>NC_141991.1:167311223-167652677 GCF_049901715.1 Pseudonaja textilis | reverse complement strand
TCCTTCTGGGTATTACTGGGCTTGGTTGAGTTACAACCTGTTTCTCATCCTCAGCTATTTCTTCCTCTAGGGGCTGTACTTCATCCTGTACTTCTTCCTTTACTTCTTTCTTAAAGTTACAGGGATACTCAATGGGATTTCTGTAGGATTCAATAACCACCTCTTTATTGTTATCCTGCTCTAACTTATCCCATCCTACGTGCTCTAGAAATTGGGCATTTGCACTACATAACACCCTAGATGTGCCTTTCTCCCAAAATCTATATGCCCTATGGTTAGCTTGATAACCAACAAAGAAAAATTGTTTAGCTCTATGTTGCCCTTTACGCCTGAGTTGTGTAGGGATATGCACCCATGCTGGTGCACCAAATGTGTGCAGATAACTCAAATCAGGCTTCCTGCCATGCCACATGGTGAATGGTATTTCACCAGTGGTTGAGTTAACCACATTGTTTAATAAATGATTAGCACACATTGTTGCCTCCCCCCACAAAGAATCAGGTAGCCCAGAATCAGTTAACATAGTACGGGTCATCGCTTGCAATGTTTGGCCTCGCCTTTCAACATATACATTGTGCTGTGGTCTGTATGGTGCAGATGTCTTATGAGCTATTCCAGCTGCCTTTAATCTATTCTGGAATTTGCTATTAACAAATTCCGTGCCATTATCTGTCACCAGGGTTATAAGTTGCCGTTTGGTTTTTCTTTCAGCAAACTTTAACCATTTGAAGAAATGTTGATATGTTTCAGTTTTGCTTTTCATTAAGTAGCAAAACCCATATCTAGAGTAATGGTCCATAATGCTCAGTATATATCGAGCACCCCCCATACTGGGTTTCTTTGTACCAATAATGTCTGCAAATACTACCTCTAAAGGTTCTTTAGTTTTGAAACCATTTAGCCTATTTGCAGGCATTATTTTACTCTTATCTTCACAACAGACATTACAACGCAAATACTTATCACAGGGCTTTAACCTTATTCCTTCAGATAACTCTACTGTACGTTTTAGCATTTTAAAATTCACATGCCCCAAACGCCTATGCAATAAATGGATACAATCATCATGAGGCTTGATATTATTAAATACAGTTTGTGCCTCCCCTTTCTTACCATCATGTAAGACATACAATGCTCCATTTAAAGCTGCAGTTACCTTTTTGCCATCTCTTTCCAGTGTGCACTTATTATTCTCAAATGTAACCACATATCCTAGTTTATCTAATTCTCTCACAGAAAGTAAATTCATTTTTAACTGTGGTACATACAACATGTTTATATTCTGCTTTAAACATGGACAATAAGCAATACCTTGACCCTTGGCCTTGAGATGCCACCCGTTTGCGAGTGATATATGCTGAGAGCTTGTAGACATTTTTATAAACTTTGTCTTATCTCTCGTGATACAGTGGGATGCTCCACTGTCCACCACCCATATATCATTCTTCATATCACAATTGCCAAACATGGCCAGTTCAAAGGATTTCTTTGGCTTCTTTAAATTCTGGCTTTTTCCTTTTTTGCAGAATCTTGCCAAATGTCCTCTGCCTCCACAATTAAAACACTTTTTAATTGTGTATGCCGTTGAAGATAACTTCTCTTCCTCCGGGTGCTTTACTTTACACAGCTGGTTTCTCTCAGGCTTTGAAGATAATTTCTCTTCCTTATTCTTATCTTCCCTCAGCTGGTCACGTTCACTCCTTCTCCTGGCTTCTTCTAATAGCCTGCCGGTTATCTCAGTTACTGATAAACTGTCTTTTGGCAATACCTCTAATGCAGTCACAAAATCATCATAGCTTCGATCCAATGAAGACAATATAATGTATACTTGTTGCAACTCATTAAATACAAGCTCTTTTTCTTGCAATTCTTGAAAAATGCTTTTCATACAGTTTAAATGAGTCAACATGTCTCCATTTATCTCAAGATGTGTTCTAAACAGCTTCCGTGTAAGATTGATATGAGCTCCTACACTGTCTCGAACATAAATCCTTTTAAGATTCTCCCAGCAGTCTGCAGCATTTTCCACTCCACGGATATGAATGAGTTGCTGGTCAGACAGGGTGAGACCTATGATGCACAAAGCCTGTTCATTCTTTCTTTCATAGTCCTGTATCTTTTTATAATCCTCTTCATCGTTAGGATTTAAGTTTGATACATCTGGTGGGTTTGTTATTATGTTCCACAAACCTTCTCTTTGTAGAAGTAAACTACATTTCATTGACCATGAAACATAGTTTGTTCCATCTAGTCTGGCTATCATGGACAGACTTGGCAAATTGACTTGTGCCATTGCTCTTGTGAAAAATAACTATTTAACAAACAGTTTGTACTTACAGTAATGTGCAACTCACACCAGCTCTCACTGCTATATCCTGGCTAGTTAGACTGTGCTCTCTGCTGGGCCCATAACCAATGTTAGTGTTTGGGGATAAACCCCCGAGCTGAGTGCACAGCAGCAGTCAAGCCAGGCAGCCAAATGAGAGTGAGGCTGGGCCCAAGAGTATACACACACTTGAGACAAAAACACTGTTTGTAGTTATAAAATAGTTATTTATTGCACACAGAGATTAAGAAGTGTCATTCAGTCCATATGTCAGTATCCAGTATATCTATCCAGTTATCAAGTCCATTAACAGTTAATACAATGTCTTTATCTGCTTGTAAATCTTCTCCTCCTGATACCTTTATCTCAAAGACAACGCTGGATCCTCAGCTCACTAGGCAAACAGTCCTTGTGTTCAGTTGAAATGGTATCTGGCACAGTAGCCTCCAAAAGTAAGCAGATAGACGTTCCAGCAGGCAGCAGACCAGGAACAGTAACCAGGTGCATCCAGAAGCCGGATCTATTACATTTCCTTTCTACCTTTATTACTGCCTGCAACCACACCCACAATGACATTGCAGTTTCTTGCTTAAAGCTACATAGACACTTAATCCTAGGTTTACATATTTATTCAACCCAAACCTGGTTGGTGTATCCATATACCCAACAGTCTCTTTGTCTGATTGCTTCCTCATACGGAAGGTGAATCGCCTGGCAATCTGTGAAGGTCTGGGAGAATAGTGGTTAGTAAGGATTTCTAACAGTTCAGACCATGGAACGTTTTTTAACTCACGTGGAGCCACGAGTGCTGTGGCAGTGTCAAAGACGATGGCTCCACAGTAGATCAGGAAATATGATTTTTTCCGGTGCTCCCCTGCATCAGCCAGCCCAATTGCGTCGATGTAATGGTTAAAGCGGTTCTTGTATGACTCCCACTTCTCCTCATCCAGTTTGAACGCTGGGAAGACTGGATTGGAATTCATAGTGAGGAAATCGGTTGTACAATCTGTGGAAAAAATCTCTCTGGGGCAGCAGCAGAAGGTTTCTAGTGCCTGTGGCAGGCAAGTGATTTCAGCTCTGGAGAGGCTTTTTCACAATCCTCTCTCTCTCTCTGGGCTAAACACGAGATTAGGCTGCCGGCCGTTGGCAGCGTTTTGAAATTTGCGCCTGCGTGGGCGTCAGTGACTTGGCTTACAGCACCGCGCTGTACTTTTTAGGTTTGAAATTCAAATGACAGCCGTTTGAATTTCGCGCCAAAAGAAACGAGTGGCTGCGGCTCGCAGCGCTTCACTTTTCCTGTAGCTAGGCTAACAAGCGGCTACAGACGCTTCTCACTTTCGTTGCTGGCTGTCCGCTTTCTCTGGCTGCGGATCAGCGCTCGCTTCGTTGCTTGCTGACCGCTTTCTCTGGCGGCGGATCAGCGTTCGCTCTCGTTGCTTGCTGACCGCTCTCTCTGGCTGCGGATCAGCATTGCTCTTATCGCCGGCCGATCGTTCTCTCTGGCAGCGGATCGGCGACTAGTGATTCAGCGGTTGCATTGTGCTTCTGGTAGCCATCCCATCCTCGTCGCCAGTGTTAAGTTTGGGTAATGAGAGGCTGAACCAGAGCATGAGTGCAACAAATACTTTATTATAACAATAAAGGGCTGACCGTGCTTGCCAAGCCTGGAACTGGCTCGCAGCGATCAGCAACTGGTTGGACCCCGCAGCCTGCTTTTATAGCTGGCTGCTGGGGAGAACCAACCAATGAGCGAGGGGGAAAAACGCCCCCGCAATGTGAACGGACCTGAGTGGGAACTCCTAGAGTTCCAAGGACATAACATGGATGGTAGGCCCAGATCAGCTGTATCTCATGGAAGATAATTCCAAAGGAAGATACAACAACCGCAAAGGTCCCTGTCTGGGGCCAGTCAGGTCCATTGTTTCAAACACAAGACACAAAAGTAAAAAGGTAAAGGTTTCCCTGTCAGTCATATCTGATTCTAGGGCACGCTGCTCATCTTTGTTTCTTGGCCAAGGGAGCCAGCATTATCCAAAGACAATTTCTATGGTCATGTGGCCAGCATGGCTGTACACCGAAGGCACACGGAATAATACTCTTACCTTCCCATCAAAGTGGTACCTATTAATTTACTCACACTTTCATGCTTTTGAACTGCTAGATGGGCAGGACTCAAAGGATGCCCATTCTTTTGCACCTCATTTTATTTCATGGAATGATGTATTAGTTGAGAATGACAAAGTCTATTTCCAATTAATTTCTTTACTACTCTTCTTTCCAGAGGAGCCGAGAGAGATACAAAAAAGCAGGGGGAGTCTAGAAGGAAACCATGGCAATAAAAACCAAAATTACTTAAAAGCAGTAAGTATGAAAAGTGCAAACTAAAAAACAAACAATATAAAAATAGACAATCTTTAAAGTACCTAGTTCTAAAGCAGATGTTAGCCCCTGAAATGCCTGGGTAAACAAGTGTGCCATTTGTTTGTAAACAAAGATGCTGAACATCTTGACAATAATCCTTAAATAGGTAGCGACACTGAGAAAACCTTATCCCTGCCTCTGTATGATGAGTCAAAACTATTGGTACAAGTTGTCCTCAACATGTGACCACGAATGAGCTCCAAATTTATGTTGCTCAGTGAGACAGTTGTTAAATTTTGCCCCATTTTATGACCTTTCTTGTCACAATGGTTAAGTGTGAGTCATTGCAATTAAGTTAGTATCACATTTGTTAAGTATTGTCTTTGCTTATTGGAAGATCACTAAAGGTAATCACATGACCCCAGGACACTGTAACCATCCTAAATATGAACTAGTTGCTAAGTGTCCACATTTTGATCGTGACTATGGGGATGCTGCAGTGGTCTTAAGTGTGAAAAATGGTCATAAGTCACTTCTTTTCAGAGCCCTTGTAACTTTGAATAGTCACTAAATGAATGATTGTAAGCCGAGGACTACACGTAGTGTGAGAATAGACTGAAGCTGCCATACCTAAAGAGGAAGCAGGCATGGAAGCAGGGTGGGCAAACCCAGGAATCTTGTCAAAAAGATCCCTTCGGGAGGTAAATTAGAAGGAACCGAGTTGTAAAGGAGAAACAAAGGTTTTTTAAAAAAGTCACCTGACCTAGACATCTGAGAGCATGAGAAACCCCTCCCCAAAACCTGCCAGAATTTAAAATCAACCAGGCAAGAATACATGCCAGTTTTATGAATCATAAAAGAAAGGACTTGGGGAGAATAAAAATAGTCCTGAAGCCCTCTTGGAGTCATCATTGGATCCAAATTTGGTGGCTTCTGTGGCACTCGGTGGCACCTAGTTGAGAAGGATGTACGTAATTGTGGATGACTGTGTGTGTGTGTGTGTGTCAGTGGTGGGATTCAACTTTTTTTTACCACTGGTCCTTTGGGCGTCACTTGGTGGGTGTGCTTTGCACATGCAGAGGGTTTGGTACTGACCTTTTCCTGCAATCTTGCACTCTCCCTGTGTGTTCAACAACTGATGCGTGACCATCCGCTGTGCCGTGTGAAGCAGCTGAGCTTCAAAACCAGGAAATAAAGGTTAGTATAGAACTAGGACGGGCAGGTGGGCCCAGCAGCTGATCCTCAGAGCTACCGGTTCAGCTGAACCAGACCGAACTGGTAGAATACCACCCCGGTGTGTGTAAGTGAGAAAGAACAACTATATATTGCAACCAGTAAAGTTTTGCTGTTATTTTAAATTCACTGCGTCTCCACTAAGACTCCCAAGGTCCCTTCCAGCCTCTGTGACTCTATGATTCTAAAGAACTGGTTATGCTTCTTGGTTGGGTTGAAAGTGATTTGAGTGTGGCTGTTTGAGTCAGGGCTGTGAGGGTGGGAGGGAGCATAAGATGAACCCGGGAGCACATGTAACACTTTAAGAACCACAAACAAGGCCTCTAGAACTAACTCTAATGAATGCAATTAGGAGAGGAGACATTTTAACTAACTGACCCCCTCAGTCATTTCAGAGCTTTTATTGACCTATGGGAACAGCGTCACTTGGGCTGATAGCATTTAGGCAAGTGCAACCCTTTAAAGGCTGTTCGTGTAATCACACCATTTAGCATTTAACAACCAAGCAGCTGGCCTCCGAATTAGTCCTTCTGAACCTTTATTTATTTACTGCTTCTATAGCCCCTCAATTGAATTCTGGGCAGGGCACAGCAAGAAACAAAAACACAAAAATGTAAGGCATCACTATTAAGTACAGAAAATGAACACGCTCATTCAAAACCGATGAGTCGTTCAAATAATCCTGTCTTCACTTACTTAGGGAATATTAATATCTTGAATGATGGCCCCATGTGGCATGCATTAGAGACTCTAGTTGAAATTTATTGGGGCATAGATTACTGAATCTAGGCTGAGTAGGGAAGGTGGTAGGTAGCTGTACTAAACCAGGCAAAGAAAGAAAAAATTGCAGTTGGATAGTAGTTTCTGGATTTGCTACATCTCTGGAAAACTTCTTCAAGAATGGTTGGTTCTTAATATTGTGATCCACCCAGCTATAACCTCAGCCACACTTGAATTGATTTGTTTCCACAAGATAGGTCTGTATTGTAGAAGTCTCTCTTTGTGAAGCACACAACAACAACAAAAGCTTGGCAGGTTGTAGAAAATCAAAGAGAACTGGAACTTATGGTAGCATTAAAGTAGGAAAACTTTGGTGCTTTAAAATAAAAACTACTTACTGGTGTATCTTCAGACAGCTGATAAGCAATGAATGAAGTGCTGAGAGCTTATGATCAGTCCACCTAAATGGAATTTAAATCTCGATCAGACTTATCCCAGGTGATTAACTACTTTGAATAGAGTGGAACAGAAGATTTAATTAGGCAGCTGAGACATATAAGAGCAGTCAGTTTCTTGGGGGAAAAGAGTGACATCGACACTTGTTCTTCTGGTGAATGTAATTCTTCTGTCTGCAATGGTTAATAATGTTCCGGCTTAATGGTAGTGTTGGCTAAGGGTAGAATGGCTAACTCTTGTATAGACATTGAATTTGAGTGGATTTGACTTGTGAAAGTGACGGATTTTCTGTTGAAACTCTTGTTTCTACCTCTGATCATCTCTAAGGTAAGGCCTTTGAAACATTGTTTTCTGGAGGCAGGTTATTTTGATTTTCCTAAACCGATATACTTATGCTGGTGCCAAGTTCATTGCTGTTTAGTGTGCCAGAGGAGGCTGATATTTCTCGAATTGAATCTGGACCTGGAGCCCCCATAAAAATAGAATGGAATGGAAAGGAATAGAATACTTTATCGGCCAAGTGTGATTAGACACACAATGAATTTGTCTTTGGTGCATATGCTCTCAGTGTACATAAAGAAAACATATAATACATTAATCAAGAATCATAAGATACAATACTTAATGATAGTCATAGGTTACTAATAAGTAATCCAATCCTACTAGGAAATGAATAGAATAGAATTCTTTTTTTATAAAAAGATATAAATTGTAAAGATACAAGCAGCATGGTAATAGTCATAAGTGGGAAGAAATAGGTACTAAGAAGGATGAGAAGAATAATAGTAATACAGTCTTAGAAAATAGTTTGACAGTGTTGTGAGAATTATTTGTTTAGCAGAGTGATAGCATTCGGGAAAAAACTGTCTTTGTGTCTAGTTGTTCTGGTGTGCGCTCCCTATAGCGTCGATTTGAGGATAGGAGTTGAAACAGTTTATATCTGGGATATGAGGGGTCTGTAAATATTTTCACAGTCCTCTTTTTGACTCATGCAATATACAGGTCCTTGATTGAAGACAGGTTGGTAGTAATTGTTTTTTTCTGCAGTCCAAATTATGCTCTGAAGTCCGTGTCTGTCTTGTTGGTTGCAGAGCCAAACCAGACAGTTATAGAGGTGCAGATGACAGACTCAACAATTCCTCTGTAGAACTGTATCAGAATTGAAAGGTCTTCCAAAATAGAGCTTGGAGAAAACCCTGCACAGCTTGTGTTTACATTGCAACATTCTTATAACCAATCTTTAGCCCTGTTTCTTGGAAATAACACTTCAAGAAGAATATAGCAAACTGAGATCCTTTGAGACTTCAAAGAGCAGCAATTCTTGGGGATTCTAGACAGAGGAAATTCCTGTTAAACTCTTTAAAATGTCTTGGGGATCTCTGTTATTGACTGGCTTCAATTAAGTTTGCATTAAAATTAAACAAGGAAAGCTTTCCCTTGAGTTCCTGGAGAATAGGTAGGATATGAATCTAATAAGAAAAGTAATTGAGCATTAATGGAATTTTAGAGGTGAGAGACTTATTGGAATTATAACAGAATGGTTGTTTATCTGTTCTATCTCATGCATTCTAGTTCTAGTGAAAAATCATTGTGGGTTAATGATACACACACACACAGACACACACACAGACACACACAGACACACACACACACACACAAACTAGCCATCCATTTTGTAGTCTACTATTGTTTTTCCCATATGGTTTGTGATTCAGTGTTGTGAAAACTTGGACAACTTGCAGTAGTTTTTAACCCACTTGGACGTTGGCAACCTTGACTGGGAGTGATCTACTATAGGAGACATTTGAAAGTCTTCAGATTGGGGAACTTTGCATGAATTCTTGGCCCAAGATCAGCTTTTTTTTTCTTCCTGCCTCTTTATGGTTTCCTTTCTATCTATACGTTCCCTTTTCATATATGTAGAGCATCACAGAGAGCTAATGAGTTTGCTTTCATTCTGCCAGGAGCATTTGGTTAAGGTTGGTTCAGGAATAGGACTCAGGCATCCATTGAATCCATAGGTATAAACACTTGTCCTCTCCTGAAACCTGCTGTGAGATCTATCAACCCTGTGATTCATCACCACCACGCTGCATAATGAATAAACTGCATTACTTTTTGGCTGATGCCACAAGATGTAAAAATTTTAGGCAGACAGTGTGTGCTATTTCTTAGCTAGACTGTGGCTTAGAATCTTGCCTGCCTCTTATTCTTACATAGACTAGAGCAGGGGTGTCAAACTCTATTTCATTGAGGGCTGCATCAAGGTTGTGTTTGACCAACAAAATTATATGGAAATTCCCGGCGTTAATACATCCAAACCTTTTGAACCAGGAAAAAAATATTACATATAAGAATATTATAAATGAAAAAAGGGAACTGAAGTCCAGACAAGAGCTAAAAGAACAAGGGGTAGAATTGGAATGGTGGGCCTATTTACAAATTCAGTCAAGATATGGGAAAGACATGGAAGAACGGGGGATTAGCAGACAAGCCACAACACTAGATGTAATTCTACTGGGGACAGACGATAAATTGATAAGAAACATTTATAAATTTTTATTGGACTATAAGATGGAGGAGGAACAGGTAAAGGAAATGATGGTAGTTTGAGCCACAAATTTTGGACATAAGATAGATTTGGATAAATGGCAAGCACTATGGGAGTGAAATAAAAAGATAACATTGGCCACATTTTATAAGGAAAACTTATATAAGATGTTTTATAGGTGGCACCTCCTCCCAGCAAGTTTGGCTAAAATGTATAAAAACCTGTCACCAAACTGTTGGAAATGTGCCCAAGTACATGGAACATACTACCATACATGGTGGTCTTGTAAGAAAACTCAGGAGTAGTTTTGGCATAAGATCCAGATGTAGTTAGAGGAGATGATTGGACAGAAAATAGATTATAAACAGGAATTATTCTTACTTGGAATTATGACAGAAAGATATAATAAAGAGATTTATCTAATAGTACACATTATCATGGCAAGAATGACTTTTGCCCCAAAATGGAAAGATAGAGAAATTCCTGACGAAGGTGAGGTGATAAAGAAGATATTGATATGTGCTGAAATGAATAGATTGACTCTGGAATTAAAAAATAATGACACAGAATACCACCAGATATGGAACAAATTTTATCAATGGTGGGAAAAGAAAGGAAGGACCCAGAATAAAAAGTAGGATTTGTAGAATGGGTAATTACGGATAGAAACAAATTGTACAAATGTATATAAAATATGTATTATATATTATAACATGTATGACAAAAAGGAATGTCAGGACGATCACACCGTGTCCAGTATTTTAATAATTCAATCAATAAAATATGTTTTAAAAAAAGGTGTTTGACCTTGGGAAGGTGTGGCCAGCATGACATCCCTTGTGTTGGGGGCGGCTGTGGTGGCCTGAACACTCTGCCAGAACAAATGGGCTCCTGGGCTCTGTTTTCAGCTACAGGGGCCTCCTGCAACCCTCTGCCAACAAAAAGGAGCTCGGGGGGCCAAGTGCAGCTTTGTTTTCACTAGCAGAGGGCTGCAGGAGGCCATCATGGCTGAAAATGGAGCCTGGGATGGTTGTGCATAGCCCTCCTGAGCTCCATTTTTGCTGGCAGAGGCACCGCAGGCTGGACCTTTGCTGTTTCCAGGGTGGCTCCGCTGGACAGATCTCAGCACCCCATAGGCAGGATCCGGTCCACAGGCCTTGAGTTTGACACCCCTAGGCTAGGAGTAAAAATGTACCCAGAGTAGGGCTTACTCTATTTGGCTTGCAAAGAGATATAGATTTATCTCTTCATTGCCATCTAGTGGGCTAGAGGAGGCTGATATTCCTAGATGTAGTTGTGCGGATCCTGATGAAAGTCCATTGAAATTTTAGAATTGGGCCAACTTGTTCATTGTGCAAACTGTGATCTAATCCACCCCCAGTTCAATCCGGTAATTTTGAGTGATGAGTTCCAAAGGTCTGTAAGACCTGGTCTACAAGATAACTGATTTTCCAAGCAAAAGTTTAGATTTTTGGATTGCTTTTACCATAAAATAATGTATCCAACTACTCCATCAGGCTGCCTAGTGAGGGGTGCTCCCAAGGGAGCTCGGGAATAGGGACGAAGTCCACCCCATGTAACACCTGAAAAGGTGTCTGCCCCATACTTCAGCCAAAACCTAACTTGCAGCATGAAATGTAGCCCAGTCCGTGGAAAGCAAGACCTATGTAAATGCCTTACAGATATTTCAGCAGTATAGTCATTTTATTCCTTTCAGTTTTGCCTATTCCTTCCATCTTTCCTTGTTTTCCATATAATCCTTTTCAATGGCTTTTCAAGGAAGGCATATAGAATCAGGTAGAATCCATACAAGTTTAAAAATGAAAAAGCATTAATCGTGCTTGGGTACGGCAGTCTATGGGGAAGATTCACTTAACAACCATTTTGCTAGCTTAATAATTGCAATGATTTACTGAACAACTGTGGCAAAAAAAAAAAACATTGTAGACTTGGGCAAACCTTAGTTAACAAATGTTAATCACTGCAATTATTAAGCTAGCAACACGGTTGTTAAGTGAATCTGGCTTCCCCATTGACTTTGCTTGTCAGATGGTCACAGAAGGTGGTAACATGACCCCAAGGCACTGCAACTGTTGTAAATATGAGTCATATCAGTTGCCAAGTAGTTGAAATTTGATCATGTGACCATGAGAATGATGCACTGGTCAAGAGTATAAAAAAATGGTCATAAGTCATTTTCTCAGTGCCATTGTAACTTTGAGTGAACTGTTGTAAGTTGAGGATTACCAGTAATTGGGATGAGATGGTTCCTTGGGTATCTTGGCTGGGTTGGGCTTCAAAAAATTTAGCAAAGGGTTCTATGGCCTAGTCGGCCTCCTGCACCACGGCGAAGGGGGGCATTTGCACCCTCCCTGGACTCCAGAGGCTCTCTGGAGGCTGGATACAGGCGCATTTCCGGCCTTCTCAAAGTTCTGGGAGGTCCATTATTTGCCCTCCCCGAGCCTCCGTGCACACCCTGCACTTACCTGCATCCAAAACGGGCCGCAGGTTGACTCCTGGGAGGGCGGAGCCAGCCAGGAGTTTGTGGGGTTCTCCGAACTGCAGAACTCACAGCAGCCCTTGGCCTCATACAATGAAGGGTTTTAAAGGTAATAACTAACATTTTGAATTGGACTTAGTGAATTGAAACAAATTGGCACCTAGTGCAGCTCACATAGTAGAGGGGCCATCTTAGGGGCGCCCAGAAGCAATGTATTGATTATTGCGAAGACTAGTCAGGAAGGTGTCAAGCCATCTTAACAGGGTTGGAGTTCTAAAAGCTAGGAGATGCAGTGAGGCAGGAGTTCCAGCAAATGGAGAAAGATGTGTCCCATAAATTCCAGAGATGTTTATGAGATTTCTCTCCCATTGAGGCAGAAGTTCTTGAATGCAGCCAACACTAGGGAATTGCAGAAATACGGAGCTGCTTTGAACCTGCTGCCACTATATCCCTGTGAAAAATTGCTCTCAATGCCTCTTGATCTGGACTCCTTGTTTGGAAAACACACCCACACATGAATATATATATTTTTTTTTGGGGGGGGGGAGGGGGGAATGCTAGATTGTGCCAAGCATTTTATTTTAAATGTATGCACTGAATGTCTAAGTGTCTTCCAAAAATGAGCCTGGGGAATAACGTTCACCCCCATTCCCAGCATATGGGAATCTATATCTGGATTGCACCATAGTTATTTACTGAAATGTAAGAAAAAGAAAAAAAAAACAAATAGAAACACAGCTGTCTATAATATACGTAATAAGAAATGCAATTGGCTCTAATGTCAAGGACAGATTATATTCTGTTGAGTTTCAGGATTCTGAAGATGGAATAATATCTCAGAAGAGATGCCCCATACATAAAATAATAGGTTGCAGCTAGGAAGAAACACATCCTTTCAATAATCAAATTAATTACTATTTATTGTAGCAGCAATTTGGCCTCTGCCTCTGCCTCCTTCTCTTTCTCCTTCTCTCCAGCCCACCCCCAGCAAACTGACTTCCAGTCATCTCCAACAAATAAATGTATTTTCTCATCTTGAATGCAATAAATCAACATAGAACAATATTTATTTTCAAAAAAAGTCTGTTTATGAAAAACCTTTGTTGAACCTTTCTTCTTCGCCTATTCACATTCCCAACTATCCTGTTTTCTAACCCATTGTAGAAGGCCTTGCTATTTACTTTGAATAGAATAGAATAAAATTCTTTATTGTCCAAGTGTGAACTTTGGCGCATATGCTCTCAGTTTACATTATATATATAAACTGCTGCTTTCATCACACACACACACACACACACACACACACACACACACACACAATATATATATATATATATATATATATATATATATATATATATATATATATATATATATATATATATATATATATATATATAATATATGAAAAATATATATATATATATATATATATATAATATATATATATATATAAAGCAGCAGTTCTGCTATTCTTTCATGGTTCTTACTCTTCTCATCGTGGTTTTGCAGTATCCCCCACATAGTTTTTTCCATAAAAGCTGCTTATTTGGGGAAGGTATTTGAGAGCCTGAGTGGCTGTAATTCAGTGAATTCTTGCATCAAGGAACACGTTTTTCATAGCCAGAGGACATATTTAAACCACTAAGTTCAAGTTTCTATGAGACTTCCTTCAAAATTGTTCTGGGGGAGAAAAATAAAAAGGAAAATGTTTGCTTCTATGCATGGCACCCCTCAAAAATTTCAAAATGCTTTCCCACTGGATAGTTCTGTGTGTTCTGCTAACCACCCAAACAAAGTTAATAGTAGTTACTAAGAGAAACTTGTCGGCATCCACATCAATCGATGATTCCTGGAATTCCTTGGGGGAAACCGTGACAATTAAAGTAGCCTATCTATCATACATACTAGTCTGTTCAGTTAATCTCCTTTTCACGTTTAGCAGAGAACAGGAGAAAAGCAAAGAAAAATAGGGATCGGTTAATGTGCCAAGAACTGCAGTAAGCAAACAGAATAGTCTATTGGTTGCATTATCATATGGGTAAGTGCGAACTTTCTCAGCGGTTTCTTATTTTAATAATACTAAAAAATACCTGGGTACATAACAAACTACATAAGAATGTTTGGACTGGAGAGGTAGGAAATGAATGGTTACGTCTTAACTTGGCAGCTCTTAATATTCCCCTCTTGTGCAAATGCATAGATCACCGTAGCTGGGTAATGGCCTGGAAATTTGAAGGAAAGTCTCTTTCGCAGATATATAGCAGCAAAGCTGAATTAAAGCACCAGTCAAACCGAAGGTTTTTGCATTGCTTTAATTATAGTGGCAGCACTTTTGAGACTGTTAGATAGTTGTGTGTTAGACGTATATCCTGCCCTTCCTACAGGAGTTCAAAGCTGCATATTTGAACTCAACTTAACAACCACAATTTCTGTTGCTAAGTGAGATATTTTAAAAGTAACTTTTGCCTCACTTTACAATCTTTCCTGCCACGGTTGTTAAGTGAATCACTGTAGCTGTTAAGTTAGTAACACGGTTGTTAAATGAATCTGGCTTCCCCATTGACTTTGCTTATCAGAAGGTCGCAAAAGGTGTTCTGACCCAAACCTGGTTCCAAGAAAGCAAACACAAGACAAAGGCAGCAGTATAATCTGTTTAAGGTTCAGCTAAGAATCCTGTTTCTTCACAGATAAAAGGCTGCTTCCAACTAATTAGCTCCAACAAGAAAGAGCCTTGCCAAGTTTTTTGAAGTCTGACAAAAAACAACAGATAAGAAATAGTTTACAAGAGTCTTCAAATACCAACTGCAATGTCCACAAGGCTGAGTTCAAAACGTCTTTGCCTTCTGCAAAGAAAGTTAGTTTCACAGTTGGCTTTTATCTTCTTGAAGGAGAGGCCATTACATTGCAGCCTTACTCCTGAGTTGCCTGTGCTGCTGTAATTGTTCTTTCCTCCGAGAGATTCTTTGTGCATGCACACTTGACACATGCTCCTCGGGAACCTCCTCATCGCTGCCAGCCCCCACAATCTCTGACGGTAGCAGTCTACTCCCTAATAGTCTTGGCCCCTCCTTTGACCCCTCGCTCTCCTCAGCCATCTGTACCTGCTGCCGGTTAACCACAATAAAAGGGGATTGCATGATATTGCAACTGTCATAAATATGAACCAGTTGCCAAGCATCTGAATTTTGATCATGTGACTTTAGGGATGCTGCAAAGGTCGTAAATGTGAAAAATTGTCATTTTTTTTCCAGTGCCGTTGAAATTTTGAACGGTCACTGAATGAACTATTGTAAGTTGAGAACTACCTGTACAGCTCTCGTTTCTCCATCCCGCCCTCCAAACAACTGAGAGATCACAACAGGCTCAAAGTCACCCAGGGAGTTAGTCTGGATATAAACACAGGCAGCTATTTAATCAGGGAGACTTGGATTCAAATCCTTCCCTTAACTGTGAAGGCCAAGTTTGCTTTTCCTCTTACCAAGCTGGGAAGATGACAAGGGATTTTTCTTCTCTTCAGCCTTGCTGCTGTTTCTCTTAAGGATGGGGAGGGAATAACACAACCGACAACAACTCAAAGGGCATTTGGCAATAAAATCATTTTACATGCTTTATTAATGGTTAATATTATTAATTATTAATAAATTATTAAGTTCAGAATTGGCAAACTCTAGGGCTCAGCATCCAATCGCCGCTTCTCATCCATCATCGAAAAATATAGATACAAACCTTTTTATTGCACCTGGTTTTTTTTTTTTTTTAAAGTTACAGTATTGCTTCCATATAAGCTCCCTTCATCAGAGTTGAAAACATGAAGTATAGTTGCCTTTAGGGAAGGCTGATCCATCATTGATCAGTGTCTAATGTTATCTCATTGAAAAATATTCCTCTCGCAAACACAATCTCCCTTTATGTGATTTTCATAGACTTCAAAGTAGCATTTAA
The DNA here is from genome assembly GCF_049901715.1 of Pseudonaja textilis. Classification (NCBI taxonomy): domain Eukaryota; kingdom Metazoa; phylum Chordata; class Lepidosauria; order Squamata; family Elapidae; genus Pseudonaja; species Pseudonaja textilis. Next base: position 167,636,585 of record NC_141991.1, on the reverse strand, counting down.
TTCCATGTTCTGAGCTAAACTGTGGGAAAAACTGGAGGTCTCAATTGACCAATATCTACTTCATTTCACACGAAGGGATCTAGCTTAAAGTAAGATGTAACCACCAGTGCCACTCTTGGTTTTACAAATACCTAGGGTGCCCAGAATAATTTTAGATCTCGCTGTTGCAAAATATGTTGCCAAGTTCTTCACTTGCAGCCCTTAAAATTTGTTTAATGCTGACCTGGGCCATAAACTAGACATATGAGCATCTACTTCGCCATACTAGAGAGTTCTGTAATTTCATATAGTCTTCCACATATATTCTCCTATATCCATATAAGGATCCCATCCTTCCCTTTAGATCAAGGCTGTCCAATCTTACCAGTAGCAACTTTAAGACTGTGAAAAGCATCAAGCAAGGTTGCACATTGGCCCTACTCATATTCAGTCTCTATTTCAACTCCATGGTGGGCCATCTCCACAACATAAACTTTCATTCCCCAAAACATGCTGGAAGATACATCTACTCTATGAAGATGATACAGCAATACTTTCAAGAATACCTACTGATCTTTAAAAGAGCACCGAGAGCATTAACACAGTATTGCAAGGAAGGCTACCTAGATTTCAATCACCAAAAAAATTAAAATTGTAGATCTTGTGGCCATCTGTCCTGGAGCACTGAAGGCCATAAGCCTGAGCAGGCATCCTGTTTTGAATACCTAGAACTAATCCTACATTCTGCCAACAGTAGGAAACCCTATGGAGATTATGTTGCTGAAAATGTTCAAAGGAGCCCATCTGCTACCTTTACATTTCTTAAGACAAATACCTGCAGCACTCAAATTACTCAAAGCCAAGCTAATTAGCACAACTTATTTATGATGCCCAATTTTGCAGCATTCCATCTTTTACCAACTGTAAGACTTGCTGGCTGGGGAATTCTGCAACTTGAAGTCCACAGGTCGTAACATTGTCAAAGTTGAACACCCCAGCTTTAGATTATTTCAGACTCTTGTTTTCAATCTATATTTTCTGTTTCATATCTTTTAGTGTGCCATAACTTTTTTTTAGATTTTCTATCTATGCTGTTTCATTGACTGCATGCCACCTTCTGACTGTAATAAAAGTTTATTTAAATCATGGCCAAAGTCTAGAATTGTTTTATGGTACAATTTGAGGCATATCGACCTGCCCTTGAGATCTCTGCAATGCTCACCAATTGAGAACCACACATGGAGTAAGCAGGAAGAAGGAAGAAGAATTGTGACCTAAGAGGAAGACCAAGATTCCGCCCCACCAACTAAATGCCCCCTGGGAAGCCAATATGAACACACTGCAAAGCACCATATCATGTTCAGAATCCATCTGGGGATTATTAAATGGGCAAATATTCTCTTTAGTGGTTAAGAACATTTCAATTTGTATTGCCTAGATGAAAGAGGTCATTAAGAGGTGGTTAAAAATGACTCTCAGGGTTTGAGGGTGTGAAAATGAATTTTGCACCAGGACCTATACAGACTCAGATAGTAAAATTTTTGCAGTTCTGTTCAAATACTTTACACAGATTGGCAAGTGAATGGTTAAATGGGAGGAATACTCAAAAATTATTTAATAAATTTACACATATCTCTCATAAGTTGATGCTAGCTTTAATTTTCCTGATGTATTTTTTTTTTAAATATTGGGCATATTTGTTAAGTTGAATAATGTACTGGAACGAAAATGATTGCTATTTATCACAGTGGCTTCAACTTAAGAGTTATTATTTGTCTCCCTTCTGTTCCTCACAAGTTCCTGGTTCTAACTATAGCAGGAATTTGGTCCTTTTTCACAGGGTTGAAGATGGTCAGACATTGACTTGACTGGGCTAGAAAAAAAAGATCTTTGCTGACATGAACAATTTACACTTTGGGTTAATTCTTATTTTAGAATGGTTAATAATATATGTATATATTCATTTGATTTATATCCTGCTTTTTGTTCAGTAGCTCAAGGCAGAGTCTTCCCTTTCTTCTTATTCTTGCCATAAAAGCAACCCTGTAAATTAGCTTAAATTGATGCTGAGTGATTGGCCCAAAATCAATTAGCGAACTTCAATGGCTAAAAGTCTTTATTTTTGGTAGGAAGGGTGGGGAAACCTGGCCTGAAACTGGGGTGATTAATCTTAACTAGCTAATAAGTAATGACACTTTAAAACTTTAGAAATTTTTAAAAAGAATATAATTTACCTAATAAGTCTATATGGGAATACATACAACTAAAACATTTACTATTTTAATTATTTGGCCCCAATGTCCACCTAACCTCCGAAATTTATAAGATATTGACTGTATGGGAAAAGGTTTTCATCAAGACTAAATGGGCAATTTATTACAAGCTTAAATTAAAATATTTCCCAAGATAAATTTGGAAAATATACAAGAAACTGGGAATGGAGAATTGGCAGTATTACATTAATTGATGGTTTCAGACTTTGAGGAAACGTAGCAGTGTTTTATATAATTTAAAAGCTTGGTTCAGCTAAACATTATGTGGGGGAATTTATTGGATTCCACAAATAATGTTTTCAAAAAGATTGGCAGTCATCCATTCTATACTGCAGATGTACTTAATCTGAAAAAAAAACCCCTTAATGCATATTTTATGCATATGTCCACTGGTAATTCCTTGCTGGTTAGTTCTTGGAAGGAAATTAAGATTCCAAGATGTTAATGCATTGTTAAACAATATCCCCAAATCTGGAATCTCTTTATTATAAATAATATTGTATCAGGCCGAGAATACTTGGGTTCCGGATTCAAAAAGTTGGCTTCAGGAAATTTGTCAACTCTCAGTTTTGAATTAACTTTATTCTGAAGAAGTGGCAGGATCAGCCAATATTCACTGTTTAAAATATGAATAATCATTTTCTTTCCAGTAAGATAAAATTAAAAACTTGAAACTGTAGAATGTTATATTGAAAATTAAATGATGTTTTCATTTTCCTCCTTTCCATTTTATTCGTTATTTTTTAAATTAGTTTTCCTCTATGTTTTGTTTTACTTTTTTTCCTAATTTTCTCAGCTTTTAAAATTTAGAATTTCTTGCTGGCTGGGGAATTCTGGGAGTTGAAGTCCACAAGTCTTAAAGATGCCAAGGTTGGCTTGCCTGGCCACATTGAGTGAAGAGGAATTGTCTTGGGCTGCGTATAAATATATAACCTAATTAATGTACATGAAGCACATAATAATGTTACAAGTTTGCAATCTTGCAAGGGTGCTAGCTACCCAGGTCTGCATGAGGCCCATGGGCCATTCTGGTCTACATCTACGTTTGTTAAAAGAAAGGAGACGACCAACAGAAAGGTGGATGGACTGAATTACAGCAGCAAGGGGTGCCTCAATGGAAGTGATGAAAGGCCAGGTTGAGGACAGATTATCACGTCTGCGTGGTTGCTAAGAATCGACACCTACTTGATGGCAAATAACCAATATTTGTTGTTAAGTAATACACAGTCTTTTAAGAAAACGTAACTATAATGCTCTTACATTAAAAAATGTTCTAGGTGATATTCATATTAGTTCATATTTTGAGCCATAAGTCACAGTGTTCCTTACTGGAGATGGCAAAAGGATTCACAACTTTTCAGGCCAGAGAACATGTTTAGAATTTTGAGAGCATGATATAGAGAATGTTATAAAATTGTTCTAGAATGTGTGTGGCCAGTCACAAAACAATAATTGAATGTGAAATATATGTGAGTTTGTTCCTAGCATTCCTTCCATCTTCCTTAGATGTTTTCTAGTACATTGGCTTATCTTTGCGTTCTTTTTTTACAGGAGGAAATAAGAGTTTATCTTGGTGTTCTGTTGGATAAGAAGTTACTTTTCTATTCTTTTTTTTTAAACTAACTGATTACCCAGCGTTGCCCGGGTATTTATTTATCCCAATCCAGTATTAGACAGGAAAATTGTGTACTCAGGACTCACGCTGTTGTACTGTCTCTCACACAGCATTGCAAATCTTTTATTCCTTTTGGGAGTTTGTTGTCTATGCTGGTGTTTCCTTTTTTGATTGCACTTGGCCAATCGCCTAATGTTTCCTTGGAGGGCTGAGAGGGAGCTCCCTTGTGGAGTACTGTGAAGCCGTTACCATGGCAAGTCCACCATGCTGTACAGTAGAAGCCATTTTCAGGCATCCCCCCCCCCCGGGGTGTTAAGGGTTTCTTACTCCCACAGTATTTGTTTCTAGAGTGTAAGTCATCTGTGTACCAAGTTTGGTTGAAATTGCTTGAGGCATTCCAGAGTTATGCTGAAACACACACACGCACGCACGCACGCTCATCCATTTATATATATATAGATTAAAATGATTTTTTAAAAAATTAGATGGCTTAAGAAACATAGGAAGCATCAAGGAAAATATTCATTCCTAGATGTGTTAACACCTTGGTTATATTATCATTATGGAGCCCAGTTTTAACTTAACTCTCTAAACATTTAGCTTTGCTAAATAACTAAGCTAAACTAAAATGAAGAAAAAGAAAAATTACTGTCTACATCCCACATTGATTTGCCATCAAGTCCATGTTGAAGCAACCACATAGATATTCTCCATGACAACATCCCACATCTAGTTTTCTATGCCTGCATCTTGTTTCCTCTTAGAAAAAACATTGCAGTTTTGTTAAAATGAAACCCCCCAGGAATCAGGGAGATGGATTAGTAGGAAGAAGATTGGAAAGAATCCCATTTAGATCAACTTTGGGAAAGGAAAAAGTTACATCATCATGTAAACTTTTATTAAGCATTGAAGTTTTTCAGCCAGGTGTTGCAACAACTCAGTTTTATTATTATGGATTGTTTTTTACTATTGACCAGACAACTGATACTCTCTCCTGTGTTTATTTAATAGGTTGGACAATTTTCTAAAACTAGTTGGAGCAGCCTTCTTCCATTTTTCAGAAAAAAACCCTATAATGTCACTTCTGTAGTTCTCAACTTCAAAAATGAATTTAAAATAGCTCACAAAAAACAAAGACCAAACTCCATTAAATCATCACTTGGTACTCTATAGGCCTTGGGCTCCTCCTGAACGTTAAATGTGGCCCTTAGGCTCTGAAAGCTTGCCTACTACTTAATATAAAGTAGTAGCCTACAGAGTGCAACATATTTGTTTTTCTCTCTCATTGCTATTTCCACCCATATAATCAAATCATTGCTTCTGCCCTTTTGCCAAATAGGCCCATCAGGTGGTAGCCCATAAGTCTCATTATTCCTGTTCCAAATTCTCCATATTTGATTTCATGGTACTAACACTCCTCTTCCTTTTGAACTGTGAAAGACCTACTAATAGCCCAGGCATGCAGAGTAGACATTGTCCTGGACCCACAGAATGCCCTACCCAATGTCAGTTCAACAGGTTCCTAAAAAGGGGAGGAAAAGAGGTGCCCATCAACTTAAACTAAGTAGCAAAATCACTTCTTTTATGATATTTATCAATATAATAAACTATAAAAGCTGCTAAAAAAGATTCGTGCAAAACTGATTTTCAGTTATTTCAGTATGCCTTAGTCCAAAATGTGCAATAGATCCTCTATGATGTTTTGTAAGAAAAAGTGAAGAAATCAAATATGTCTCATAAACTTTTCCCTATGTGGTGATATGTGTGCACACCTCATGCCAATGAGATGTAGAACAAATATGGGTATGGGTGACTATTTGCTCGTTCCATGTATCCAGGCTAATCCTGCAAAATAACAATGATCACAAGCATTTGATGAGTAGGAAGGAGGAGGATGTACCAGCTGTATAACAAAAATCATTTTTTTGGAGAGGGGGCCAGATGAAATAGTATGTTCTACCACACCTAGTTGAACATGAAATTGAGAAGGGCTGCTTTGGGGTGTTCCTTATAGTTGTTCAGTGTTTTAAATGTGTTGCCAAATAGATGCATCCAAGTGAGCAGGATTGTGAGCATAGCACCTATCTACAACTCTCTAGAGCAGCTCTACTTTTTCCTAGGATCACACGGCAGCTACAGATGGCTTAAAAGAATTGAGAAAGGTATTATTTTTATATCCATATTCTGAAGCATCTTTCTGGAATCAGTTCCAAGGCACTGCCCAGGCCCAGCGTTCATGTCAAATATTCCATTATAATCTTCCTATGGGGCATTTAAACAGTTATTTCATATGGCCATTGCTTTCACTCCCCAGAAATACCGTGCCTATATTTACCCTCACAATAGCTGACCTAGAATTGTTGAGAATTCCCCATGAGCCAAATGGTTGGTCCTTCTAAACTACCAAGTTAGATAAAAATAGCACCCAACTGGTAGTGCCTGTCCTCTGTATTGTGATTTGTGTTTGGGAATTTCTAAAAATTACAGTTGTTGCTCTGTGGGAAGGTGAAAAAGCAAAATGGAACCATCCTTCTGCTCAGTTCCAGAGACAGATGAGATACAGGCATCATTGATCAACATAAGGAATGATGAAGGACTCAGGAGCTCTCAAGCAGCTTTAGTATTTTGAATGAAAATCAGATTTGCACTGTTTTCTGAGACATCAAGGATGAGCTTGAAATAAACCAGTTCAGCTGACCAGCAGAGATGATCATAGGGACGCAGCCACTCCAACAAGGCTGCCAATGTTTCAAGAGAAATATTTACAGAAGTTGTCAGCAAGTGGGTTCTAGTTCCTGGAAGTGTTCTGAAATAAATTATTTTCTGCAGTGTGCTTTTCTCAGCATTGTGAATTTTATTCCTAACTTACCATATCTGTTGCCCTTTGCAAGTTCCAACATGAACCAGAGATATAGTCCCATGCTTTAGAATTTAATTGTTGAGTTGTAATTTATGCAATTCCCATACAGATGTTGGTGTCCTGAGACCCAAATGATGGATTACATTATATTCCACAGACCACCACCACTTTGGAACCATTGGACTTTTGAAGAAACGTTGCAGATGCTCTCACCAAAGATTATTAAGTTACGAAGCATTAAGAAGCTAATGAGAATATTCTCTGCATCTCTCTTCTCAGAGGTTTATTACTTCTTACCTGCCCATCCACAAATGCCTCTGACAATGTAGATCTTAGAGGCTTTGAAAATCAAGATAACGCCTGAATGAATGTTTTTGCTTTAAAGCCTGCCAATTTCCTTTTTTCTCCTTTAAGAACTTTTTCCTTTAATTTTTACTTTTTTTTAGTCACATGTTGCAGTGAGCATGACCAGCAGAAAAGGAGATATCTGTTAGGATACTATTAGAAATTCAAGCTATTTTCTAGATTCTTCATAACGATAGGATGGTTAGCCAAGCATCCAAGAATAATTTTAATTTCTCTACCTTGTGAAATTGTGATAGGGGAATTTCTTGAACTGGAGCCCTGACTGTTACTAAACTATTGACAGGACCACGCTGATTATCATTTTAGCTGTTCTGTATCTTTATCCCTTGGGGTGTTTCTCTGGGCTATTCCAGAGGTTTTTCTGCCAACACACCAGATTTCATTTAGTGCTACAATTAGCTTTGCATTAGCTGCTGCGTGGAGTCTTCCCCAGGAATGTCATTTCTTTGGGGAAATACCTAGTACTTTTGGACAGTGCCCCTACAGCATGACACAAACTTATATGAATGAACTCGGACTGCCACTTATTTAGCTCTCAGAGGGATGATAACCAATTGCATTTACCCTGCATGGCGTGCAATATCCCACCCACCCCCTTCCCCGCATTTGTAAAAACCCACCAAAAGTTCAAACTCGATTTATCAAATCTTTTCAAATCTTCGAGGTTACACGAGCCTGGGCTGGATAGATAGCTTGGTCAAGCATTTCTTAAAATTATTGGTGCCCCCCCACCCCGCTTCCTTGAAGCTATAAGGTGCTCATTCAACAAGGCGGTGCTGCAAGTCGATCTGTTTTTTCTTTTTTGAGGGGGTTGCCGCCGCCGTTTTAATAAGCGCAAAGCCAAGGGCAGCAACAGCACGAGCGGTCAAGGGCGAGGAAGTACTCAGGGCGCCCAGCACACCTGTAGGATTGCACCCGACCGCCATCCCGCACCCCCGTGAGGGGCAGGGAGGAAGCCACGACCCGGCCCAGAAGTAGCAACCCGTTGTCATGGGAACGGAAGGTGTACGCGCACGAGGTGAGAGGGGCAGGGGTAGAAGGGGGGGTGTCTTGCTCCCCGTTTCCTTCGGCGGACGCTGCCGGGGTGGGGGTGGGGGCGCCGTTGCTCTTTTCGCTTCTGGCGAGGCTTGCCCCCTCCCCCCTTGCCAGTCCTCTCGCTCGCTCTCTACGGTTCCGTCTCCCGCCAACCCCAACCCCGTCCCCGCTCCCCCCCCCCCCGCGTTCTGCTTTGGGGCCGCCGCCGAGGTCTGAAGGACTTGGCCGCTGCTGAGCAGACCCAGCCGGGTTGGTCGCGGTGTTGGTGGGGGGGGGGGCGGCGCGCTCGGATTGGCCCAAGCGCGCATGCTCTCGGCGCCCCCGCTCGGGCGCGCTCGGCTCGGTTCGGCTATTTCCGCCTCTTTGTTGTACTAACTCCCGACCGGAATAATTTTTTTCCCCCTTCTAACCTTCTCCTGGCTCTCGTTTTCGTTTGGTTTTTTTTTTTTTAAATCCCTCCCCCCCCAACCCCAGTCTCTTCGAGAGTCTTAAAGGGGAGCGGGCTCCCTCCCTCGTCATCCACCCGCGTGGTCGGCGCCGTCCTCGTTGCTGCTGCTGCTGCTGCCGCCGCTGCTTCTTCCTCCTCTTCCTCCTCCTCCCCCAGCCAGGTCAGTGTCTTTCTCCTTTGGGCTGCCTCCTTGCTTCTCTGTCCCCACTCCCTCCCTGCCTTCCTCCTCCTCCTCTTCTCCCCCAGACCTACCACGGAGGCCCCATAGGGGCGGGTTCCCTCCCGCCGTTGGGCCAAAGGAGTTGGTGGGTGGCGGAGGTCTTTGCGAGAGGAGCCCCCCACCTCCTGGGTGGCTGCAGTGGGCGCCTGCCCCCCCCTTGGTCGAGAGGAGGGACGTGTGTGTGTGGGAGGAAGGTCTTGTGCCAGACCCCTTCCCTCTCCCTCCCTCCTTGCCTTTGAGCCTGGGGCGGTGGGGGGGTGGTCCTAATTTGGGGAGGTGGATTTCAAGGGCACCTCTCTTAACTTTCTGGGACTGCAGCAAATACTTCCAGGGGGCGGGGTGGTCATTTCTCTGATTCAGAGTTGGCAGACTTTTTGCCTTGTGGGTCCTCCCGGATAACTACACTGCTCTCCCCTCCAGAGCTGTCTTAATATATTTTTAAAATCCTGTCCTGGGACTCCTCTTCCTCTCTCTCTTCTTCCCCCTCCCCACTCCCTTTCAGCATTGAAGTATTGGCTTCTTTCTTGCAGGAGCCATGTGTGTGTCCCCCTTCGTGGTCTAAAAGAGAAACTCACCCTGCTCTGGGGAGGGGGAAGAACTACTACACTTAATTTTGTCTTCTTTCTCACCCCACCTTTCCGCCCCCAAATTAGGGCGAGAAATAGTCTTGCTTGCTTTTGCATAGTGACTAAGGGCTTGTTCACCATCAGTGCCGTACTTGTTTAGCAGTGCCCATTGCCGCTCAACTGGTAAGCTTGCCCTACAAGTTTAGCTGTGTTTTTGTTTTTTTTTTAGAAAAAGTAATAAAGTGTGATTTGGTTGTGTTTTATCGGGCAGGACAAAAGCTCTGCTGTGGCACAGTTTAAGGTTGTGGCATAATTGTTGGAAGTCTTGAGTTAATTTGCAGAACTCTTGACTCAATAGCAGCAGTAACTATCTTGTATTGTGCCAGTGTGGACTTTAAAAACGTTCATGGCCTCCGATGTTTGTCTACGTGAGTGTACTTGGTTTTGCTTCTGGGGTATGTTCTGTCCTGGAAATGGTAGGCATGTATTGGGTAATTCAATAGCAATGTGATTTTCTTTTAAATAATATGTTCTGAGTTTTAGAGGTGTGCTTCTTGTCATAAGGTATGAGTGCTGAAGAAAGACACTTTTGAGTTCCTCTTGATTATGTTAAAATCAGTTGGTTGGCATTTAAGTTTTGTGTTGCTATGGTAATGTAATGGTTAGAATGGGTAGTAAATACATAATCTTCATAACCAATTATGAGTTGCTGTAAATTTCAAACACGCTGGGGAAAAAAAAACCTTAAGACTGTCTATACTGTAATAATCTAGTCTCAAAATTTTTACTATGTTTAACAAATGTAATCCCACATGGAAAAGTATTATGTGAAACTAATAAGAATTGGGTTTATTCATATATTCCTTTCTAGGTGTGCCTAATTTCATACAGCATTGCAACTTATTCTTGAAGTTATTTTATACAATACATATGTACATACACTGCATCCTCCTCCCCCTTCTCTGAACTCACATAATCGGATTAAAGTTGTAGTATTTATTCATTAAAATGCTAACATTCTCATCCAGGTTTTCTACTAACCTTATTTAGAAACTTTGCTTTGCTCCAAACTCTGGTGTCCTATTTGACTAAGGTGTTTGTAGTGTTGAAAGTCTTATCAATAAACAAGACTTTTGTTTTTACAAAAAGCCTGTTTATATAGTGGCTAAGGCATCAGGCTAGAAACTGGGAGACCACGAGTTTTAGTCCTGCCATAGATAAAAAGCCAGCTGGGTGACCTTGGGACAGTCACTTTTTCTCAGCCTTAGGAAGAAGACAGTGGCAAATTACTTCTGTAAAACCTTGCCAAGAAAACTGCAGGGACTTGTCCCAGGGAGTCTTCAAGAATTGGACACAATTGAAAAGAAGGGAGAAAAAAAAAAGGGGGGGGGAATCCCGCTGTTCAAAAAAAGAAGCCCAATTTAAATGTCCCAACTGTTTTATTTAATTGGAGCTTGTATATATTAGATTTTTAAAAATGTATTTTATATCCCATAATGCACGGACCTGTTGCATGTTTGTGATTTGTGCACTGCAAGTATACTTTAGAAACTTCGACCTGAAAAGTATGCTGGAATCTGTCAGATACATTGTTTAAATGAAGTTAATGAATACTGTGGCTTGGTGATGGTGGAAATGACTTAATTTTAAACCTTTTTTTTCCATTTCTTTATCAACTTTACTGTTAAGAAAGTCCCAAGGATTCCTTGGAAGTTTTAGGGTGCACAGAAAGTTAATAGCGCACATAAGGCAAGGCTGTTGGTCCCCATAGTCTGGTGTAAACTAAGATTACTCCTTTGAATATTCACGTAACAATTGTGCTTTCCAGTTGGAGGTAGGGAGTAATGTGATCCATTTTTACTGGTGCTCTGATTGAACTATTTCTAGTAAGCATGTGGAAACTCTGTATGGTGTATTATCTAGTTGTGTGTACTTTTTAAATAAAAGCTTTCTATTTTCTGTTCAGATTAAAAATAGCCTAATCTTATTATTTAAGTCTTCTAAGGAAATACTTCTAACCAACCACATTCCTGTCTTTGCAGTTCTAGGCTAACCCTTTCCCATTATGTTAGGCATTTTAAGTATTTCAGTATTCTCAAGACTTTTATGACTTTTTAAAATTTCTTGGCATGTGGAATTAACTCTTGTACCCTACTAGTGGCTTAGGTTTTGTCTTTGCATTTTATGTTGTGTTGGATTTTGTTATTTTGCTATCATAATTTTGGATTATTGATTTTGTATGTCAAATTGCAGAGAGTGTGGAGAATTCTGTATTATAGAGCGTGTGATACATCTGATAGAGAACTACATACAATGTGAAAAACTTTCAATATAATTGTATAACACATGGGTTATGGCTTCATGTTCAGATATGTGAAGGTAAGCAAAGTGAGCTTCTATGGAAGTTTGTATCAAATTTTTATCTTCAGGTAAATTAAATTGTAAAACTTTGGTGCCTTTATTGCTCATCCTTGAACATTGGGTTATCATCTCCAGAGTTCTGACAATGTGAAACATTCTACATACTGTTTGGTTCTGGTTTCCGGAACTGAAACCGATGCAACCATAGTGAAATGCTCTGTAGGTGAGGAAAGAAGGGAAGATCAGTCTTGCCATACTTCTCTGTTGAACTCCTGATAGAATAGAATAGAATAGAATTCTTTATTGGCCAAGTGTGATTGGACACACAAGGAATTTGTCTTGGTGCATATGCGCTCAGTGTACAGAAAAGAAAAGATACAACCACTAATGGTCATATTTCAGAAAGCAGCACTTAGTCTGATCTCTTTGACTCTGTGGTAGTCAAAAGGCAGGCAGGCTGTAGAATAAATTCTTACTTCCCATTTACTTTTGCCATAGTCTAATTCTCCCTGTATTTCATTTCCGAAAGGCATGTGCATGAAACTGCTGTATACAGGTAGTCCCTGACTTAAAACTACAATGGAGTCCAAAATTTCCATTGCTAAGGAGAGCAGTTGTTAAGTGAGTTTTGCCCCATTTTATGGCATTTTTGTCACTGCGGTTGTTAGGTAAATCATGCAGTCAATTAATCTTGCTTCCCCCCCATGGACTTTACTGTCAGAAGCCATCTGGAAAGGTTGCAATTGGGGATCACATGACCCAGGATAGTGCATCCATTATACATACATGGCAGTTGCCAAGTGCCCTAATTTTGGTCACATGACCAAGGGAATGCTGTAATGTGTCAAAACTGGTCATAAGCCACTTTTTCAGTGCTGTTGTAACATTGTAACTTCAAATGGTCCCTAAACAAATGATTATTAAGTGGAGGACTACCTATTCTACGGTATCTTAAAGGGAAAGTATATTAATGTATCCTTGACCATTTTGTCAGATCTTCACACCTTGCTCCATAACTAAGCTAGCAGAAAATGCTGGCTCTCTGTATGAACCAGCATTATGTGCTGGCTTAGTTATGAAAATTTATTTAAATAAATAGTTGTTTTTCACTATGAAATTAGTATTCCTGTTGCCTGAAAAACTTTTGGTTAAAGAATGCCCTATCCTCCTTTTTTTCCCCTTCTGTCAACTGGAAAAAAAAAGCCATATTTATTCCCTGTTTAAGCCTTAAACTTTAAAAGGAGGAGCACAGGTTCTCCAGTTGTTATGCAGTTAAGAAAAATGAGTCACTGTTTTCTCAGGTGCTCCTAATACAAACAGGTGTGTGCGCGCGTGTGAGAGTATATGTGTGTGAGAGAATAGCTTTAAAGCACAGTTGGAATTTAGGGCAAAACCTTTACTATCATATTTTTTCACAATGTTATGTTCCCTGCAAAATTATCTCTTCTCTCTTTTATTCCCTCTTATCCAACATGGTCATCCTGTTCTGATTAACAATTTGAACAGTTGGGGTTTTTTAAAAAGTGGCTAAACTTTTACTATATGATCTTGAGCTGTAAATAACAATAGGGGCGACATGTAAATGCTCGCACATGAATAAGAACTGGGTTTTTCAAAAGAAAATTGTAGAATGAGATGGGAAACCTGTGGAATTTGAAATTATTTTTTTAAATGTTCCAGCAAAGGTTTTTAAATGAATCTATGTGTCTGACATAAACTGCATACTATAGGAAAAGAGGATGTTGCTCCTACTCCATAAGGATGGTCTATTTTTTTAATGGAAAGGTTGCAGGGGAGGAGAGAAATAGGTTAGGAACAGCATTCACCTTTTGACGCAGGATTCTTCTATAGGGATCTGTATGGGTGATGACATTCAGACACATCTTCCCAAATAGCCTTCTGAAGCACAACAGCTGGAAATTCTACAGAACTGCTTTTGAAATGTATTATTCTAAAATTCCCAGTTTAGAGAAAGCTAGTCGAAGAAAAGAAGCTATGCTGATTGTTCGATTCCTTGACAACTAATTTTCTATGTGCTGGAGTTTTCCCTGGGAGCATTCAGACATATATTGGTGTCACCTCTACCTTCCGTCCAGAAAAAGCAAATAAGTAGTCTTGAATAATTTATGATGCTCTAGCTTGTAATAATTCCTGTCTCACTTTTTTGACCAGTCGGGCCCACTTTGGGAGTAAATGATTACTTACTTTTACCCTCATTCTTCAAATAAACTTAGGTGAAAAAAACAACAGCATTATTTTCCCTTGAATTCAGAACTGTTCCTCAGTCTATTGCAACTTTTTTGGGGGGTTTGTTCTTAACCCTGTCACAATATTATTTTATCTGTCACCACTTTGACAAGGAATTATGCTGTTCCCACAAACATGCTGTGAACAAATAACTTTTTATTATCTCCTTAAATTTGACTTCTGAATAAAAGTTGCTTTTAGTACTTGAGGTTAAGATCAACAGCTGCTTAAAATTGAATGGACTGCCCTCCCTCTCAAAAAAAAACAAAACACCTCCACCCTGATAATTTTCTTGGAATTTCTCTACTTTTAAAAATCTTTAGAAGTGAAGAAACTCATTATGCAGTGTCAGTATACTGAATGCGTATCAATACAGGTAGTCCTCGACTTATGACCACAATTGAACCTCAAATTTTCTGTTGCTACGTGGGACAGTTGCTAAGTGAATTTTGCCCCATTTTATGACCTTTCCTGCCACAGTTGCTAACTGAATCACTACAGCTGTTAAATTACAACATAGTTAAGTAAATCTGGCTTCCCCATTGACTTTGCAGGTCAGAAGGTCACAAAAGGAAGTCACGTGACTATGGGACACTGCAACCATCATAAATATGAGTCCGTTGCCCAGCATCTGAATTTTGATCAGGTGACCATGAGGATGCTGCAACTGGCATAAGTGTGAAAAATGGTCATGACTCTTTTTTCAGTGCTGTTGTAACTTTAAACTGTCAGTAAATGAACTGTTGCAAATTGAGGACTACCTGTATACTGCCTGGACCATCTAATTGGTGAGATGGGCAATCGGTTGTTGTTTTCTAATGCGTCCTGCACGGTGGGTATTGAGAAGCACTTAGCCTGTATGGGATAGAACTGAACTTTGGTTGTGTTTGTTGGATGCCAGCCCAAATGTGACAGAGCTGATCAATGCTGTCCGAACACTTAACAGGAAATGCAGCATGTGGCACAAGTATGATTAAATCTGGTAACTTAGTCTATATTTCTCTAGTCTATTAAAATAGTTCTTTAAAAGGTTCAATTTGCCAAATGTATGAAGGGTGGTGATGACTGCAGCCTATCGAAGATTGAATCACAATCTTCGATAGGCTGCAGTCATCACCACCCTTCATACATTGGCAAATGTGTAAGAAGAGTAGATAATAAAGACCACAAATTAACAAATGAAATGAAAGGCCTTGTTAAGTAAACTTGATAACGTCCTGCAAGTAAATAAAAGTGTAGATTTAAATGTGAACAAATGTGAACTAAAATTTATACCAGAAAGTATCATTTAGATTGTTACAGGTGCATATGAAAGTAAAAATTCAGAAGTTGGAGATGTTGTACTTCAGTGACTGTTGGCTGTTGATGATAGAAGAACTAGAGATGAGTTGTAGGAAAAATTAAGACACCGTCTGAATGATGGGGTGCAGGGAGGGAGAAAATCTGTTAGATGTCACAAATGGATATTTGGAAACAAAATGTGAGAGTAGAATAGAAGGTACTTGGCTATTCAGAGACCCAAGAATGAGTGAGAGTTGTGACTGATAAAGTAATGATTTATATCTGTCTGTTTCAAATAAGTGGCTTAAGCATGTGTCTGTATGTACACGTGCCAGAGGAATGAATATGCATATGAAAGCATGATTGATTGTCTATGATGAAAGACCTATCAAATTGTTGAAGGAAATGGACATTGTATGACTTTGAATGTGGGTTAGAAAGTGTTAGCACTGAGAATGAATCTTGGAAAATGGTACATGACCGAAAATGAAAGGAGGGAAAGAAAGAAGCGTGAAAGTGAACATTCTCAGGAAGATAAATTATTAGTCCTTTAGGAAAAACCACTCAAAGATTAATCTCTATAAACAAAGTGGATATAAGGAAAAGAACTGTGAAATCTTGGAGCCAAATGAAAAGAATCTGATTCAAGTGGGTCAAAATGAGATGGAAGAAGGCATTTGTACAACTACTCCGGTACTGAAGTCATGAACTTTAAAAACAAAAGCAGCACTTGGAAGCTCATAGGGGGCAAGTGCCGGGTCTGAAGCTGTAGGGTCATGGGCTATGGCATGCTGGACCAATTGAAGATTCTTAGTCATCTTCAAGGGCAACCCATGCTGTATTATTATGGTAATAATTCAGATAGAGCATGAATTAGGATTGCAAGGCCCTTTTGTTCCAGGTTGGTCCACAACCAGCACACAAGGCAGAGTTGGGCAAAGATCTCCCTGGCTATGACTTTCACCTATCCACTGGTGTAGTAATCATGAATTCAAGAGGACCTCCAAGTTACAGCTCTGCTCTTTCAGGAACAGTGCTACCCAGAGACACTTCTTGAGATATTTAGGAACCCAAGTGAACAAATAGCAGCTTTGGTTTGCTTGGCTTTAACTCCAACCTGTTTTGTCCCATCCATATATTATATAAACTATATAGAAAGAAAGATAGTTGCAAGTAATGTAATCAAAGAGAGCAAGAAAGAATTACAATGAATAAAAGAGGCAGAAAAAAAAATGCAGAACAATTTAGATGAAAGCTTAAAGTTGTTTTGGAAGTCAGTGAAGAACAAGTAAGTATATTTGTATAGAATGCCTGATTAAAAATGAAAATTTAGGACATACAAATGCTGGTAGAAAGGTTTTATGGTAATTTATAGTCTTGCAAAAGATGAGTGAATGTCATAAAAGCAAAAATGATAGTTCACAAGTGCACTTTTTCCACTGTTATATTTTTTATTTATTAAATGTATATGGCTGCCCAACTCACTGTGACTCCAGGCGGCTTACAACATTAAAATTTTACAATTTAAGAAACTATAACCTACCCATCCCCTTCCTCACCCCAGCAGCAGCAGGTACACAGTCACTTAATCAGCTCTATAGCTAAATAAGCAGACATAATTTACATAATAAATATGGGGGGCAATCTTATCTCCAAGGAGATTGAATTTCAAATGGAGGGAGCCATCACAGAGAGGGCTCTATTCCTTGGGCCCCACTAGACATACTTCCTTAACAGAGGGGAACATACCTTGTCTTCCATTTCTAAATGGGCTGGGTAGATGTAACTAGAAAGAGACAGTCCTTCAAATAGCCAGCAAATGAGATTATGTATATAACTTTGCAATTTTATGCAACCCAGCGTGGATGAAATATTAGTTTGGTCACATAGAAATTGATTAAGGATTAAATTGCAGAACAAATATATGAAGAAACAATGATTTAATAGGAATGGGAAGAACAAGAAAGGCATAATTGAAATAATGTTGATGAGATCCTCAAAAAGTCAGAAAAAAAAGTTTAAAGAAAAAGAGGCAATATATGAAGCAGTGTATGTTCACGGTAGAAGCAAAAATGATGTGGAAGGATACATAAAATTATAGTGAATGGTGTAAAAGTTTTAGCTAATTCCCCCCCCCCCCCTTATTCTTTTTTTCTTTTGATTGTTAGTTTTTACTCCTTCAAGGTTGCTTACCTTGAAAGACAAAGCATGATAGGTATGTGTGATATATACACAGAAAGCTCTTCAGTTCTTACTTAAATGTTAATGTTTGTTAAATGTTTTGTTTAAATTAAGCTTTGATATTAATTGGTGGTATCTGTAGATGCAAATTATCATCTCTCATCCAGCAAAGTAAACCTGTTTTTGTGCCCCCAATATATTCTGAAATTACGAATCTTTTAATATGTGATTAGTTATGTGAAAAGTATTTTCAAAGAAAATATAATTTGTAACTATTGAGAATATTGCATTGCAGATCCTGAATTGAAGAGGGTATTGGATTAACTCTCTTCAAAGTCCCTTACAGTTTTTTTTAAAAAAATTTAAATTTATGTTAGGAATATGCAAAAATGTTTTGTTCCAAAGCTGAAGGAAATTCATTGTGTTTTGGGATGTTCTACTGAACTGTTTTAGGTTGACTGTAGTTTGGCAGAAGTAGAACTATTTCAGCTAGAAAAAAATAGGGAATTTATCAGATGTGTAGGAGAAGCCTAATAAAGCATATTGTTAGTCTCTCCTTTCCTTCACCACATGGTCTGTGAGCCAGTTCTTCCCTAGCTCCTTTCTTTCCTACTTTTCCTTTGCCAATGCTTTTCACTGCCCACAATTAATTAGGCCTTTCCTGCTTTTGCTTCCTAAAATACTTCCGCTACTTCATACATGTGCATTTCTTTCTCCCTGAAATTAGCTGTTTAATGCACAGAACGCTTAGCGTTCTGTCCTTAAACTTTGCATGGAGTGTACAATTGGATCTGTAAGAAAAGATACTGCAAAGTTAACTTAGATGCCCAAGAGTGGCTGTCACTTTGTACCGGTTTGCACACCTAGAGCCAAAAGTGAAGTGGAAATTGCTGCCAAGACTATAAAAATAAGCAGACATAATTTACATCATGTGATTCCTTGTATTGTCCAAAGACAGAAAGGATTCATAAGAAGCTAGCCTAAAGGCTTAACTGCAAATCTGTTTTGTAATGTATTGCTGTAGAATGCTTACTGGAATATTGTCTTCATAGTAGTTTTTCTGCTCCTCTGCCTAAAAAAACTGCAAAGCACTGTCACCTTGAAGTTAAAAGCCCGTCTGTTCCCTGTTTTGGTTTTTGCTTCCATGGCATCACTTTTTAAAGAAGCAGTAGCAGAAAGTTCCTCTTGACAGAGTCTTATCTGTCAATTCTGTTAAATCCAATTTCTATTCTAAAATTGAGTACTAAAGAAAAGCATTGGGTACTCTGTGTGTGTGTGTGTGTGTGTGTGTGAAGCTTGGCCTTACAAATAGCCACGCCTGGGATCAGGAACATTCTTTGAGTGAGTAAATTGCCAAATCTGCATGTTCGTGCCATCCTGTAAATTGGGAAAAACCAGGTAATTAACACCAGCGATATGTAAATCAGGACTAAAGCAAATAGCTTTTCTTCCTTAGGAAGCTCACACGATTAAATATATAAGTTGCAAGATAAGATTTGGTACTGTTGAGATGAGTTTGTTTAAAGAGTGCTGCTTAGTTTGATCCATTATTCAAGTATGAATAGTACTTCTTGAATAATTGCTGCTGATCGTGTTGGGGGTTATCAAAACAGTCTAGAAATAGTAGTATAATATTCCACATGCAATATCACCCATATCATAATACTGGTGACTTGCTTATGTGCATACATTTTAAAGAAGCTTTCAGTTGTCATGAACTTTTCTGACCAAAAAGGTGCTGTGTGTGCAAACAAACTGCTATCTGTTCCTGTGATAAAGGCACGATGCAGGTTAAAGGGTTACTTGGTGACAGTTTGACCTTAGTATCTCTTCCTAGCAAGTAACTGGATGGATCTGAACCCTCTAATAATATGAATGTTTATTGTTGTTTGCCATTCTGATGGGAGTATGACCCATATTTTCTTAGTTATACATGGCTTACTTAAATTTAATCCCATGGTCATCTGATCATTCAGATGCTTGATAAATGACTCATATTTATGACGGTTACAGTGTCCTGGGGTCACAAGCAAAGTCATTGGAGAAGTCAGATTAATTTAGCAGCCATATTACTAATTTAACATGTGCAGTGATTCACTTAATAACTGTGCCATAAAATGGAGCGAAACTCACTTAACTTGCTTAGCAACAAAATTTTGGGCTCAATTGTATATCAAAGACTACCTGTATATGGTACTTGAGAGAAGAAATGATGCAGATTATATTTGACTCTTCATACATAAAACAGGATAGGTGTGGTGTCCTTTACTGCACAAATTCTGTTTTGTGCCCATCGAGTCCATGTAGTATAGTGTGGGCTTAGGCCTAGCGTGGGTGATGTAAATTCCTTGGTTCTTAAACATAGCAGTAGATTACATTTTTCTCTTTGCTTACTGAAACAGAAGTTTAAAATAAGATTCTACTTGTCCCACAGAACTTCCTGATAGGTTGTGCCTTTCCAAGGGTTTTGTTAACCATTCACTGGAAGTCTATCTAAAAATCTCAGTTTTTCTGGGGTTAGGGTTAGTAAACTGTGTATTATATGTTTAGTAGCACAGCTTCAATCTCTAAATCAGAAAAAAAGTTCATTTAAAAAAAGTTTAAAAACATAAAATTACACATATAATCTATTGAAGATGGAGACAGAAAAGACACACACACAAAGCCAAGAAGAAGAAGAAAAAGAAAGGAATACATCTCTTTTATTCCAAAACCTTTAATCCAGAATGTGAGATATATTGTGAATGTTGTTCCTATTGCAACTGTGCTCCCAAAGAAGAGATTTTTTTTCTTTGAATTGTGTCAGGAGTGACACTTTGGAATAAAGTATTTGTGCACCATATTTATTCTTTTTTACATGCAAGCTAGGCATTACCCAATTAAGTAAATAGTTCTTTCTACTACGTCTATTTGGAATGTAATTCAGAACACAGATTATATGTTCCTCCGAAGTACATCCTATCTATGCAATTTATAATAGGGGCCATTCTTTGGGCCATCACCATTTCAAAACCACTAGTGAAAGTTTCTACTTGGATTAATTTTATGCCCGTATTTCATTTTGTATTTTTTTTATTGAACCATTTTCATTCAGTTTGACAGAATAGAAAATGATTTTTTTTTTCTTAAAGAAGGAAAGAAGTCTGATCAAAATTCTCACTGGGTATGGGAATTTCTCATTTATTTGCCTCTTTATATACGGTAACTACAAGATTTGTATGCCACCTCAGCCAACGCTGTCTCTAAGCAGCATGCATTTCCCATCTTTGTTATTCAGATTAAAATAGTTATAATCAATAACATAAATAAAATTCTCTGTTTCATTATACAATCATCTTTCTAATATCTGAAGTAGACTAGCTTTTTTTGTTTCAATTAAACCCCAAGGCAAGATATTGGGAAGAAACTCATCCCATGGAGATTTTCAAATGAGGATGGAAGAAAGAAGCAGAGAAAGTGCAGAATAATGGAGAGAAATATAACAGAATTGAAGAAATGAACAAAAAAAATCAGAAATATCTTTTGCAGGTGCAGTAAGCATTCAGGGAGCTCAACCAGCATTTCTGGCTCAGTATTAATTGAAATGTTCCTGAACTCCTTAACAGATTAGTATATTTTAAAATCAATTACCCATCATTAAATAAGCAACTCAAGTGTATTTCATTCTAAGATTACTTTGATTTGAATTTATTGTTTTTTGAGAGAGTTAGGTTTTGGATAACTTTTGATGTTTGCTTCACATTATTTTGGAGTGATTATTATCAAGGGGAAATGAGTTTTTAGAAATCAAGCTGCCTGGAGCAACTTCACTGAATGAGGGTATAGTTAAATTGGGCTACTTTTTGTTTCACAAAAAATATATTGCACTCTTGAGAATTCCAGATGTTCATTGATTTTCTCATAGTATCTTTCTAATAGCAAAGCCAGCATGCATTTTACTGGATGAAACCTAATTACCAAATGCTTTCGAGTTTTGTATTTCTTTTGAAAGAATGCACCAGAGGGTCCTTCAGTAATTACTCCCTTACCTATCTATTCTCTTCAAGTGGGGCTGTACACCCCATGGAGATCAGGCCCTAGAAGTATCTCAAAGAAGCTGAAACATATTTCAGAAAGATATGATTGAAGATGAAGAAGTGTCAAGGAGTAAAGATTTCTCTCAAACTGCATGTTGTTTTTCCCTATTGGGCAAACATTCACACTCCAGTGATAGAGCGTGAGGCTGTCGCATCAGTGGTTCAAGGATTCTAATACCTGTGTGGCTTGGCTTTTTATGGGGGAACTTTAGCTTTATTTATGAAGAAAAGTCATAATGTCTTTGAACTAAAATGCAGTCTGATTTTCATATATTTCAGATTTTTATACATATAGATTCATTTTTCATAAGTGGTGTCAGTTGGATAAAGTCTACTATTTTTTGTTTGGAATTTTCTTGATCACTGAGTGATTTCACGGCCCATAGTTTCAAAGAGAGATTTATAAACATTTTGCTTTCTATTGTTATTTACTCTCAGATTTTCAGAGATTCTTTGCATGTACAGTATTCCAAGTTTTCATTATGTTGACTGTGTGGGAGTAGCTTAAACATTTGGCATACAATTTGCATCCTCTATTTCTTTGGATAAAGATGCAAAAGCGTTCAGTAGTTAGATTGTTCTGGCAATCATATTGACTTATTTTGTACATTGTTATGTTTAAACAACATTTTGGAATCTGGGTAAATCAGAATGTGAGCTAAGCTATATGAACCACACGGAGGCTCCCCCTGCCCCCCCATGCCCTGATGGCGATACATATCTAAGTTTTGTACTGTTTCTGACAAATTTCATTATTTAAATTGTACTGTTTGATGTATTTCAGAGGAATATTTTCATGATGGTGTAAATACTTAAAAATACGGTAACTGTATTCTGCTTTTGAGTTCTTTGGGACTGGAGCAGAATATAAGTTGGAGAAAATAAATAAGTTTGCAAGCAAACAAATAAATCAATGACTTGGCAGTAATGTGGCATGCTAACAGTCATTCTGAACAATAGCACTTTGACTCTCAGTGTTTTTAGCATGTTGCTAATTAGGTGTGAAGTGGTCAGAGGTTCTTAGCATCCCAGTAAGTGAATCACATTCTGCTTTTCTACTAATGTAGTTTATTTACCTTGATTGGTAGTCAGCTAACAGTACAGATTAATTTGGACTCATTAGTAGTGAAAAAAGATTAATAGGGAATTAAAAAAAAACTACAAATTTACATTTGGAAGATATTTTTTTCCTTTCCTATAGCAAAAATTAGCAAGCCCTTCTTCCCCCTAGAAGAGGCATATATTCAGAATATAACTGGTTTAGAACAAACATATCACAACACAGGATTGCTGAAAATACAAATTTCCTGCCCTGTCAATAATACATAGTTACAGAAACACTGTGTTGGATAATTTTCATCCCATTATTATTGAATGATTTCAGAGAAACAAACAGCATGATGTTATTGTGTAGGAAAATACAGTATGATTCTGCCATCAGGGTGTAGATTTCCCCATAAACATAATAATGGGAGAAGCCCATTTGTTTTTTGCATCTTATATTAGAATTAGAGTGGACCCATGTATGCTTATTCCTTATACACGTAGTTTCAGATTCCAATCTTGATATTTGGTTGTCTTATTGAGCAGGAAGAAGCTTGAACTCCTATTTTCCCATCCTGCTTACTTTTATTTATACTAAGAAAAGGTAAAGAGTCAGAATTTAAATCCCAAGGACCAACACCAATAGCTTTTTAGAGATATAGAAGTTTACATAGGAATAAATTAATTCATGTTTAGTCAATTAACAATATGGATAACCACTATAATGCTCAGATTTTTGCTGATTTTGATGAAATTTCATTCCCCAATTCATTAATTAAATTGTTAATTTACATATAATGGAGAAATTTTAGTTAGTTGCCTGGAGGTGATCCCTAGTTGTCATGAGATGAAAAATGTAGACATCGTTGAATAATGTTTGACTCCAAATGTCTATGTAGAGAAATCCTTCGCAATAATACGATAATATGTAACATATTTTCAATTTCCTAGACTGGCATACAGCTTTGAGATTTCTTGGTGGTCTCCTATCTAAGTCCTGACCAAGTTGACTCCCATGCAGCTCATTTTTCAATATGGTTAAGGTCAGCTAGGTGCTGCCAACCCATTGTGATATGGATGAGTCCATGTAATCACTAGAAATCAATCTTGACTGAAGAGGCTTTTTCCTTGAGATGAAAAATTGAGGGATTGTCAAAATCAAATGCTTCCTGTTAAGAATAATGTATTTTAACTTGGTTCTATTTTTTTTAACTGCATTCATCTCTGTGGGAATATTTGAGCTGCCATAGTTCAATGCCATAGAGGATTGAAGGTTTTAGTTTTACCTCTGGAGATTGGGGTGTGGAGAATGGATAAAGAATGAGCACAGAGTGCTGAAGATTTGGTAGAGGTAAAATTTATTTAAAAAGTAACCTAGAACAGTATCCTCCAATTCTACAATCCCAAATGAGTATGTCCCAAATTGTATAGAGTAGTATTTATGGGAGTTGTAGCACAGCATATCAGGATGGTGCTACAAGAAAAGGAAGTAAATTTATACTTGATGTGTATCTCCTTACATCAAAATGTCAGTAGAGAAAATGTGTTATGAATAACCAACTAATATTCACCTCACTGTAGCCTTCCTTGTTAGTGTAAATATCAAATTATGTCTGCTTTTGAATATACTTTTTCTCTGGCATGGACAGACACATAATTAGGAAATTCCATGCACCTTTGCCTTTCTATATAGAGAAAAAGTTTATTCTTTTAAAAGATCTAGGTGAAACTCCAGGGACTCAAAGCAAAGCCTGAGCTGGGAAAGCAAATAGATATATCATCTCTTTAGCATCTCTGATAAATGGAATTACTCCAAGAAACCAGTAGAGAAAGAAGCAGGACTTTACTTCAAGGTTTAAGATATCTCTAAGGAATACGCAGAGAGCCAGTTTGGTGTAGTTGTTAAAGCACCAGGCTAGAAACCAGGTGAATTCCAGTCCCACTTTAGGCACAAAGCCAGCTAAATGACCTTGGGTCTGTAATACCTTCTCAGACCTTGGGAGAGGCAATGGCAAATCATTTCTGAAAAACCTTGCCAGAAAACTGCAGCCACCAAGCGTCAAAAACTGATCAGAAAAGAAAAAGGAAAGAAAGAAAAAAGAGTGCGAAAGAAAAAGAGAAGAAGGAATAGGTAACTGCTTTAGTGAGACACTGTGTTAATTATTATTTCTTTTACCTCTATTCTCTCCTACTCCTATTTCTTTGCACGTTCTGCAAAGCTTCAGAGTATTCAAGATATTATTTTTCCCTTTATTCATTTGCTGGAAGCTGATATATAACTTGGAAGCCATCTCTCTCAAGATGGCTAATAATAAAAGGGCCAGCACTCTATATGCATGAATCTTATATATCTTTGAGTTATTTTTAAAAAATGTGATTTTGTTTTGCAAGATTGTTTTATCTCTTGAACAAGGAGAAAGTCTGAAACTACTGCTAATATGCTGTTAGGCTATATGGCTGAGAGGCTAGGACATGTTGTGGGAACCCCATCTGTCTAGACCAGGGGTTCCCAACCTGGGATGCTCGCACCCCCAGTGGGTGCGAGACGATATTCCAGGGGGTGCGAGATGATATTCCAGGGGGTGCGAGAAAAGTCCAGGTCAATAATAGGATATTGGCTATATGTTGGCATTTTTATTTATTATTTATTTCAGCGGGTGCGAGGTTCGAGTGAAATTTATTTAGGGGTGCGGGGCGAAAAAAAGGTTGGGAACCACTGGTCTAGACCAAGGCTAGGGGGAGGAGACTAGGTGAGGCATCCCCTTGAAAGATAGTTAATGGCAGCAGTTACACCAGGGCTGCAAGAGAGCCAGGGTGTGTGGTTCCAGTTGGCTGGGGATGGGAGTTGGGGTGAGGATTGCAGTTAGACAAGGGTATATAAGAGTTAAATACATTTAAAATATTGCAACTGAGTCTTGCCTGCTACAAATATAACCAAGGCTGCCATCAGAGATTGCTGTCTTTCTGTTAAACCTATATGCCCTCCATTTCGACAAAGGGGACTAGGCAGCTTACAATCAGATGTTTGGGTTGGAGCCCATTCCTGCTTGTCCATACTGAATCTGCTATTGTATTTCCAGCTCTCATCTTGTGTCAGGTTCCTGTTGTTCTGGTTCACGAATACTGTAGAGGTAGCCCTCGATTTACAACAATTCATTTTGTGATCATTCAAAGTTACAGCAGCACTGATGCTTGGCAACTGACTCATAATGGTAGCAGCATCCCGAGGTCATGGGATCACCTTTTGCAACCTTCTGACAAAGTCAATGGGGTAGCCAGATTCCCTTAACAACTGTATTACTAATTTAACATCTGTGTAGTGACTTGCTTAACAACTGTGGCAAGAAAGGTCATAAAATGAGGCAAGACTCACATAACAAGTGTCTGACTTAGCAACACAAATTGTGGACTCAATTGTGGCCATAAGTCAAGAACTACCTGTAATGCATCCTCACTAAAATTCTTTCCCTATCATCAGTGGCACTTCTGAATGAGAACCACACTAGTAATAAACTCTGCTCCATGTTTTTTATCCACTACATAAGTTCACCTGAAAGGTAATGTCTTGATATTGTTTGTGCTGTGTAGCCATCCTGCAAAAAGTAGAACTGTGTGCTAGATTGGCAGCCCTTTAGGAATCCAACAGCCGATTCAAAAGACCTTTGCTCTTTGTTAATGTCAGGAATGAGCATGTGAGTGACAAAAAGCGGCAGAGCTTAATGGAAATAAGGGGAAAATATGGGCATTATTGACAACCTGATGGAATTTGACAAAGCTCCTGTTATGGAATCAAGCCATTTTTACTCACAACATCCAGAAACCTAATATTTACTCTATGTATTCCAGTCATAACTTTATCATCTGTAAAAATAGTTGTGTGGACTGCCTGTATTCCATAACCAAGTTTCATGTGTCTACCTCCGCTACCTTTATAGTTTCAAATGTAATTTAGAACCTCTTCAATTAAATGCACAAGTAAAAATATATTCCATATTCCTTTTTCCAGTAAAAGTATGATGCTGTTGGGGGATATTACCTGGAGTCTTGCCTCAACATGCTTGTACTGCTCATTTCAGCCTTCCTTCTCCATCTGGCCCAAGTCTGTCAGTCTTGGCTCTTTGAATGATGTGCTAAGCAATGGTTTGCTTAGTCATGGCTGAGTTTACAAAACATGCTAATATGTAAAGTATTATTTATATAACTCAGTAGCCAAGTTCATGTAACCCATAGCATGCCAGAACCCAAAAAATCTATATGGCTTAATGGCTTGTGTGAATTCAGTCAGTGTTAGCCATACAGCGATGACAACATATTAATGTGAGTAATAAAATAAAAAGAAATGTTTTGTAGCTGTAGCTCTTTATAGGTTTTCCATCTCTTGTTTGGAACAAATACAACTGTAGAGTTATGTCGATCATTAACAACCCAGAAAATTATGAGTACTGCCTGGCTTTGTGTTTCTTGTGGGGTCAAGGCCTTTGTCACACTGAAAAAGTTTAACCCTCCTTGGTTACCACTCCCACACCTTTGGAGTGTCTGGAATTCACTGCCTGGAATATACAGGTAGTCCTCTGGTTATGACTGCTTGTTCAATGACCTTTCAGAGTTATGGCACTGAATAAGGGAATTTACAACCAGTCATCAGAGTTCCAGGTATTGCAGAAGAAGGCGGAGCCTCCTCGCTGACGGACTGTAGATCACGACTCTCTGTGGCTATGGTCCGTGCTCTTTCGTTGGAGAGCCCCGATTATTACGATTAGGGGCTGAAGCTGCCTTGGAGGGGTGGTGGAGTAAGAGGAAGCCGCAAGCCAGGTTGAGGGGAGCCACATCTGGGCTTGGTCTTTTTCCCCCCGAAGATGACTGCAGCAGTGGTTTAAAATGGCCACCCGAAGAGGAGGACTCAGCTGGATTAAGATTTGTGCAGGAGGGAAGAAAGAGGTGGATAACATCTGAACTGGGACAACCGGGCAATACAACTAAACAAAAGTACCCCGGGATTAAGGTAACATGGAATTTTTAAGAAAAGAAAAGTGAGCGGCAAAATTATAAAGGGACAGGGGAAAAAAAAAGGAAATATTTTT
Organism: Pseudonaja textilis; assembly: GCF_049901715.1. Classification (NCBI taxonomy): domain Eukaryota; kingdom Metazoa; phylum Chordata; class Lepidosauria; order Squamata; family Elapidae; genus Pseudonaja; species Pseudonaja textilis. The sequence goes on along the minus strand of NC_141991.1, from coordinate 167,608,952 downwards.
TGACAGCTAAGCGGGGCTTCAAACAGGGAAAGGAAGAAGCTGGAACTAAAGATTTAACTAAATTGGACTAAAATATTTTGGGAATAAACAGGCATAAAATAAAGCTGGACTTAAGATTGTCAAAAAATAATAATAATAACGTTTACAAATTGGAGACTGGACTGTGCTGGAATATTGAGGTTCGAAAAACCCTAAATTAAAAAAAAAAGAGTTCTAGGTATTGCAGTGCCTCCGTGGTCAAGAGACCATGATCCAGGCTATTGGTGCTTGGCTCATGCTAACAATAGTGTAGTAAACTGTGGTCACATGTGGGTGATTTCTGATGTTCCCTGCCAGGTTTTTACAAGCAAAATTAGTGGGAAGCTGGTAATAAGTCAGAAGTTACTTCCACTTGCATTACATTTTTGCCTCTCCATGCTCTGTAGTGCCTGCCTGTGGTCCCTTCTGCCCCTGCAGCACCCACCTGCACTCTAGAGCAAGGGCCTTCAAACTTGGCAAGTTTAACACTTGTGGACTTCAACTCCCAGAATTCCTGAGCTAACATGAATTGAAGTCTACAAGTCTTAAAGCTGTCAAGTTTGAAGACCCCTGCTCTAGAGTGTCTGTCCATGTCCGCTGTACTATGGCACCTGGATATTCACCAATCCGCTTGCCTGGGAGTTCCCCCAACTCCCATTCAACTGCCTGCACAGTCCTGAAATTACAGTAGCAATCAGGATTGTGGGATTGCCTTTGCTGGGCAATGTGGTTGTATGACATTGTGCTTCATGACCACACCTCTCAGCAACAGAGAGTCCAGTCCCAACTGCTGTCATAACCTGAGGACTTGACATTCTTTAGTGCTTTAGAGTCTTTTCTCAGTGTCATTTGTGACTTGGTAACTTCCAGGTGGAGCTCCTGTAGTGACACAAAACATAGCTTTATGTGAAAGAAATGAGTCGTTCACATGATTTCTCCTTGTTATCTTCTCATCATTGAAAATTTGAGTTTGAACGAACTTGTCTAGTTGCTTTTTAAAAGTTTTCATACATGGTTTTATGTCTGTATTTTTACTGTAAGCTGGCCAGAGTCATTTCGGAGTAAGTAGAACATAAATATGTGAAATAAAGGAAATGACATCTGTTTTTCTCCTTTTCTGAGATGTAGGTAATCATTTCAATAATTGGACCATGATGCAGCTGGTGGGATCCTGTAGTGGCCCTACCATTTCTCCATAGTAGAAGAATTGATTTGAGAACCAGTTTGGTCTAGTGATGAAGGTGCTGGAGTAGGAAACTTGAATTCTATTTTTGCTTTAGGCAGGGAAACCAGTTTTGGGTGGCTTTGGGCCAGTCATTCTCTCATAAACCTAGGAAGACGGTAGTAGTAAACCACTTCTGATAACCTTGTCTAGAAAAGCACATAGATTTATTCATGTTGTCGCTAGGAGTAAAGACTTACTCAAAGGCAAAAAAAAGTTTGCTAATTATTAGTTGCTCAACTCTGTTCAGTTCTTATGAAGAAAGTACTCAAATGGCTGCTTTGTGATATGAAAACCTCTGGTAAACCTTCTTCACTTTTTTCATTATTCCAGTTAACTTTGCACGATTCATTATAAAATTTTCAGACATCTGCCTTTGTCCTCATGGTTTTCTCTAAGGCTTTTTTTAATTCAAGGATTTTACCCAGTGAAGTCAAAATCCTGCCTTAGTGGCATTGTTTCTATAGAAATCATAATGTCATGTATTCAATATTGTATATTGGTTAAAATATGAAGTGGTAAAGGAGAGGGGGAAAGGTTTGAGCATTTACCATTATAATTAATTTTAACTAAATTTTAAATGGATTACCCATAAATGTGATTTCCAATGTCCTAGAAACTGTTTGGTGAGTTTTGATTCTCCTTTTAAAAAAAGGATCTAGTTAAATTCACTTTAGGAAAAAAAGGAAGAATTTTTTAAAAACTGCTCATTTTGCATAGAAGTGCTGAATAAAAGAACTGGCATATATCTTCCCTCACCCCTTTTAAATTCAGAAACATATTTGTGGGAGCAATGACCTTTTGGGAAGCTGCTGCTTTTTCTGATAAATGCTATTCCCTTGTCTCAATCTCCACTTCCTCTTTCTTATCCTGTTTTAATTTTTGGCCACTTCATTTCTTTCTATAGTCTCTGAACTATCAATTCTTTTTCCCCTTCTCATTTTTTTTTAAAAAGTTTTCTACTATTCTGTAAATATAAATGTTGAGTATTTATTCACTTCCTCAATTTATGTTGCTGTTCATTGTACTTTTATGTGGCTCTTGATGACTTAGAATAAAACAGATCAAAATACATAACATAAAACAAAAATAAAAGCCAATCATGATCTGACCTATCATCCATATACCGATATTTATATCTAACCACACCCAGACTCCCAGCTTCAGCACAGTGGCAAATTTTCAGGGCCTTATGAGTTGGAGGAACAGTGATAGAATTGTTCTAAGCTTTTGCAGTTCTTTGAAAATATCTCTTTAACTCTGCACTTTCAAGTGTTGAATTGTACAAATGTTGTGTTAATTATTTCCTAACTTTGGTTTGGAGCTTTCAGGCAGCTTTTGCAGTCCTTTCCTTTTCCTTCTTTATTGTTAATGATGGCAAATGAACTTAGTCTCTTAGGGAATTAAGATTCTATTGTTGTGGAATGATGTCACTATGTAGGGGCTGGCATCGATAGCTTTTCTCTGTGTATGTCGTACACGCGTGCATTTTTAAATAAATGCAATCTGGAAATGTTGCTGGCTTGAAAAATTCTGATGATACCGTGCATTTCCAGCTTTTTTGCCTGTAATTCTGGCCAGGAATGTTTACTTTTTATGCAATACCCATACATATGTTAAACACACACAACACAGCGCAACACACACTCACACAGTTTAATATATAAATGTGTGTTGAAAGTTCTCATACTATGAATGCCTTAAATGTAATTAAATGTAATTTTTGAGTTTTTTTTTAAACCTGCTAATATACCAGGTTTATTTCCCCCCATAAATGTTTCATTTCCCTTTAAAAGATCTTAGCACCACAGCCAGTTAGGTCTAATAGTTAAGCCTCTTGGCTAGAAAGTGGAAGACCATGAGTTCAAGTCAAGAAAGCTCTCTGGGTGACTTTGGGCCAGTCATACACACTCAGTTCAAACTCACCTCACAGGGTTGTTGTGGGGAAAATAAGATGAGGAATGTTTGTTGGATATATTTGCCACCTTTGGGTTACATGTAAAACTTATAAGGCAGGATACAAATAAAACTTTCAAGACCAACAACAAGACATCTGCAAAATAAATGTTTAAAAAGTTTATTTTTTAATCTTTATCTCACAGTTCTTTCATCTTGCTTATATATCTATTCAAGATACATCTATTCAAGAATCGGGGTGTGTGTGTGTGTGGAAACCAAGAGATGACACAGTGGGCATTCCTTTTAGTATCTAACAAAGCATTGTTAGATCTTCATTAATAATTATTCGTGCTTTCTAGGAAGTATAGTCTAGGTCAGTGGTCACCAACCAGTGGGCCGGGGACCACTGGTGGTCTGAGAGAAAATGTTGATGGTCTGCAGAGAAATGTCACCCCCAGAGCACCACCCCAAAGCAATTAATCCAGGCTGCGCGAGAACATAAGGCTGCGCCGCCGACATGGTCTGTAGGAACACAAGGCTTGCATCACTTGCATCGTGAACAAATGAGGTAGTGAGGGTAGGGGGGGAAGGGTGGAGGGGGGAACTTGCCCCACCCACCTCACGTGCCCGGCCTGGTCACCAGGCTGCTTCTTTCTGCTTCTTTCTTCTTCTGCTTTTGTCTGCACGCAAGGAAAGCAGCAAAAGTCTTTTTTTCTCTGCCCCAAACTCCACCAGAAATGAGTCTTTGGGGCTCTGCAAGGCATCCTGCTCCAAGAGGCTGCGCCGGCACGACAAGTCTCACAAAGACTCATTTCTGGCAGAATTTGGGGGAGAGAAAAAAAGACTTCTGCTGCTTCTGCTGCTTTCCTTGCATGAAGCCAAAAGTCTCTCTCTCTTCTCCCTGCTGAGAATGGAGCTGGAGCTGGTATCCCGTGACCCCAAATAAAGAATGATTGATCGGTAGGAAAACGGGTGGGGAATTTTCCTGCAGACTTTTGGGGGGAATTTTCCCAGGGTCTCTGGTCTGTGGGATTTAAAATTATGAGTTTGGTGATCCCTGAGATCCAAAAGGTTGGTGACCCCTGGTCTAGGTTACCCATTTTATAAATTTCTCTCCAAAGTTGCTTTCTTTCTAAACTTTGAACAAGATAGCCTGGTTCTATTTGCCTTCTCTGCAGCTCAGAAAATCCGTGTAACTTGTTTTTCATTATTGTTTCAAATATTCCAAAATAGCCAACATTTTTCTAACATTGTTTATTTTGGGTAAATTCGAAAGAATAAATTCTTTCAAAATTGTTTTTAGTCTATTAACTAGAATTGTTGTAACTCTCTTATAGTCATTATTCAGTAGTGATATCAACCTGTAGTTTCTTGTTAAAGTCAGATAGTGTCCCTTTTTAAATATTATCAGATATCAGATAATCAGAGTTGGAAGGGACCTTATAGATCATCTAGTCCAGCCCCCCACCCAAGCGGGAGACCCTACACCATTTCTGACAAATGGCAGTCCAATCTCTTCTTGAAGATCTCAAGTGATGGCGCTCCCACAACTTCTGAGGGCAAATTCTGTTCCATTGGTTGATTATTCTCACTATTAGTGTTATATCGGCTTCTTTCCAGCTGCTTTTCCCCTTGCTAAAATCCATAGCATTTTATAAAAGTTGTAAAAGTTAATCCTAAAAACATAATAAGAACCTGATGATCCCTCTGGTCCAAGCATCTTTCCAAGTTTATTTTTTTTTATAGGTTTAAATGTTTTCCTTATATAAGTCTGTTCATAATTATTTATGTTCCTCTGTAATTTTCGAAAGGTTTTGTTTCTTTAGATTTTCATTTATTTTCTTCAGAAAAGATGTCACTTACTTTTATAATTTATGTGCAAACAAACTCTTTAATGATTTCTGTACAAAGGTGCTTTTTCAAGATGTTTGGCTTTTCATCTAAGAAGCTTTTTCAGTTTAAGAAGCTTCTTGTATGAGGAGCGAAATGTCTTCAAGGAAAAACAAAGACCATTTGCCTTTTGAAAAAGAACCTTAGGGGTAACCATGACTGAGAATCTCCACAGACATTTATTTCTCTACAGTTTTGTTTGTTCCTGTAAAGAGAAAGTACCCAGTACGACTATTCCTTTTTTTACTGGAAGAAGGAATGAGAGTGTATGTATAGCTTTGTGGTTTGTGTGTTTCGTGGGATGGCTGTTGAATCAATTTGTTTTTTAAATGGTTACCTTACTTTTTAAGATAAAAAAATAAAAAAAACTTATATATTTGAAAAAGATTAGTTTTCCATAGAGCTGTCTCGAGTGTCCAGGTTGGGAGGAGCTCCAGTCTCGGCTCTCACAGGCTGAGCTTGAGATTGAGGCACGCCTCTCACCATCACGTGGTCCTCCGGGCGCGCCCCAGTTTTTTGCTCAGCCTCGTGGCAGTCAGGCTGGTTTTCCTTTTGCTCCTGGTCGTTCTAGCACCTCGTGTTTTCTTTTTTTTTGATCAACTTGGACTCTCAGACAGCGCAGGAAACTGAGGTTTGAGCTCCCTAGGGAGCCTTTTTCTTCTAAGGGGAATTGTTTCACTATCCTTTTAAGGGAGAATCCAGCGCTTGAGCGCTGCCCCCCATTGCTGCCTTTTCGCTCCGTGCGAAGCTGCATCATTTCTTTCCTGCCTGTTTTTGTTCTTTGGCCGTTTCCCCCAGAACGCCCTCTAACCCAGGGAGATGCTTCCCTGCCTCTCCCAGGTACTTCTTTGTGGCCTCCGGGCCTTTTAACTTCTCCTGGGTGATAGCCGCCGCTGGGGATTGCCTCGTCATTGCGCCCTCCATTTTGGGCTCCTGTGGCGTCAGCCATCTTGGGAGTGGCAGGAGTCGCCGCCATCTTGTGTGTGGCCGCATGGCCGGGCGCCATTTTCAGAGGCCTATAACAGGGTTTTTCTTAAGGTTTTATAGGCAGACTCCGGACTGCCTATATCCTTGCCTGTTTGCACTTAGTTTCTATCAGGCTAACCAGGGTTAGTTGGCTCTGTAGCCCTTCCCCAGCAGGCGAGTTAGCAGCTCTGCCATCCCCTTCCCGGTCCGTCCGGCAGGGGTAGCTGCCTGGCGTTCAACTTTTGGCTAATTGGCTTCTGCTAGGCCCTGCTGTGCAACAGCCTCCTATTTTAAATACAAAAAAAAATTTTTGATCAAAAGGGGTGCGGCGTGCGCTAGGATACCCGGCCTCTACGTAGGCCGCATCCAAACGATGCAACTGTCCGAGGACCCGTGATGGCACTTTACTTTAAAATTTTTGGTTGGTAGCCCCAGGGACGCCTGCCACTGCTCGAGGCCTACCTGCAGGCCGCATTGTGTTTGATTCCTGGGCAGATCCTTGGAATGTCCAAATCCCTGCTGGTACCTTGCAATCCTGCCTTGGTACTCCTCTAGATATAGAGTCTACTGGCTACACAGTCTCTCCCCAGCAAGGAGGTAGCAGCTCCGCCATCCCCTTCCCGGTCCGCCCGGCAGGGGCGGTTTTTTAGCGTCCATCTTTGGCATTGGCTTCTGGGCTAGGCCCTACTTCTCAACAACGTGCAAAGCACCTCTGTTGCCCTTGACCTAGGGGGTGCGAAACGCAGTACTGGGTTTCCCGGCCCCTGCTTAGGCTGTGTCCAGCCTTGTTAATCACCTCACGTTAATCAAGAACTTTTCCTCCTTTCTCCTCTCCAGATGGCAGACGACAATGCATCTCGTGGCACTTCACTGAAGGCCAAGGCTAGAATCTCACCACCTGCGCAAACAAGCACAGGAAACATCCAAAGCCTCTCAAAGGGATGCCCTTAGGCGACACAGGGCCCTTGAAAAGGAGATTGACAGACGCTCTAAGGAGTCAAGCTCTGTGCCTCTGGACCCTTCCAATCCCACTCCCTCTACCTCCACCCATCCTCCCTCCTCCCCTGCTTCTGCCTCTTCATCGCAGCCTGGACAGGCCCCTGAGGCCACCTTCCCCCCCGCTGCTGCAGGTCTGCGCCCGGAGGAGCCTCATCCACCCCCCACGGTGGAAATCCCCGAAAATCTCAAACGAGCGATGGAGCTGGCCATCCGGCACGGGATAGCACAACAGTTTCAGCAGCTGACCGGTCTGGCCCCTAGGCCTGAGGCCCCCGAGGCTCGAGGATCAGCAACTTCGCATGGTCAGGTAGCTCTCCACGGGACTTGACCCTGCCCTTGGAGATGGAGGAGATGGAGGCCCAGGAACTGGGGACCCTACCCTCTTTGGGGACGAGGAGGATCTCGAATTGGGGTCTGTCGTAGACAGTGAACTCCTGTCGGGAGCAGGCCCCCAGAAGGGGACATGTCGGAGGACGAGGGCCTCTCTCCAGGCCAGCCCGCGTTTCTGGGGCTGTTTAAACCACATCTATTTAGGTCCCTCCTGTTCAAGGCCAGGAATACCTCGGGCCTGAACCCTCCCCCCACCCAACCCAGCGGCATCGGGGTTCCTCCCGACTCCATTTTCTCCCAGCCTGTGGTGGAAACCGAAGTGATTCCTGTCCCACCCATATCCTCTGACATGGTCTCAAGGCAGCTAGCCTCCTCGGGGCCTCCTCCTCCTCCCAACGCCCAGGACAAGCGGTTTTTCAATCTTGAACCGCAGTTCTCTACCTTGCTCGATCCCCCCGTGGGCGAGCCCGTAGTAGGTCTGGCCTCCCGCTCAACTCCCAGCGAGTCCTCGAAGCTCTCCAGCCCGAGGACAAGCGAGCTGAACTGGCCCTGCGCCGCGCTCATCTCTCTGATGCCTGGGCGGTCAGGGCCTCCACGGCCGCGTCTTTTTCACCAGAACCTCCATCAAGTGGCTCCAGCAGTTCAAGCAGCACGTCCCCGCAGCTAATCTCAGAGCGCACCAGGATATTGCCAAGATCCTGGCCGCAGCCGAGTTCTCTGCAGACGCCACCTTCCAGGCTGCAAAATTCTCCACCAGGGCCATCTCGTCCCAGGTTACTGCCCGTCGCCTTCTCTGGCTCCGCCACTGGCAGGCGGACGTAAAAAACAAGGCTAAGCTAGCATCAGCCCCATCTCTGGGGGAAGCTATTTGGACCGGTTCTCGACCCATTCCTGGCGAGACCCGCAACAAGCGCAAATATCTCCCTTCTCTTGCTAGGAGGTCTGATTTCAGAGGTTCCTCTCCCTCTTCTCGCCAAGGTTCTTCCCGCTCTTCCTCCTTCCCCAGGTACTACCAATCATCTCCCTACAGGCCTCCTGACCGATCGGAACCAGACAGGTCCGGAGGCACCTCGTCCAGGAAGCCCTCCCGGGATCCGGAGAGGTTCGTTCCGTCGTTCCCGATAATGCAGTCGCCCCCAGGTGGCTGCCCCCTCCCAAAAAGAAAGAAAGAAAGAAAGAAACAAGTATAAAAAGCGAGGAGAAGGAGAGCGAGAAAGCCAATCCTCTCCAGGCTTCTCGCCTAGTCTGGCTCCACTCTGACACTTAACTCCTGCAAAATCTCTTTCTCTTCAGCCTTGCCCAAACCGTTGGGGAAGCCTAATCCTCATATCTGCCTTACCTCTCCATACCATACGGCTCCCGGACGCAGGCTCATAGTCTGGAGCACCCTTGTCCTCCTCACCTTGCCCCAGGGCATCTGGCTGGCAACACATTTATCCCCACCCCATGTTAGCTGGGGTTCCTTCTCTGGGCCCCGGCCCACAGCCTCATAATCCAGATACACGGACCCCTTGCCCTGGTCCTCACTACTACCCTTAGTTCCCTCTGGGCGGTCCTCGGTCAGTTGGCTCTTGAGCAGGGCCGACCGCCTCGCTCTGGGCGGAACCAAACTTGGTCCCCACTAGCACAGGTCACAGTTTGGGAACTCCTACGTCTCCCTCCATCACTCTGACCTGGAGTTCTCTCAGGGGGTCCCCAACAGGGTCTATCCCATAACACCCTAGGGCGTCCCATCACCACCCTCGCAACGGTGACCCTCCGGTTATTGAGGCGCCTCCCCTCACTCTGGCTAGGTCTTCTCAGGGAACTTCCATCCTCGCCTCTGCCCGGCTCCTCGTGCCGGGTCCCTATCAAGGTTTTGGCCGCTCTACCTAGTCTCCTTGCCCCACGGTCTCAGTAAGCATCCGTGGCATCCCGGCAGGGCTACCTTTAGACAGCCCCGTCTCCTTCATCAGGCCCTCTCGTTGAGGCATTCCAACCTCCGAGGGGTTCTCCTGTTAGGCGTGCCCTCAGCGGGTCATCAGGGTTCCAGGAGAGGTCCCATTCCAGACGGGAGCCCGCCCGCAGGACTAGCCAAGCTTTGGTATGTCCCAACCTGGACACTCGAGACAGCTCTATGGAAAAGGGGCGTTGGTTCTTACCTGATACGCTTCTTTTCGTAGAGCTGTTGAGAGTGTCCAGCCCCACCCGTGGGCCGTCTGCTGTTCGACCGAGCAAACTAATATTTTTTTCCTGAGTAAGATGAGAACAGGACCTTCCTTCTCGTCTTCGCAAAACTGGGGCGCGCCCGGAGGACCACGTGATGGTGAGAGGCGTGCCTCAATCTCAAGCTCAGCCTGTGAGAGCCGAGACTGGAGCTCCTCCCAACCTGGACACTCTCAACAGCTCTACGAAAAGAAGCGTATCAGGTAAGAACCAACGCCCCTTTTAGTTGGAAGGTGGGAATGGCAGAGGATTTTTGCCTGTGTTTACATTTCTGTTTTTGGAATGGTCAATTTAAAATCAGGGTCATTTTGGGGGAGGTAAAGACAGTAACTTCTCTAACGATAGAAGAACAAATATTATGTGAGATAAGCTGGATGCAACTGATTGTTTTGCTCTTCTGGTCTTGTTTCTCCTGTCCTTTTTTTCTCTTGCCAGGTGAGCTTGCTTGTATATACAGTATATCGAAAATTTGCTTATATATATGTACACAATCAGTGTTAAATATATATTTACTCAGACATACAATTACAAGCATCTCTTTGTAGCATGCAGTGTTGAAGCAACAAGTTTTGTTGGAATGTTAGAAGTATCTATCTATCTATCTATCTATCTATCTATCTATCTTGTGTCTGTAACTTTTAACTGTGTGAAGAGGTATACAAAAGGCAACAATTTTTGATCCAAGTATGTTAAGTAATCTAGTTTATAGAATATCTCCAAAATCCTGAACCCATTTCTTCCTGTGAAATTGGAATTTTGCAAATTGTATAAATCATTTTATGACAGAAAAAAATCATCATTCAGAATTTTATGAAGTAATACAAAATGTCATAAAACATTTCCTGTGGTTGATTACTGATGTTTGACTGTGCTTTACAATTCAATATGGACTATTTTCAAGGCAGACTTTTTTCTGAATATTTCCCTGAATTTTTAAGAACTTTTCCAGTGAATGCTCCGACATTGTTGAAAGCACTGAGGAATCTATTAAGAAGATGTCTCTAAAACAATGTCACAAGGGATCCATAATCCTGGACAGATGGGCATGCTTCCAAAAAAGCATTTTGTAACTACTCTCCACTATTCTTTGCACTGCATCTTATCTGCTTCTTTTTTCTTACAGCATCTGATAATTAAACACATTTTAAAATAAATTTGTTAATATTTTAATGTGGGGCGTCAAACTTGCATGGCAGCATCATGTGACATATCGGGACTTTTTCCCCCTTTGCTAAACTGGGCAGGGCATGGCCAGCACATGACGCATCTGGCCCGTGGCCACGAGTTTGACAGCCCTGTTTTAAGGTTTCACAAAATTCTTTATTTTGACTACGAATGCTAGCATGACCATCTCTAAAGTGGAAAATACAGTTGAAGTCAGGTGAAGCCTAAGTCTGGATGGACATCAAATTGCCTGTAGGTTTGAAAAATAGAACAATAATAGGCTATTTATAATGGAGCCATTTGTTAAAAGATTATGTAATGTGGAAAAACATTCAGATTAGTCCTTTTCTCAGGTAACTTACATAGAGGTTTCCAGACAGAATAAAGGAAGCAGCATGTGTTTCCAAATTATATCAAATGTCTCGTATGGTTTTATGTAAAAATGCCCTACACCTTATTTTTCAGGACACTCAGTTCTGTAGCAGTACTACCCAAGCGCTAAAAAGATGTGTGATATCTGGAAGTGGGTCTGAAAATGTTTTGTTTAAAAAGAAATTCATCATTTTGTGTGTGCTGACCAGGACAATGGGGTGGCGGAAAAATATTGTATAGCGGAATTTCTGTTTTCTGATCTTGGAGCTGCAAAATGCTGTTTGTGCAGCTTTCTGACTACAATATATACGAGCATAAATATGAATATATACATATACTCCTTGTTGCCTATGTTTTTCTAAAATACTAGGGTTCAAGTGTTGCTGCTTAGGGCAGGTGTCTCCCTGAGCCAGTTGCCTAGAGAATAGATCTTCCTAACCTATGTTAATGATAACTATTTTATAACCTGCTGCTTAAACTATGACACAGAAGCAGAAATGAAAGCAATGATCATTAATCAACTGCCCCATTTCTTGACCGTTTCTTGGGTTGCCCAAGACGAAATAATAGATTTCTAGTTGAAGGGAAAAAAAGTCAGGTTGCCTAAATGCTATCAACAATTTTTACCTGTTAACAGGTAGCTCTTGGCTTATGACCAGAATGGAGCCCAAAATTTCTGTAGCTAAGCAAGACAGTTGTGAAATGAGTTGTGCTTCTTTTTTGGTCATTTTTGCCACCATTGTTAAATGAATCACTGCGGTTGTTTAAGTGAATCTGGCTTCTCCCATTGACTTTGCTTGTTGGAAGCCAGCTGGGAAGGTTATAAATGGAGATCACATGACCCTGGGACAGTACCGCCATCATAAATGCATGTCAGTTGTCAGGCGCCCCCCCTTCATGTGACCATGGGGATATGGCAACAAGTGTGAAAACTGATTATAAGTCATTTTTTCCCCAGTGCTGTTGTAACTTCACATGTTCACTAAACAGGTGGTTGTAAATTGAGAACTTACAGTAGCCTGGAATAACAGTATAATCGTGTTTTCAGGATAATTTGCAATAGGGCCAAAATTCCTTTGAGTAAAAGCTTGTTTTGTTGACTTGTTCCAAAAAAGACTTGTTTCCTTCTTAAAAAATTTCATCCAACATGGCTTTTATCTATTGAACATTAATCATACAAAATTTTATTTTGACTCATACCTTGATTTGGCTAATTTAATGTAGTCAACTCTAGTTACTGAATATTGGATTTTTAATCCTCAAGATCCTTTTTATTTAGAGTTTTATTTTATTTTCATTTTTTAAAAATACTGGACAGACTCATAGAAATTCTGGAATTTCACAAGCAAGGCGTCTCGCTTTGGGAGAGAATTGACATTTGAACTCTTATACAAATTAGCTTAAAATAGTTGCAGCAGTTAATTTCACTGTAGCACAAGAATGAGTGTCTGAAAGAAATTGGATAACTGTATTCACAATATATTGTATGCGTGTCAATTTACATTCAGTTAATATTTATTCCCTGGATAAGTATGCAAATGATTGCAAACACAGATTGCAAAATCTTCATTATAGTGTAGGCTAAACTTCATGTATGAAATTTCAATGCTTAATTTGTTTGTTTGTAACCAGCCCTACTACAAGAATTTGGAAAAGTTTTCTGTGTGCTGTAAAACCAGTTTTATGGTATTTTTAGTTAACTGAGAATTTTTTAAAGGAATTTTGAAACATTTTGGTGCACCTTAAGTCATTCTGTTACGTCACAAACTCTGCAACATAGCGAGGGTAGGACCTAGCTATGAGCCAGTGAGCTTTATACCTGAACACTGCCATATTGTCCTTCAGAATTTCAAGACTCCAGAATTTCCATCCCAAATTGGGAATGAATCTTCCCTAGCATCAAGCTCTTCTGAAGATGGCCCTTGAGGATTAGCAAACTGGCAAATCTCATTTGTTTAATAAAGACTTTTTCAATTGTAAAGGTGATCGGATGGTAAGAACAGTACCATGACTTTGCCCTTTAACTTCAGAAATTGAATGAACTGTTTTTATCTCAGAAACATGAAATGTATTACATTTTGCGCTTCCAGTTCTCGTGAATAAATATTTGATTCAAAGCAGGTTAGGATGCTTGAGAGGGTGAACTCCAGAAGAGTATACTGTACTTGTTGCTTCCACTTCTTGACAGTTGTCAATGATGTTCAGATTCATTTCTGTTTTTGTAAAGGCTTTTAAAGTACTTCAAACTTTTAGCTTTGAGTATCACAGAAGCTGCTTTTGTTTGCCTTGTATAAGTCCATTGTTAAGAACTTGGGGATTGATTTAATTCTGTTTTGGCTCATAGGCATACTTTTCTCCCATAGCTAGGTTCTCTAGAACAGGGATTGTCAACCTTTTGGACCTCAGGGACCACCAAATTCATAATTTTAAATCCCGTGAACCACTAATATGAATTTTGACTGACAGTGGCTTGCTGATGTTGGTGGGAAAGTCAGTCCTATATTCTAGAACTGCAGTAGTCACAGGACTGGCCTGTGCACCGGCCTGCCATGGATGAGCTGCTCCAAGATGACCAAAGTGGCAGGGGAAACCTGGAGCTTAGCCTCGGGGAGTCCTCTTGTGTGGAGGCCGAAGGGGTGGTGGTGTCGAGCCCAGAAAAGCTCGAGCTCTCGCCTGCACAAACAGCGACAAGGCAAACTATGGGGCTTCCAAGATGCTCAGCTCAACCCAACCTGGAGTTCTTGTTGATCCCGCAAAAGCCGGCAGCGAAGGTTGGATGCCCAGACCAAAAGAGCACTGAGGAAGACAGGCTCCTAATAACCAGGCAATAACCCCTCCTCTTCGGCCTCCATGCAAGAGGACTCCCCAAGGCTAAGCTCCAGGTTTCTCCCACTGCTTTCAAGCAGCGAAGAGTCCCTCCAGGCCTCAAAGCCTCTCCCAGGAGCGTGCGCGTGCTGGACTCTCCCCACGGGGGTGAGGGCATTTCCCGAGGAGGCCCCTACCCACTTACCCATCCACCAGCAGGAAGCACAGGTCAGAGGAAGAGGAAGGGGCTCTGGATACCTGGCCATTGCGCTGCATCCCACCCGTAGCAGAGCAGAGCACCGAGAGGGACGAGAAAACTGTCAGTGCCGATGCCCCCACCGCCCCCGTCCCATTCCGGGCCTCCGAACTGGATGATGAGCACAGACTTCCCCACTTGGCCACCTCCCACCACCACCAGCCGGTACTTTTCCTGCCCCGGGCTGTCCCTATAGTCCGCAGCCATTGAGGAACCGCTTCAGTCCACCTGTGCTGCCAGCCCCCTCTTGCTACAACAGCACCATTACCTTGTCCTGGCTGGCGAGGGCTGCACTGCTTTTTGCACATTGCACCACCTGCAAATGTGCACATTTCAGGTGACAGCCCCTATGGCAGAGATTTCCAACCCCACCATGGGCTAGTCCCATATTCCAGAGCTGCAGTAATCACAAGACTGGCTCTTTGGTCATCCCAGAGCAGCTCATCCATGGCAGGCCGGTGCACAGGCCAGTCCACTACTGCAGCTCTGGAATATGGGACCGACTTTCCCACCAGTGTCAGCAAGTCACCCCGGGGCAGATTTCCTTCCCCAGCTGTTGGTCTAACCTTCCAGTTCCAACTCACGTGGCTGTACTCAAGGTAAGGTTTGTGCTTGACCAAGGGGTGGGGGCCAGCGGGTGGGCAGGACATGTGGGCGGCACAGTCTTGTGTTTCTGTGGGCCATGTGGTGGCACAGCCTTGTGTTCCCGCGCAGCCTGGTTTAATTGCTTTGGGGGGGACATTTCTCTGCAGACCACTAACATTTTATCGCAGCCCACCAGTGGTCCGCAGTCCACCAGTAGGTAACCACTGCTCTGGAGCTCAGAAATATGTCAAAGCCATTTCTCGCAGTGCTGTTTCCTCTTACAAAAATCCATCTTGCATTTTCACCACTGTGTTTCTTTTTTTGTTGTTGTTGCTTATTGGCATAGTATATTTCATATTTCGTACTCATTACTCTTTGGGGAGGACTTTCATACTGTGGAATAATTTTGTGTTTTAAAAATACTTTGGTAATTTTAGAAAACCAGATTCTGTTGAGATCTTTTGTGATTCGATGCAAAATCAGTGTCTGGCTTATTCATTTAATTATGTTAGATTTATATCACTCCTTTCTTTGTGAATTCCAGGTAGTATACCTAGCTTTACTCTAGGCGCAAAGCCAGAATAAATTAAGCTTTCTTTTCTGCTTCTCCAGACTATGTGGTACCCTCCATTTTTATTGCACTTCAAGTTTTATAATCCACAGTTAAAATGACCAATAATTACAGAGTCTATGAAGTGTAATCTAAAACACTTGGAGAGCATAAAGTGGTTTGCCCCTGTTGTACTTCTTTGGTGTTGAGACCTCTTGAAGAACAGTAATTCAAATTAAGTATCTGTGTAAAGGAAGCACAAGAAGCAAGCTACTTGTTGTATCTCTGATTAATGAGGTCCTGTCTTAGTGTCAGCTCCTCCTATTAAAGCAATTGAACAAGTAGTTGAACTAGGTTTTTAGGCTAAGGGTTATTCATAATTTTTCATTGCCTTGCCAGGAGCTGCACTGCCAAGAAGTAGTACAAGAGAAAAGAAGTAGTGAGTGTGAACAAAATAAAATATTAAATTTAAATTCAATTAGATTTCAATCAAAATCATTTAATATGGTTATTTAATTATTTTCTTGCTTAAGTAGATTTTAGTTGCAACTCTGAGAGAAATTATGTGAATTGTACCCAAAACTGTGGACTCCATATGTTATCCAAACATGTATATTGCAGTGCTTAATCAACTTTAGCTGATCTCAAAAAGTTAAGCAGGTTCAAACTTGGATAGTACTAGAGTGGGAGCCCACCAGACATTGTATGCATTCCAAGTGTAAAAGAAAGCTAACTCTACTCCTGAATTTATGATAGTTTACTTTTCATCTTAACCTGTCACTTTTTAATTTTTATTACTGGCGCAGAAAAGCATGCTTTTGCAAAGAGCTTAAATTTGCCAGAGCCACTGCTGTCTTCATAAACTGTTTGTATTATTGAGTAGATTGAACAAGTTGCTGATGAAAGAGTTCTTGTAGATTTGCAGAAAGCTTAAATGGATGAAGCAATTTCTCTGAGATATTCAGAAACTGCAATATTTCTAAGAGGAAGTTGATATTGGCACATGAAGCACTTTTTTTTTTTTAACATGCCACAACTTCTCCTTTCAAGGATTTTATAAGCATTGTTCACACCTTAGTAAACTATAGGAGAGATTGAAGTTGTGGTGGCATGCAGGTGTCCATCCATCCATCCATCCGCTCTGACCAAGGCTTCCTGAGACCACAGTTAGGAACACGCTTAGTCAAAATAACTCTTGTTTTATTTCAATGCTGGAAATTATGTTCATTCCCAGCCCATGAGTCCCAAACAGTCCCTCAAGATAAGCATCCACCTTTGTCTCCTTTGAATTGCTGCCAGCAACTAAAGTGCCAAATTAACTGAAAAAAAACCAACCGAAGTACAAAGTCCACACAGAGCTTCATGCTTTAATCCAAACAGAGTGAACGACTTTGCTTCCTGCAAAGGTTTCTCTACCTTTGCACCTCCTTTATATCTTAGGGGAGGGGCAGTCACCTCCAAGCCTTACTCTCGAGTCACCCCTTTTGTCTCAGCTGGTCTTGCGTTCTAGCAGCTTTGCGTACATGCACACTCGGAACAGGCTTCCCTTGTTCCTCCACCTCGCTGCTGCCAGCAAGCACACCACTCCCAGATGGTCCTGCCCCATCTCTGCATTGGACACAGGATCCTTGTCTGAGTCCTCTCCAGACTCCTGGACTGGTCCATTCTTCCTCACTGCCTGATTCCACTGCTGTCTGCACAGGCTGCCGACGAATCACAACACCATCCATCCATCTAAGTGCATTCAGAATCTTTGAAAAAAGTGTTGAGCCACCTGAAGCCCGTTTTTTGTGCTTAAATGTTTCCTCCTTACCAATATTTCATTGAAATTTGTTTCAATTTTATGTTCTACTAGCATCAGAATTCTAGCAGTATGTAGTATAATGCTATGGTATGTGCATCTTTGCGTTTAGCTTTTTACTCATTTGTCCCCAAAATTAGTAGCCCTGTTTTTGAAGTATCAAAAGTTTTCAGCGTTTTCGTAGAATCGTTTTCCAGTTAGCTTTTGGATGACCTAATGAGTTGAACTTTGCCCATCATGTCCATTTTGGATATGGGCTTGTTTCTTCTTTCCATCCAAAAAGTAAGAACTGCAGGGTGTGGTCACCAGCTTACTTAGGATGAAGGATAATATGACAAGGGGAAGTTGATGCCAGTCATCTTCCCTCCCACTGTATTTATCCTCTTTGCAGGCAAATGAGGCTAGACTTCCTTACACCACTTAATTAACCAGGCACTTCTGATCAATTCCTTTGGCACCATCTGTTCATTAAAGGATGCCGAGAAGAAGGTGAAGAAAATGGTACATGATTATATAATAATGAATGCCTTTGAAGAAATGATGCTTAATTTGTCATTTGTCAAAACTTTTGTTCACGCACACACACACACACACACACACACACATACACACACAGAGTGGTGCTTAAAAATTTGTGAACCTTTTTGAAATTTCAATATTTTTGCATAAGTATGACGTAAAATGTGATTTGTTCTCTACACAAGTCCTTAAAGCAAGATAAAGAGAATTTTTAAAAAATGAGTCCCAAACTTTACACCTATCAATTTGTTTAATTGAGAAAAATGTGTGGCAAAGTACGTGAACTTTTTACCCTCACTGTATTTGTAGGTGGGCTTGTGTGTTTGTGTGTGTCTCTCTCTGTCTATGTAACACCCATCAGCAATGTGAACTAAACCAAATCTTTATCAGAGAAGGAGCTTACTATCAGAGCAACTGGGACTCATTTGTTAATAGCTTTTACAAATAATCTTATTAAGGATTCAGCCAAGTGTGGTAAAATGCTTGAAAAGTGCATTGATGCATACATACAGATGTATTGTAACAAAGATACAATCTACAGGTAGTTCTCGACTTACAATAGTTCTTTTAGTGACCATTCAAAGTTACAACAGCACTGAACAAGTGACTCATGACCATTTTTTGGAAGCATCCTCATGATCATGTAATCAAAATTCAGCTGTTTGGCAGCTGGTTCGTACTTAATGACCGCTGTTGTATTCTAAGATCATGTGATCCCCTTTTGCAACCTAGGTTACCAACTGATCAACTGCAGTGATTCACTTAACAACTCTGGCAAGAAAGGTCATAAAATGGGGCAAAACTCACTTAACAAATGCCTTATTTAACAACATAATTTTTGGGCTCAGTTGTGGTCTTAAGTCGAGGATTACCTGTATAATAAAGAACTGCAGCAGGTGATTTCTTCACAGTAAAGTACCTTAACCCTTGATCATTTCAGCAGAGGGGCCCATAGTCAGTCCAAGCTCCATTATCCTTTTATGATAGAGGATTTTTGAAAATTATTGGTCCCATATATTTTTAAGTATTTACATACAGCACATAATGAACAATGCAAGTCCATGAGTGGTGCCTTTTTGTTGGATAAATAGACACCCAACTAAAAATATTAATCATGTTGTGATTAATATTAATCAACTTGTGCAAGGGTCTTCAAACTTGGCAAGTTTAAGACTTGTGGATTTCAACTCCCAGAATTCCTGAGCTAACATGCCTGGAGGAGGAATTCTGGGAGTTGAAGTCCACAAGTCTTAAAGCTGTCAAGTTTGAAGACCCCTGATCTTGTGTATATCCTGCATATCCAATGACTGATGAAAGGCAGAACTGGAAGATCTATGAAATCTTGTAGACTTTGAAGACAAATCATTTCTTTCATTTAGAGAGGACAATAATTTTGGAGGCTATTTGAGTATACTTTGGCTAATTGTGCTTGATTGCAGTTCATTCTGTAGATTTGGGCTTTATTTTGACAGAATTAAGGAAACATTGAAAAATCCTCTTAAGATCCTTCTTACATACCTGGTCTTGGATCTTGTTTGTGAAATTTTGATCAGGCTACTGACCAAAAGGCTATTATGTGTATAGGAGCTGGAGAAGTGATAGAAAGCACACAATATTTGCAAAAAATACCTTCCCCTTACCTTTCAAAACTGTGGTTGACAAGTTGGAGCTGTAAGTTAAAGCTAGTTCCTAAACTTGTTCAGAAACAGCCTTTGTATCCAGGAAAAAGTAAACAGCCCTTTCTATGGGCCTCCCATTTATTACTGACTCTCATTATTAGTTAATAGTTTTATTAGCCCTTGAGTACCTCTTTTAAACCATTTTAAGCAATTACGGTCAAGTGCTATGCTGTTGTTTGCTCATTTTGATTTTAAATATTGTTTTGCATAGAGCTGAATTTGTGTTTGTTTTTTCTGTGAGAAAATGAATGGGACTATAAACGTGAGAGTACATTTTGGTAGCATAGATAAATTATTTAGCTTGATACAAGAAATATATTTAGACCTTTAAATACTGGGATGAAGTAGCATCATATGGATCTTGGGTGATGTTTTACTGAATGCGCTACTTTACATAACAAAATGTCCTGGCTTTTTGATATCAAAGTTAGGTCAAAATCTACTAGATTTTAAGCTGACAAAAGTTTAATAGAAAAACATCAGTGTTCTCATTTCTGTCACCCTGTGGTGGTAGGAAGAATGACATCAGTTTTATTTAGCAATATTTAATTCAGACTAGTTTACAGCCACTGATTTCTAGTAGAAATTAATCATTTTCATTGTAAAAACAAATATTTGTTCATTTAATATTTGTCTATTAATAAATGCTGTTGAATTTTATTCAATGTATTCTAAGTAACTACAGTGTTAATTTTAAGATTCGTTTTTCTACTTTTCAGGTCTCTGGATGGCAGACTCTGAAAAGAAATGCTGTTTTAAGAGGTATGCTTAGAGCAAGATAATACTTTTCCTCAGTATGTGAAGAGCATTTTTTTCTGATTGAATTCTACAACTTGCTTTAAGTACATATACAATGATTTAAAATATGTTCTGAATTTTTTTTTTAAACTAGGTGTTCTGAAAAAGCCTTGACACCTTTTTGAGATCTAGTTAGAACTTAGAGTGTTTTTTCTTTAGGGAATGTTTATTTTTGGTATATAAAAGAATCATTGCTGCAGTTTCACCAATACGGCTACAATATTTCTAACGTGAACATCCTGTTTTTTCCAGGCCAGGTTTAAGCTGTTTTTATATTGGCTTCAAGTGTTACAGTGTGAAACTGTATTGAAACTAAAAAGAAATCATTTCACTGTTTTAATCATAATATTTGAGGTGTGAAAGTGTTTCAGTTGAACTACTAAAACCTATTTAAATGTAAATCACAGAAGAATATTTGAATTTTCCCATATCACTTATCCTGCTAATAGGAATTAGGGAATTCCTGTTAGTGGCAAGTGCTCTTTCATGCTACTGATTTTGACATGTCGCACAAAGTTTAACAAGCAAGCTTTTTAGTAGTTACATTAGTCACTGGAGGAACAGTATTCAAAGTAATGTAATGGTTAACAAGAAATACTAGATAAATCTATGGGGAAATTGGAACACTTAATAAATCTATTGGAAAATTTCTTCATTTCCCATGCAGATCAAGTGAAAAGTTCAGCTGCATTCAATGTCGACACACTTCTGAAGGAGCCTTCTGCAGAAACTGTTGAAAAGGAAGTTACTCCAAGCTACTAGTCACACAAAGTGATTCATAAAGCAATGGGGTATACAGTCAACTCTGTGGGTGGGCATTCAGCTTGTAGAACCTTTCAAAATATAGTGCATGTTCTTTCCTGTAGCTATAATTTGGGAATTAGTGAACCCACAGACGATCTACCAGCTTGGGATTGGTCACTAATATTTTAGAAGTAGTATTTTGGTAACTGCATTTACACAAATGTGCAAGCCACAGATGTGTAAAATAATTGCTACTGTCTCATTTTCATGCTACTGTCTCATTTTCATGTAAAATGCCCATCTTTACACAGCTGGTGAAAAATGGAAGAGGCGGAGATTTTACTATGATTTAGAAATAAAAGAAGGAAGTTACTAGAATTTTACCCAGAACTATGCAAATCAATAAAATGTTGTAGGTGTGTGTGTGTGTGTGTGTGTGTACACACACACATACACACATACACATACATATATATCCCTCTTCACCCAAGTACCCATCAAAGAAGCCTTGACAGCCATCCAAAACAAATACAACCCTCCCAAACACATCCTAGATCTGACCAACCACTGCCTAACCAATGCATACTTCATCCACAATGGACAAAGATGCAAACAGATAGAAGGAGCACCCATGGGATCACCCCTCTCACCCGTCATTGCTAACCTATACATGGAACACTTTGAAACCAAATCTCTAGACAAATTCGAACACAAACACAAACTCTGGCTCAGATATGTAGATGACACTTTCGTAATTTGGCCACACGGGAAAGAAAAACTGGACAATTTCCTCACACATCTTAACAACCTACACTCCAAAATACAATTCACCATAGAAACAAAAACCAACAACCAACTTCCCTTCCTGGACGTCCTAATTTACAAAAAACCCAATGGCTCCCTAGGACACACCATCTATAAAAAAAAAAAAAAACACCAACTGCTACCTAAATGCACAATCCCATCACCACCCTGCACAGATCAACTCCATAGCCAAGACCCTCATCTCCAGAACCAAACGCCTAGCTGACAAAGTCTTTTTTTTTGTAAATTTTATTTGAGTTTTCACAAAGAGAAAAAAAAATACAAATAAAACATCTTTTTTGAAAGCAGCATAATCCCGGGTTACATTTCTTCATACAGACACAAATTCAGGTTCATGCTCATTTTTATATTCTATTCCATATCTTATTACTATTTTACATTTTCTGCATAGCTTCTCCCCTCTTTTAATTTTCTCAATTTTATTTTAATTTTCTCATCTCAATTCAAATCATTGTATTTATATTTTTTTGTCTGTCCTGTTTCAGTTATTATCTTTTCTCATTAAACAAAATTTCTCCTGTAGTTACTGATTGGAATATGACGCCTTTATATCTTTTCCCTAAAGTTGTAACATTCAATATAATACATAACTTCCATTCGGATTCTGCTTGGTACATTCTTCAAATACACACTGTATTCTTAAAAAAAGAAAAAATATAAATGTATATAATTAAAACAACATTCCATTCCAATTCAATTCTATTATTAATATTAATATTCATTAAAGTTTTTACATCTTTAACATTACTTTTCAATTAAATATCATACTTCTATGGGAACAATTATAAGCTTTCCATAGTTAATCCCCCGCCTTCACTTATATTTTATAAAATATTAACTAATTAAAATGTTCCCGTTACTTCCTAATTCAATTTTCTCATTTATTTTATTTCACTTATTTTATTCACAAACATTTCACTAAATTACACTATTTTATCCCTCATTTTAATCAAACATTGTTTCCAATTTTCTAAAGTTACTAATTACTATTACTAATATAACAATACAATCTTATGTACCTTTACAGAATCCCTTTTTCAGTTAGATTTTCACCCATTATCTCTAAATAGGTCCTGTTTCTCTATATCTTGCTCCGGTCCTTTGTAACTTTGTTTCCTTTCCTTCTTCCCTCTCTTCTTCTCTCTCCCCTTTTTACCCCCTTGTCTCTCTACCTCTACTTCACTCTTCTGTATTCCTCTTTTCTGTTGCTTTCCAGTATTATACTTATTTTTTGAATTATTTTTCTTTTCTTTGATTGTTTTTTTAAGTCTTAAATTCTCCATTCTCTTTCCCCCCTTTCCTTTTTCTTCCCCACATAGAATTGCTTGTTCATTAAAGATGGCTTCTTCTTTGTCCCAGTTTTCTTGTTTTGCAGTCTTGTTGTTTCTCATAGTTCCAAATCTCCATTTCTAAGAATTGAAAAACGAAGCCAAAAGAACCCTTCCCTTCTTGTGCATCGTCTTTGTACTTTTTAAGTTCTATTTTCAATTCATCCAGAAGTGGTGCCATTGTATAAATTTTTAAACAACCACCCGATTGATTTTAGTCATTCAAATATAATAACCAAAAATCCAAAGATCACCAAATAATCCAAATACACGCAAGCTGTTTCTTTTTTGCTCTTTTTCTTCTTCTTCACTTTCTCTTCCTGGGGTTACTATTTAGTTGCAAAGTTTCAGTTAAAAGGTATCTTTTAGAAACCTTGTTGAAGTTTTACTTTAGATTCTTTTTAATTCCAGGCAGTTTCCTCCCTCTTCCAGATCCTGCCCTTATTCTTTTTCTCTCCCTTCCTGCTTATGAAAAAGAAAGTTTTTAATGTCCAGAAATCTTTATTATCCCTTTGGCATTTTGTTTTATTTTCAGCTTAATTGCCTATTGATGTCAAAGCGGATTTTTCCAATTTCTTATTTAAGTCTCTTAGTTGTCAGTATAGGGAAGGAGAGAGAAGGAAAAAAAAAGCCAAACCTTTCCCTTTTCACTTTCCTTCGCTGCTTCCGACTCTTCTTTGGGAGCGATGTTATTTTTTTATAAGTTTAAATTCTAGGGTACCTTGGTTGTTGCTTTTACAATTTAACCAGTCAGCCAAAACTTTTACTTCTTATCTTCCTCCTGGACATTCTTTTCCAGTTGAGTTCTTCTTTGTGGTGGCCATTTCTGACCACCGCAGCAACCGCCTTTGGGAAAGGGAGTAATGGCCAGCTGAGGAGGAGTGATGCGGCTCTCCTCAACCCTGCTGGCGGTCTCCCCCCTCTTCACCACCTCTACGGGGTGGCTTAGCCTCGAAACCAGCCGGCTCGGGGCGCTCCAGTGGCGAGCCCAGACAGAAACCGCGCACGATTGCGGATTTCTATCTGTCGTCGAAGCCCTTCAAACTGGAAGTCCCACAGAAACGGCTGTGAAAGTCTTGACTCACAGACGAACACTATACAGAAGCCTGATGATGGCAGGTAAGATTCTGCCGAAACGTTGCTACAACTTTAAAAGCACAACTATAATGATGTGGAAAAATACCCGAACAAAGCTGAATACCATACATACATAACATACATACATACATACATACATACATACATACACACACAGTAAACTATATACTGTAGTAAACATAGTATTTACTGTATGTATGCATATATGTGTATGTGTATACACACACAGAGTAAACAATATATACTTATATATTGTTTATTTCAGTTGTGAAAGTAGGCCAAATGCAAGGTTTTAAATATATGTATTGTATGTTGTATAACAAGGCAAAAATAAGGAAATGAACAAAATGGTAGTGTTGACTGACTTTCTCTGAAAGCAAGCACTGCAATTTTACGCTATTTTGGGCGTGGGGGGGAGAATAACAACAGCAACTATTGCTGATAAAGAAACTGAAAAATAACTTTAAAAATTGCCATTGTAAGGAACAAAGAATATCTCAGGACTAAGCCAGGTACAACTTGGGAGAACTATAATTCAGTTTTCCTCTCCCCATTTTCATGCATGATCTTGAATTCTGTATCTTCAGTTTGATCAGGATGGGATGTGACTTGAAATGGGTATATATATCGCCTGTAATATCAGTCAATAGGTTTCTCAGTTTCAGTGTCATAGAGAACATGCACAATATTTGCTCATGTTCTGCTGGCATTTGATTGGCCACTATGGAAACAGAATGCTGGACTCAAATAGCTCTTTGGTATGAACCAACACAATCTTCTTTGTGCACCTGTGTCGGTATCAATAATTCGATAAAAAAACCATAAGTCCATACACACGTTTCATAATTGCATTTTCAGATGTAATGAACTTTCAAATATTTTCTTGGTGCCATTTCTCAGTGAAAATTGCTTCCCCACTCAACAGAAGATGCAGTTTTTCAAAGAAACAGTATTGGAGAGGCTTTAGTTTTTAAGATGCCAAAGAAGTCAGCAACAGACTAGGATGTGGATTGTAAATTGTAAATTCTTTGATAGTTGAATTATGAAATACTATACTTCTGATTGCAGATTGATCCCATTACAGTTGCTAGTCCAAACTCAATTCATAC
This sequence comes from Pseudonaja textilis, assembly GCF_049901715.1. NCBI lineage: Eukaryota > Metazoa > Chordata > Lepidosauria > Squamata > Elapidae > Pseudonaja > Pseudonaja textilis. Next base: position 167,583,790 of record NC_141991.1, on the reverse strand, counting down.
CTTACTTTTCCTGAAGCAACTGACTTTTCTATTTTCATAGATGATTATGTTCCTTGAGGATTAGAGTAGTTTGCTCAGTTTTTACCCCCGGGCATTGGAAATCTCAGATCTATGGTACACTGTTTATTGTGGATTTTGGAAAATATCTTTTATTGTACTTTGGATTAAGTAGATGACTTGCATCTTTGTTTACTTCCTTACACAATGAGTAATTAATTTGTAACATAGCTAGTGAGGGAATGATAATGGTTAAATCTTGTTATATAAACATTTGGCTGATCCTAGAGAAAAGAAAATAAGCGAATATAAGAGGCTTTTTTTGTTAGCTATTATATTTATATTCTATCAGATCAGAGGTGGTATTCAGCAGGTTCTGACCAGTTCTGGAGAACTGGTAGTGGAAATTTTGAGTAGTTTGGAGAACCGGCAAATACCACCTATGACTGGTCCCGCCCCCAACTATTCTCTGCCTCCTGAGTCTCAGCTGATCTTCTGGGTCTTCTTTTGTTGCCTTGCACAGGAGAACAGAGCTGGAAAGCAGGTTGGTAGGGTGTGGAGGGAATGGGATTTTGCAATAACCTTCCCCCAGGAGTGGGGATTTGCAGTATCCTTCCTCTGCCACACCCACCAAGCCACCCCCACCAAGCCATGCCCACAGAACCGGTAGTAAAAAAAATTGAATCCCACCACTGTATCAGATACACAAAAGCTCGTATGGTTATACCACATCACAATTTTGTCTGAATTTATCAGGCTTTGAGATATGCAGAATTCCTTGAGAACTTTAACATTAAAATATTATGCTTGCTGAGTGCACATTTTTATTTAAAATAAATTAGCATTTTGAAGAAATCCTCTGAAGGGAGAATGGAAAAGGAATGTGAATCACTTGAAGATTTTGCATTTTTCTACTCAAACTTGGTTCTTGGTTTTAGCTACTTCTAAATCATTTCATACATATTTGATAAAAAGGAAGGGATGATGTAAATATATGCAGTGCTTCCCCCAAAGGGGATGCTAGCAATTGGGCCCTTCTATCCCTTTTCCCAGGTGACCAACCCTCCTGGCCCAGGCATACCAACACATCTTGGAGAGAATTATGAGCTTTAATTAAAATAATGGCTGTTAACAGAAAATCAGATTAAGCAGCAATTACAGGTAACAACAAGCACCAGTTCAATAAACTAACAATAATCCAGAAAGCAAATTAAAATAGTGGTCAATAAAATAATAAAATATAAAATAAAATAAAATAAAATAAAATAGAATAAAAAAGAATAAAAAAGAATAAAAAAGAATAAAAAAGAATAAAATAAAATAATCAAATCAAATCAAATCAAGCAACAACTACAGATAATAGCAACAAGCACCAGTGCAATAGACACACAATGACACAACAAATGTTAAAACGGTGACCCTTAAGATAAAATCAGATTAAACAGCACAATAATACAAAACATTAAACCTTATGGTAAGCAACATTGCTCAAATTTAAAATGTCCCAATGCCTCCAATGTAGTTCATCAATGGCCAAAGGTTCAGACTTCAATTGAAGGGTTCAGTTAAAACACGCAAATAGGTCCTAAAGACTGTCCTTTGGCCAAATGGTCCCTCATCGATCCTGTCGTCTTACAGACATGTCCTCTGTAAAACCAGTGAGAGGCTTATGGAGTCCACTTCTTCCAGCCAGGGACAATGGCTACAGGAGCTCCATTGAACCAAAGATGCAGCTAACCTGAAACCGTGCTTTGGATAAGAATGTTACCCCTGTCACGGCAACTCAGATACAGTCTCTAGGCTGAGATATAGCAGTCGATCTTCCTTGGGGTAGCAATTTCTCTCTCCTTCCAAAGGAGCCCAGCCTCCTTCCTCATAGTAGTATTCCATTTTTTGTTCCCTCTCAGTCCTTTTAAAACTTTTCCCCCCTCCAATCTCCTTTTCTGATGCTGCCCCCTCCCTTTCTCTGAGCTGCTGGAATATGTAGAACCCTCTCCAGCACTCTGATTTAATTCACTCTGCTGGGGTCTGCATTTCCCAGAAATCTTTCCCCACCCCACCCCGCCCCCAGGGTCCCTCCCTGTTCCAATTCCAGGGGTGTGGCTCCAACCAGTCAGCCAACTACTGTAAGGAAAGCTGACTGGCTGCCACATCTTCTCCTCTATGTTAAAGCAGCTCAGAGGAAGTTAAGAATGGGGGGAACAGCTGCAAGTGTTTGCAGTGACTTTTAAAATCAAAGAAGGAAAAACTGCTAATTGAGCTGGCTACATATAATATGAAAAATAAACCTGATTTTTAGGCATGCTGGTTTTAAGGTCATAAATATATTGACTGTCTTAATTTCAATCAAATTATAAGGCTAAGTTGCAAAAAATTACAACTTTTCAGCCAAAATGTCTTAGGAATTTTTATTGAAAACATCTTAGTTTGGTGACACCTGCCGTGTAGAAACTCACTGCAGCAGATCGTAAAAATACTTTCCTCCTGTCTATTATTTAATACTCTATTTCATTTCCTCTGGTGCAGTTTCTCCCAGTGAGAAAATAAAAGCAGATGTTTTTATGTTATTTCTGATAGATGTGAAAGTTTTTATAAACATTTATATAGGAATTTCTAAGTTATCTTTTTTATCCAGAAGGAGTCCCAGGGTAACTAACAATTTTAAATTTTAAAGCTATTTATAGATTTTGAAACAACAAACAGTGAAATCACAAGTAAGAAAGGATATAGTTAAAATCATACAGATCAGTATATTTAAAACTAAAGAAGAAAGAGTTCCACTGTTAGGGTGCAGCATCTGACATGTATTTTTTAATTGTCTACCTGGTGAAGACTTTTCCAAATAATGTTGGAAAATCAAAAAACCAAATCCAAAAACTTTTCCAAGACTTTTCTGGAAATTTTAAATGCTACATAAAGACATTCAGTAATTTCTTTTTTAGAAACCGAATTCTATTGAAATGTTTTGTGAAAGGAAAAATGAAAAAGGGCTATGATTTATAATGTTCAAATATAATTCATTGATTATTTTGTGCTATTTTTTTTAATTTGTGAAAACTACTTTAAGTTATTTCTCTATAGTTTAAAAGTGGGGAGGTACCTCCTAAACATATGTAAGCAAGCAACTTGGTTTCCCTCAAATGCTGTACAATTTATCTTATATGTACATTCTTCTAAAAATTAATCGCCTGAAAAGATATGTTGACTAGAGTTGGCTTTTTCTTATACTACTATTACGATTTAGAAAACTATAGATTTTTTTTAGGAGCTAAGTGTTTTCTGGAAGACTTTCCAGATATGGATTACAGATAAAATTGGTGCATTCATCTTATTTGCTGTTTCTGAAAAGCAGGCTGATTTAAAATTTGTGGTGTGGAATGTCATAAAACTTGCACTGTAAAGCCCAGAACAACAGTTGCTACTCTGTCTTTATCTTTATGGTTGTACATTATTTTAAAACCACCCTTATTTTTTTTTTCCAAATAAGGTCCTTTGGAGAAGAAACCTGTTTTAATCATGTTCATTTTTTCCTGCATTCAAGGTTTTTAATATAAAGGTCAGATATTTTAAAAGAAGTAGACATTTATATCTCAAATACCTGCCTATCCTGGTTTTCTTACAGACACCAAAGATGCTGACAAGAAAAATTAAACTTTGGGACATCAATGCCCATATAACCTGCCGCCTTTGCAATGGTTATCTTATTGATGCTACCACTGTAACGGAATGCTTGCATACCTGTGAGTATGATTATTACCGTGTTTTGTGAATTAAGATTTACTTTCATGTAAACATCATTTGGGATTTTGTTTTGATTTTTATTTGAAAGGCTAATGTTTAAGAGACCTCTTAATTTCAAATTGTTTATTCAAATGTTAATCTTTTTTTAAAATGTATACCAAGAAATTCAGAGAGCTTTGAATTACAGTAGTTGGCACAATTAGATTTATCTACTTGCTTGCTTGTTTACTTACTGAGGTGGGTGGAGCATGTATCTTATTCATTTACCACTTCTATTCTACCTGTTTCTGGAAGGACTAGGAATTGTCCAAATCTTCATTGTTTTTTAAAATTCCCACACTTGGTTTGCCGAAAAGGTGCCCACTTTCAGCGAGTGAACCAACCAGTGGGGCAACCAATGTGAGCCAGTTGTGCAGTTCTGTTAATATCTGAAAAGGTTTTCCCTCAGTTAATCCCATAATATTTGGATGCTGTATAATTCTCTGAGAAGCAAGTAAATGAAGGCTGATATATATATAAGGAATGGGGAAGAACAGTTCTACTTAGAAGAAACTTCTCTGGGGAAGAAGAAACTTAGGCACCTTATTATCAACAATTTGAAATTAAGAGGTCTCTTAAACATTAGCCTTTCAAATAAAAATCAAAACAAAATCCCAAATGATTATGTTTACATGAAAGTAACATATCAGTAAAAAACATATCAGTAAAAAAACCTCTGCTCTGAACTGAAGTGTTAAGATCTCTTACTTATTCATCTAAGAGAGGATGTAAATATGTGACATCATATAATGTTCTGAACTTTTTTCCCCCTTAAAACAGAAGGTAATGGCTCCTTCAGGTACATACCTAGGAATGCTGAAAAGGGAGCTTTTACTAAAGAGCATGATGTAAAAGTTGTGATGCTCTTTTGCTGAAAGTCATAATGTATTTCTAACTGCTACTGCGAAGGCATCATTTCCCCGCTCCCCTTTCCCCCCCTTTGAACCGAATGCGCAGATCTGTAGCTAATACAATTAAGATAATTTTGCTGACAGTGCATGAAAGGATATTAGGTAACAAATACATGATTTGGTTAAAACAATATTTGCCAGGTTATATAGGAATTGATGGATGCAATTACGGCTTTGTTTAACAAGGATGATGGGATCTAATTTGAGTGCTAGACTGTCTTTCAAAACTGACAGCTTGCAGGGTTAGTTAATGAGAATTATGTAATGTATAATTACATAATGGTCAAATAGCTGAGACGCTTGCAATAAACCTCTACCTCAGGTATAGCTGCACTGCATTTAATCACCTACCATCCTTAAATTCAAATCTTTCTTTGTTTTTTGTTTTTTTGCATTTGGGATATATTGGATATGATGGCGTATTAAAGACCCTCCTTTTTTGTGAAAAGAAAGAATGGATAAAATAAAATGTAATCTCATCTTTATAGAACTTGCCATTATTCAGTTCTTCCAAAACCAAGAACTTCCTTCTAGTGGCTTTTCTTTTGGCTCCTTGAGCTCACACCTAGTTATTTAGAAAATGTATACGTCAACCCAACTTGTTCATGCTGTCTCTAGTTGTCTTATGAAATAAAACCCCAATACAAAAACCAATAAATCCCCCCCTCCCGGCAGCAACAGGCAAATGAACTACTTGATGGGTTCTATATCAGCGGTTTGCCAACTGGTGGGCCGTGTCCCACTGGTGGGCCGTGAGAAAATTTTGGTGGGCCGCAGAGAAATCTCACCCCAGAGCACCCCCCCAAATTAATTAATCCAGGCTGTGCAGAAACACAAGGCTGCGCCACCCACATGGCCCACAGGAACCCTCCCCGCCCACTCACTCCTTACCTGGCAAACTTGCCTGCTAAATTGTTATTTTTCCTTTTTCCGACCATCAGCTGTTCTGCTGTGCTGGGAAATTTAGATTAGAGAGGAAGCAGGAAATGGTTGGATTTCTTGCTTTCTACCTAGTCTTTAGATCTTCGGTTCTGCTTTTAAGCACAGCCGAACCTCCCTTAGGACTGAAGGTTCTATTATTCAGTGCAGATTCACGGCAAGCACATTTGAGAGACTGAGCTAGCTGATGACAGATAGATAGATCACCATATGATTCTGTGAGCAACTCAATCTGCCTGCCTGCTTTGCCTGATTTTGGGTAAAAGTTACTCTTTTTTAAATAAAAAATTCAATATATAAATATTTATATTTACATACAAGCCATGCCCAGCCAATCACATGACCACCAAGCCACACCCACAAATTAGGCCACACCCACAGAACTGGTTAGTGGTCCCTGAGATTTAAAATTATGAGTTTGGTGGTCCCTGAGGTCCAAAAGGTTGGCAACCCCTGCTCTATATCACCCTGGGGATTCCTAGGCCTGCTGGCAAAACCATGCCTTCAGGGTCTTGAGAAGGAGTGTTAACGTGGGGGCCAATCTTATTTTTGTAGGGAGCTACCATGGAGAATGGCCTTCTTCTTGGTCCCAATAGATACACCTCTTTAGGAGAGGGAACCCATAGCATTCCAGGCATCTCCTCTCTGGTGGGTCGGGTAGATGGAACTGGGAAAATTCCAGTCCTTCAAATAACCTGGCTCCCGGTAGGTGCTTTAAAAGTGATAATCAGCATCTTGAATTGGACCTGGAAGCAAATCAGCAGACAATCAAGCTATTGCAGGAGGGGTGACACATGTGTAAATCCAGAATAAATAATGCGGGTCACTGAATTTTGAGCCACTTGAAGCTTCTGAATACTTTTCAAGGGCAGCCCCATCTAGAGCTCATAGCAGCAGTCAAGGCAGAAGGTGTCTAGGGCATATGTGACTGTGAATAGGGCCTGTTGGTTTGGAAGGGAAGAAGGTGAAAATTCAACATGTAACAGACAAATGTCACCTTTGTAGTGAAAAGGATGAAACATTTGATCAATTTGATCAATGCCTATGGCGTTTGACCATTTGATCAATGTCTACGGCAAAATGTCACAAAGGGTTTATAAGCAGGTCATAATCAAATTGCTAAAATTATTCACTGGAAACTTTATTAGAGGTTTAGTTTTGAATGTAGTAAATACTACTGGGATCATCAAGTTAAGAAGGTGTTGGAAAATGAGCAGGTTAAGATCTTACAGGATGGAATCCAAACAGACAGCTTTTTCATAACATGCCTTATATAACAGTTATTGAATAGAAGAAACTGTGGTTCATTGATGTTGCTGATGTGCTAGGATTGTGGAAAAGCAATTGGAAAAAATTACAAAATACCAGGACTTGCAGATCGAAGTTGAATGCTTATGGAAATCAGTTCCTATACTGTTTATGATTGGAGCCCTCGGAGCAATACCTAAACAACTTGATATCTGAAAATATTGAATTTATCGGACTTGAACACCTTCATTTAACAAAAAACAACCCTGCTTGGAATTGCCTACATTCCTAGATGCTACCTTAATAATTCTTAGGTCCTTGGTTAGGATTTGAATTATTAACTTTTCCCCATCTTAGACTGTGAAACTTAATGTAGATTACTCACATATGAAAATGATAATAATGCTTTATTTAAATTATATGATGGCTTCATCTCACACACATGACTCTGGGTGATGCACAACATACATTTCATGCATACATACTTGCATACATACATACATATGAATGAGCACCTCACTACACTTTGGATGCTTCTGGATTGAAAGGATTGGCCAGTTATAAGCTGTTGTGCAGAGGATGCCCAAATATGTTAACAACAGACTTTCTTCAAGGAGGCTCTGAAGAAGTAGGAATTGGAAGGAGCAGGGATAGGAATAGGCTCTGTCACATGGCTGTGGCCCCAGGCTTGGGCATAAAACTAGATTTTCAAGGTCTTGTATGTGTGTGTGTGGATTTACCCTCATCCTTTCCGAGTTTCCCTTTGAAGGAAATATCTTCTTCTCTGTTTTGTAAACACTATCACAAGTTTGCTCCTGCACCTGCTAGAATGTGTATCATCATGTATGAAAAGTAGATGGCACTGTTTAACTGCAGTTTTTAGTCTTTGGTATTGTCACTTTTCAAGAGTCGAAGATCCAGCGAAATGTTAATTGAATTATTACTGAGGAAGTTTCACTTTTCCAACAGCAATCATTAGCTTCAGACTAAGCTTGGTTACAAGTATACTCACAGTCAACAACCAATTATGCCATGCTATTGCATATATTTCAGTGTTTACTTTTAAATAAGACTAATTGTCTATCATTATAAATATTAAATAATACTCCTTTTTCTTAAAAAAAAAGTCTGCCTATAGGACAGTAGCTGTCATTTCATTTTGAAATGAACTCACAGTGCTTATAAATTGATTACAGTCTTAAATATCTCAAATGACAACACTGACATTGATTTAATTTCTGAAATCTTTATATTGGCATTTTTCTGTTGCAAATTTGGGATACGCTAAGTTTATTCAGAAAAAGAAAGTACTGCTTATAAAATGTTCATTAGACTAACAGCACTCTTTTTGGGCAGTTTCTGTGTTTGTTAAAACTGGACTTTGAGTGCAACCATTTGGATCTGCATCCATAACTGAAACAGTGACATTGTTTAACTTTGCTCCCTTGAGCCATACAGGTTCAATTATGTGCAGAGTTTAAGTGTTATTAGCAGATGAAAATGTCACTTTACAATCATTTTAACTGGTATAATATATATATTTTTTGTAAAACAGTTTGCAGGAGTTGCTTGGTAAAGTATTTGGAGGAAAATAATACCTGCCCCACGTGCAGGATAGTAATACACCAGAGTCACCCTCTCCAGTATATTGGGTAAGTATTGTGTTAAAAGAAATACATGCAGAAATCTCCTGGATGTGCCTTTTCTAAAACATGAATTGGGCAAAAGAATAGGCCTACGATTGGATTTTTCCATTCTATTTCAGCAAAATGGAAATAGATATAGGGAAACCCACCCACCCCCCTTTCCCCCCCCCTTTTTAAAGTTTCCCTTTCATTTGTGTCCAAAGAAAGAGGATATTTTTCAGTTATCCTAATAGTGTAAATATATAAAGATTTATTATAGGCCTTTACAAGAACCATTTTAATTTCTCATTTTTTGTCTTGTCAGTCATGACAGAACAATGCAGGATATTGTTTACAAGCTTGTTCCAGGTCTTCAAGAAGGTAAGACAACAGTAAACTGTTCAAAAGACATTTATCTGAATAAATTCCCTCTGTCAAATGGTTTTGGTAAATGTAATTTACTGTTGCTTCACTTTATTTGCTTGCTTTCCAAAGCAAGGACAACCACACATTGGAGCCCACGACAAAAGTTTTATTTTTTAAATGTGATGGCAGAATCCTCAGGATTGAAAAGAAAAATCAAAGAAGCCTTTCCCAACCTAGATATGCTCTAGATAGGTAGACTTCAGTTCCCAGAATTCCCCAACCAGTATAACTGGTATTGCTCTAAATTTCTCCATTCCTTGTCCCCATATTGTCATAAATTATATAAAATGGCCTAGAAGATCTGAAGAGGAATGAAGAGGCAGGTATCCTCAACATTAATCAGTAAAAAGCTAAAGTATTTTCAGTAAATGGTTGGTTGTATCTTCATTTTAGTCATATAACTCAAAAATGTATTTTTCCAAAAAACAATAGAAGCAATTGACAGAGACAGGTTTTACAATTTAAATGTTCCTGGCAATGCCCAGGGCATTTTCTAAATCTGAAAGAATATTGGCATCTCCCAAGTTCTTCATATTTATAAACATAAAATGAATACAGAGGTAATTTTGATGGTATAGGAGCAATTAAAGTGTCCAATTGTACATTTAATTATTTCACCGAAATATTTTGAATCTGTGATAGATGGACTATAAATATGGTTAGAATTTTGAAAATTATATTATAAAATAACAGCTGGGGGATCATATTTTTGATCAATCCAATGTTACTTTGTCAGAAGACTAATGTAAGAAGTTAACTCCCAGTTGCTAGACTCTATTCCAAAAGTGTGGTTGGAGAACATACATCTCTGATGTGTGGAAATAGAAGAGGGAGGTGATTTACAAAATTCATAAAGATGAATGCATAAATAAATTTTGTAAAACAAAAAGAATGTTCCCTGGATTCTAATTTTTGCCAAATGTTATTGAACAAGTAGACAAGTGAGAGGAAGCGTATTGGGTCAGCTTAATGTAACACTTTGAAAAGTAGTATTGCATTATATGGGATGTTCTTAAAATCCAGTTGTGTTACGAGTTGGTCACCAAAAAAGCATTTGAACGTTAGAGGGGGCTCTTGTTACATATTCTAAACAAGGGAGAGGAATACAATGTTTGCTTGAGTTGATGAAGTCCACATTCTTAGCTAAAGACACTATTTTAAAATGTTAAACAGCGGAAATGAAAAAGCAGAGGGAATTCTACCACAAATTGGGCATGGAAGTACCAGGTGACATCAAAGGGGAGACGTGCTCAGCCAAGCAGCATTTAGATACTCACCGTAATGGTAAATAGAAATGCATGTGCTTGTTCTTTTCAGAGTAATTACTGTGCTTGCCAAAGGAAATTGTTTGCTCTTTGTTTAACTAGATTAGTTTAATATAGTACATTTGTCACAACCTTGCTAAAGAAATATAAACTGTCAATTTCTTGAGTAAATTAGTGCTTTGCTGTGAGTACTTGACTGGAAAGCTGAAAATTCACTAATTTTCTGATCCATGTGTTTTCAACAAGATCTACACAGCTGGATTTCTCTCCAAGCTTTGGAATGGCCCAAAATTGTAGAACTGGCCCCATTATTTGTGCATATATAGCCTCTCTATTTAGTCTTATAGTACCCATAAATTGTGACTATCTTGTAAAAATGGCTAACAATTTGATCAAAGCATAACACTCTTCCAAAATTTCATGTACTCCCACTAGAACAAAAAAGATTGAGAACCTCTGTAGTAGGGTAGGATTTAGCAACCTTTTCACTGTCAGAAACCCACTTTGTGATTTCACACATAATTATGGGCATCAAGAAATAGATAAGCATTAATATAAACATTAAGATCCAAAATCTCATGCCAGGAAGACAACTCTTGCAAGATTTGTTAGTTTACAAAGTTCTGTGCGTGTCAATATGGGGCACGGTAGTTTTGCTAAGAAATCACTAGTGTAGATAAGACTGCACTGATTTATGTGGCTGTGCTCAAGGTTGAAGGAGTAAAATGCTCCTTAAATTGTTAAAATAAATAATAAAATCAAATAAAGATAATAACAATAAAATAAAGAAGGTCTTAAATATTCAACCCCATTGACTCTGGGATTGGGAAAGAGCTACAAATTAGACTTTCAGTCAATTAGACTGTTCCAAGGCAGCAAGTTTAATGATCAATAATCAAGTCCTGTGAGCTTGCTGAATTTAATAACATTCCAAAAATGTGTGCCTTTTTATGTGCTAAGGCTGTTAGGTAAGTCTTGTGGCAACCGCTTCCTTTGAGGGCAATTCCTTGGAGAGTTTATGCTGCTAATTCTGAGACAGATAGCATTGCTAGACTTAGCTCCACTGGGAAAGTGTTAATTGCTGCCCCAGAGCCAGTGACAGAACTGTATTCGTAACAGAGCATAGCGTCACTGCAGAAGATTGCGCCACTCTACAAGGATAAAGCACCTAGTTTCTTTGGATACGAGATAAGCAACTAATAAATTTCATAAATACATAAATAAAAGTAAATAAATCCAGAGGGCTACTTTGTCTCAAATATGTAGTAAAGATGGCTTGCTGACTATAGAATTCTCCTTTATTTTGACTTTGCTATGAATTGGTTGAGCTTCTTAGGTTACAGTTGAGCGACAGGGTTGGACTTTAAACAATCGGGTTGATATTTTTTGTGTGTGTTTTAACATTGTAATGTACATAACATCACATATGTAAGATAGTCAGCTATATAAATTGAATAGATAGACTGTAAATTTCTCAGTGCAAAAATAGCTTCCAAATATATTTTAGGATACAATTTACCAAGTAGCACAGCTTAGCAAAATATAATGTTGATACTGCAGAGCAGCAGTATCCTACCTGTTCCACTACTGGTTCAGTGATCATACGCATGCAGCTTTCCGCACACCAACTGAGGCCTGTAGCGCCAATCAGCTGAGAGGATAAAAGAAGAAAAAAGCGCAGGAGCAAGTGGGAGGGCTGATCCTGTGCTTTTCTATTCTTTCTCCTCTCAGCTGATCCTCGGAGGCTTTTTTTTTTTTTACTACCGGTTTGAGCTGAACCAGTAGGGATTTTTGCTACCAGTTTGGCTGAACCAGGCTGAACTGGTAGCATACCAGCCCTGCTGCAGAGATTTCAAGAGATTTGACTTCTGTGTGACCAACAGGCTTAATTCTGAAAAGGCTGTTGATCTTGATTTCATTTTGTTTCATGCAAATATTTCTATCTTTGGAGTCTTCCCGTTCATAACAGAGCCTCTATGCTTTTGTTATAAGGGGAAACTAAAGCAGATGAGAACACAAACAAAGAAACATCAGAAGAGAAACAGGAAGAAGATAACGATTATCACAGAAGTGATGAACAGGTATTGTTGAAATATAACCTTTGAACTAGCCGTTGTTTCCCTTTTTGGTAGTTTAAGACAGCATTTCTCAGTGAGGGAATTTCCATATGTGTAGAGTTGACTCCCAGCATTCTCAATACGCTGCCTGGATAATTCTAAGAGCTGAAGTTCACACCTTTGGCAGCTGCCCAAGTACAGAAATACATGTTTAAAGTTATAGGGTTTTTTCTTTAATTTTTTTTCCTTAAAATACCTTCCAAATAACAGTGATCCTTTCAAGGAAATCATTTCCATTAATAACTAGGGAGGTTCATTTTTGGAAGAAATGTTTGAAATTGTCACAAATGAGAGCAAGAATGTCCTAGGATACCATATTTTTAAAAAAAATCCTAAGAATGGTTGGTTGTGATTTCCCAAACTTGACTGGAATCTCTGGCATCAATCCTCGAATTTTTTTCTGGGCAAAAATAAATGAGGGGAGTTATTCAAAATTCTTTGAAAGAAAAAGTAATTGTTTTTCATTCACAATAGTTTGGAGCAGTAGGTTGAATTGCCTACTTCGTTAAATCTCAGAATCTAACCACTGAAGAGCTAGAACCTTGCGCACGAATAAAGTGTTACAGGTAGTCTTAGAGTTGCAACAGTTCATTTAGTTCAAATGAAATGGTACAATAGCACTAACAAAGTTTTGTCTTATGACCATTTTTCACACTTACAACCATTTCAGCAACCTCATGGTCATGTGATCAAAATTCATGCGCTCATATTTATGACGGTTGCAGCATCCCTGGATCATGTGTGATTACCTTTTGTGACCTTCAGACAAGCAAAGTCAATGGAGAAGCCATTAATTAACAGCCGTCTTACTAACCTCACAACCGCCATGATTCACTTAACCGTTTTGCTTAGCAATATACATTTTGGGTTCATTTGTGGTTGTAAGTCAAGGATTACTTGTATTCATTTTACACAACATTTTTCCTTGCTGTATAATTTACGTTGGTTTGAACTGAAGAATGTAACGTTGACCAACTGTATCTGTGCTTAACATCTGGGAATAACTGGAAGCAGAAGACCTGGGACTTATCCCTCAGTATTCTAGTTGGAAAGGCTTTAGGCAGAGAGGAACTTATATTGTTTAGTAAAGGTTGTGCATACATCTTTTTATTAATCCTATGGATGTTTGGATCTATGCTCATCCTAGAATCTCCAAGTTTGGTAATGTTTGTGTGTGTGTGTGTGTGTGTGCGTGCGTGCGTGTGTGTGTGTCTGTCTCTGTACATAAAAAAATAAAATTTTATGGAACCTGGAGATTCTAGGATGAGCATAGATCCAGATGTCTATGGAATTAGTAAAACGATGTATGCACAACCTTTACTAAACCAGCAACTGCACACAATAAGAAACTGTTCACAGTGAAGGAATTCAACCCCCCTGCAAACAAATGATTTAATTCATTTTGATAGACAATTGTCCCTACCTTAGTGAATATTTCTCCAAGGATCATAGAGAAAATACCTTACAGCAGTGATGGTGAACCTTTTTGTTGTGGTGTCCCAAAAGTGCTGGCACCTACAATGCAATGCGTCCACCCCCCCCCGCACATGCGTGCACAACATCCCCCACCCCCTTACCTGCACTGAGCACGTGCATACCTCCCAGCTGATTTTCAGCCCATTTGAGGCCGTTTTTGCCCTCCTGGAGGCTCGAGAGAAGCATCGGGAGGCCGAAAAACGAGCCTGTTTCGGCACTTGTGGTATTTCCTGAAGGCCCATTTTTCAGCCTCCCAAGGCTGCAGAGGCTTTCTTTGAGCCTCCGGGAGGGTGAAAATGGCCTCAAATAGGCCGAAAATCAGCTGGGAGGCGCATGCATGTACAGTGCAGGTAAGTTTGGCTGGGGCTCGTGTGCCCGCACAAATGGCTCTGTGTGCCACCTGTGGCACGTGTGCCATAGGTTCACCATCACGGCTTTAGAGCATATTACAACAACCCTTTCTGGTGCACTCTTTCCCTTTCTGTCCTTAAGCTCTTCCAGATTTCAGTTGGAGGATTTTCCGATCACAGAAAACCATTCTTTGTAGCTAGGATTGCCAGATAGGCTCTCTTCTGAATTTAAGCAGACTCACCACTGATCCTTGTTACATAATGTGGGCATCATTCAGTTTAGAATTCTCTGCTTCTGCTGCTACGAAATGAGAACCTAGATTGTAACCTGTCTTGGCTCTTTCCTTAAAGGTAAGCATCTGCTTGGAATGCAACAGTAGCAAATTGCGTGGATTGAAGAGAAAATGGATTCGTTGCTCAGCACAAGCTACAGTCTTGCATCTAAAGAAGTTCATTGCCAAAAAACTTAATCTTTCTTCATTTAATGAGGTAATCAGTGCTGAATAGTGTAAAACAAAGAGAAACAAAAAAAGCGTGGCTGATTTAGAAAAACAACAACTCTAACTTTTTTTTTCTTAAAATGTTGTATTAAATCCTTAGAGATGGTTGATTTTTCCTGAAACAGAATTGCTGTTTCAGTCACTTAACTAATGTATAATAATATTAAGCTTTTCAAATGTGGTTCTGAAGCTTCCCAGTATTCTTTAGTTTGTACTTGAAGCATTAATGTAAATATATCTAATGAGAAAAATTCATGGGGAGACCTTTAGCAGAGATGAGTTTAAAATTGTCAATGTACTCTCTTTGTGCAGAACAAGCAAGTGCCTTCAGCTGTTTATATAAATTCTGAAGGTCAAATAATTTCCTTTAAAAATAAAAAAAAGTTGCCAGTTTAAACTTTGATTTTAAGTTACATATGTTATTGTGAATGGATTATGAAAGAGAATATGTAAAAATTCAGTGCAAATAATTGAAGAAAATCTGTTACAACTAATGTCTGCTAAAATGCCATGCATTTATTTAAATAATATCTTGAAAGCCATATAGGTTATCTGCTATATTTATTGCAAGAAAATTGAGTCTCACTCATTTTTCATTAGCTTATAAACACATTGGCTTACATACATTTGAGGAAAAGTCTTTTCTGATTCTTACTTGGCAGTAAAGTAGGACTTTTGAGTAAGATACAGACAGTTTGGTGTAGTGGTTAAAGTGGTTAAAGAGCCAGGCTATCAATTGGAAGGCCATGAGTTCTAGTCCCATGTTAGGCACAAAGCCAGCTGGGTGATCTTAGGTCAGTCACTCTTTCCAACCTCTAGGAAGAAGGCAATGACAAACTTTGTCAAGAAAAAAGTTTGCAAGAAAATTGAGACTCACTCATTTTTCATTAGTGTGTTCAGGGATTTGTCCAGCTAATTGCCAGCAGTCAACATTGTCCAGCAAATGAAAGCAGCAAAATGTTCTAATACATCTTAATTAAGGTCTATGAATGAACATGCAGAGACTCTTTATTTTGTTGGAAAATCAACTTGAAGTCAAGAAAATAACCCTCAGTATAATGATTTTGGAAAATCATGGATTTTATGAAAGGCAGAAAGATTTTTGCCAACAATTCAACCTGCGTTTGATTCGCAGGCTTGACTAAGAGAAAACACACACACACACACACACACACACAGAGTTAGTATAATCTGTTGATAAATGTAAGGTTTCCTCTCCTTATTGCTTGTTTCCATTGAAAATGTTGTTCACCCAGGTATTTCAGTTTCCTTTTTTCCTCACTTCAACTGTAGTGGAGCAAGCTCATTTTGATCTATATCAGTATTTCTTGGTCTTGGTGATTTTTAGATGTGTGGACTTCAACTCCTAGAATTAATCAACCAGCAACTGCAAATGGAAGTCCACACATCTTAACATTGCCAAAGTTGACAAACACTCATGCTTGCATTTCTTGAAATATTCCAGTTTGTGAGAAATTTCGTCTTTGGTTTCTTTGGAAGTGGGAATGAAGTTCTAGTTTCTGTTGAAAGATTCCAGAGAGAAAAGATTTTCCAATTATTAAGCAATATGTGCTTTTTTTTGGAGGTATCTGGCAAACTGTGAGAACTTTTGGAGTGTGAGAATTTTAAGTGTAAAATTTAATATCAGTAACTGATGGAATAGAAGGAGAAAATAAATGTACAATTTTACATGTCAAGTAGGACATCTGCTATGTTTTGAGGGCGTACAAAGGCTATAGCTGAAATAGTTGTGTGAAGTTTTCGATCTTCCTAACATCAGACTGTAGCTTTCAAATTAAAAGCAGGCAAGAAATTTCATATCCAAAGGGACACTTATTTCTACCATTTTCTGTTTGCTATTGCTTGTAACTTGCTTATTTGGAAATAATCATTCCCTAGACAGCTATTAAGTTAGCTTCCACATATCCTATATAGAATCCTATCAGGAACTCATTTTTTAAACTACCAGTTTTAGAATTCATTTTCTCAGGCCAGGTTTTTCAAATGATGATGCTCAGAACTTGCATATGTTCACTTTGTTAATTTTCTCACTCTGGATTTAGTTAATTTCTGTAAGGCCAGAATATCTGGCCTTTTGTACATTATGGAGCAGATGGGGATCCACAGAGTAAAGAGTGAAGTTTATGCCCTGAAATAACTGCATCACCTGTAAGTGCTGAAATTTTTATCTCCCACCCACCAGGCAAATTAAATGATAGAATATACATATTATTCAGCTTGCAGCTTGTTGGTTAGAACTAAAATCCTAGCTGAGTTTACAGTATTGGAAAAGGCTCAGACACCTGAAGAGATTCTGGGAGGCAATATTTGAATTGCACTATCGTACCATTTCATGCCATTAAAAAGCCAAACAAAATTTGTTTTAATTGAATCGTTATTTGGATCTTGTAAACCAATCTCTTTAGTCAAAATATAAATCTTTTGTTTCTTTATCAGCTGGATATATTATGCAATGAAGAAATACTGGGCAAGGACCATACTCTCAAATTTGTAGTTGTCACAAGATGGAGATTTAAGGTATGCAACACTGGCAATCAATTGATACATTTAATATTTTCCACTTGAAACTTTTTAAGCCTTTACTTTGTCATTCATAAAAATAATATCTGATGCCCTGATTCCTTGTGGTCCTTCTCTTTTCATGTTCTCAGGTCAGAAATTATCTTACTGTTTTGTTTTAGCTTGGACAGGAAAATAAAGGAGTGGGGGTGGGATGCTGGGCTTTGGGACATCTTCACTTTTAGAGACAGTGTCTGCCAAAGTCTTCAGGCCAGAAATGTCCACTGTCCCCTCCACTTAGGAGTAGCCCTGCAGAACCTGCTGAGATATTGAGCCTGAGGGTATCTCTGTCTCCTGGGCCATCAGTGGTGGGTATCAGAATCCTAAACAAAGGTTAAGCTTAAAAACATGTTTGTTTATTAATGTTCTGCATCAGAGAGTTCTTCAAGCAATTTTGTTTATTTTTCAGAAAGCACCTCTACTGCTACATTACAGACCGAAAATGGACTTGCTGTAAGAACTGTTTTGTCCTTGTGGACGGTTTTTTTGCAGAGACTATCATCAGGCACCTTCTTAGTGCATCATTACTCAATTCACTTGTGACATAGACCAGCAAAATCCATTCCTGAAAAAACAGTAGTACTTTCCCACCCCACCATTCTGAATATTTCTCTTGAGAGATGCATTAAACTCAACGTTCAGGACAGTAAAAAAAATATTTATACTATTTTCTACAAAAAAAGAAAAAAAAGAAAAAGGAAAGTGCAGTTTGGACGGACACTACCAGCATGATGTTTACAGACATTGAAAGCACTTCACAGTTCCCTCTGTGTAGCTCAGTTCTTGGTCATCATCTTGAAAGATGCAAAATAGGTTAAAATGTAGGGAAGGAGGTAATTTTCAATTTCTTGTCACCAAGCAGCTCTTGGATTGTTTTGCAACTTAGTTTAAACATAGCCCTTCCTTCCTTCCTTCCTTCCTTCCTTCCTTCCTTCCTTCCTTCCTTCCTTCCTTCCTTCCTTCCTTCCTTCCTTCCTTCCTTCCTTCCTTCCTTCCTTCCTTCCTTCCTTCCTTTTTTTTCTTCTCTCACCAAGTGTTCTGTCTCTTAAATCTCACGGGCATCTTGTTGATCAGTAAGCCCTTCATAGTATTTAATATTGAAAAAAAATGTAATGGTTGGCAGTGACTTGACATCATGATACAGTTCTGGATTCTGCTCCTTTGTTCCTCTGCTGATTCATTTGAGGAAGGTATTGGAATGAGTGATTTCCATTTTATTTCAGTTTTCTCAGATCACAGAAATAGTTGAGCATTTAGGGGGGGAAAACATCCTTTTTCTGTAATATGTGTGACTTACATAGCTGGGGCGGAAACAGGGGGATTTCCTGTTCTGAAAATGAAATAAGCCTTTAGCAGCCTTAACTACTTGAACTCCAGTATTGTCCTCTTGAACAACACACAATACTAATGCTGGAGCATGCATTCTGTGACAAGCATGAGTTCACTGACCTTCCTTCTGGGTTCTAGCTTCTATAAGAAGACCATTGTGTTTGCCTAATTCTCTACTTGAACTTCGGATTTAGTTGGCACTATGGTACTTTTGGGCCTTAACTATAAATCTATTTATTTTTAAATCCAGCCCCCAAGGGATTGATTTCTCCCTCTAGACTATGTAAGTGCACTTTCTCTTTAAGTAGCGGTGGGAACGGTGTGTGAAGGGCAATGTTGCTTTCCCTTTAATATCTTTAAGGTTGGGTGGTTGTTGTTTTAAAAAAAGGTTTCATTCAGTGGTGGAACTGCAAGTATGGACCATGCAAAATATATGTTGTTCTTCATCTGGACTAGATATGTAAGACTCTTTCATCTGGGAGAACCACGTCATTGATTTTAAATACTCCATTGTGTTCAACAATGCATGCGCATACTCCTTGTTGCATGTATATAGGCATGTATTCTGTGTGTGTCTCTCTCTCTCTCTTCCATATGCACATACATATATGCAGAGGCATAAGTATTCTTTGCATGAACACAAGTCTGCCTTTCCTCCATTGGACACCAGTTTGGATGGGATATGACCAGAACAGGGAAGAAGTTGCTGCTGAGAAGGATTACTGAGAGGGTATATTTTTTAAATTTCTCAAGATTTTTCTCTTTGATGCAGAAGTTTGCCTTTACTCTGTCTTACTAGCTCTATTGCTTATAATCCCGCTGCTAATTGAACCAAGTCCCCAGACAGAAGCAGAGGATAGCCCAATGGGGATGGGTTATATTGGCTGAGTTAGAGAGAGAGAGAGAGAGAGAGATCACTAGGAAAACGGAAACTTGAGCTTTCTCCATCCTTTATGGAGGTCACTTCCGTTTGGAGGTTTATGTGCTGATGGTGAGTATTCAGGACTGCTAGCCATTTGCTAATGTTTGTTTCTTGTTCTTCTGAATATCCTTGCTCTGCAAGTGTGACTCACAGGGAATCTTTCCTATAGGGAGCAAGCCTCATCAAGTATAAAAAAAAAGTTGCATGCCAGGGGTGGGTGAGTGGACAAACTTGACTAAGTGTATGGATGGAGCAGGAAACAAAATGCAAATGAGTAAATTCAAATGTGAGGCAAGAAAGGGCTCTTTTCATACTGTTCAGTGATTTTTTTTAGACATCAGTAATGCATCGGATAACATATATTCAGTTAAGCTATTTGATATCCTTTTCTGGAATAAATTGTTCTCACACTGGGGAAATCCCTTGCAATTTCTGTTAGAAGGAGACCAAACACATTCCTTTCATAATGCAGATTGTTTCCTATATATCCCCTGTAGTTAAAAGGGTCACGCTTTTTTTTTTTTTTTTGAAAAATACCAACTAGCTTTTCATCCTAGGGCGGCGACTGTTGGTAGCACACGCGAGGAGCCCATCTCTCCCCAGTTGTTTTCCTTCTCTTAATTTCATAATGATAAATTAGATGGGAGTCAAAAGAAAGGAATAAAGAAGAAACAGGAGAAAGTGGACAAAAGGTACAAGAGTCTGCTTGCACATGAGCAGTGGAAGTGGGAATAGAGGACAAATGGAAAAAAACACGGGGCAGCCTTTTGGTAGAGAGCATTCTGTGTGCATGTCTTGTTGCAATGAGCTAGAGTTGAAAAAAAAAAAAACCTACATCACACACCTTAAAAGCAATTTTCCACTCTCCATACGAGATGAACCTGAGTGCATTGGCACCTCTTGTAACATTTGCACTCATTTAAATTAGGGCGTGTTGCAGGAGATTTTCTACTAGTAAGTGCGCTTAAAAAGGTAATAGTTCTTAATGATATGAAATCTGTATAATAAGTGCTTACTAATGATAGATGATTGCTCGCCATTCTGGAAAAAAAATCAGCTGAGATATAAATAAATTGGTTAGGGAACGGAAGAAGACACCTTTATTGAATGGTGTGTGTGTATGTGTGTGTGTATGAGAGAGAAAATGTGCCAGGCTTCCATAAATAGGACAGCCTTAAAAATTCCCTGTCTTCTCCTTTTATAGGTCACCAGGTGCTATGTGAAAACATCCTGGCTAACAGTGCTTAGTGAGCCTTAAATTTAGCCAGCCTGTTGAATACCCATTTGATTCAGGCTTTCCAAAACTTTTGCTCTCTAGACATGGCCAGTGGGCTTGATGAGAGTTTTATTTCAACACATTTATTTCGAAAACACCAGGTTGAAGAGAAATGTGGGTTAAACCTTTAAGAGGGTATAATGACAGTGTGCAACTATTAACTCTACCTCAGAACAGATACACAGCTGAATTGTCCCACCAAGCGCCATCTTAAAATGCAGAATACAACACCCACCCACCCAACACACACCTCCATTGCATAATTTAACCTGAGGGATTAAATAGTATTAAGGTGCAAATTGTTAACCCCGCAACTCTCTTGGACTGCAGCCGTTTACAGAACCCTCACTGCTATGTTTCTAAGCAAGTTTTTGAATCACTTGAATTTGATACGGTGCTATATTACTACATTATGTAATCAGGTGCATGAAACAAAAGCCAGCTGTTGACACCCAGGCTGGTTTTTAATCACTCATAGATGATTACTTTCTAACAGCCTGACAACAATGGCAGTGGCAGAAAATACTTTTTTAAAAAAAGAATTTTTGTTTTCCTTCTAAACAGTTTCTCAGAATATTTCTTCTCCTATGGAAACGGCATCCTTTGGGGATTATTTGTTTCAAAGGCCTGTCTTGTTTTATCAGAAAAACGATGGTTAATACCAGTAGAACAGATTCTTGTTATATCAGCTGTCTCTCTTCTGTGAAGCTTTTAAGGGGCAGGTTGCACAATGATTTGGGTGGGCAAACATTTTGTTGATTTTTTTCTGGCTTTAGGTCTTCACTTCTAGCGTAAGTGGGTTGGAGTTGCTCCGGCCACATTAAGTTTGTCTAAATTGATTAAGTGATACATGATTAACTGTGAAGTAATTTGTGTTCTTTGATTTAATTAACTGCTTACCACTGGTAAATGAAAGCAGTCAAATGGTCTCGTTGCATTATCTTTAGCAACAAAAAGACAGGATGAGGCAGGCTGATGGTCTCGCTTGGTATAATTTTCTTTTTAAGATAGAGAAATCAGAATATATAATATTGAATTTTAAATAAGATGGTTTTTTTTTTTGGAAAAGTTAACTTTATAAAATTATTTATTCTATTTTAAGCTTTCTCTTTTACTTTTTACCATCTAAGTATTTTTTTTTATTATTGTTTTTACTTTTTTTTGGTCTCGATGGTCCAGCTTTATTTATGGGCATATAAAATGAAATTGTGAGATGTTTTTTACAAGCTTCTTCCTTCCTTTTGTGAGGGGCCAAATTAGATTTTGCACTAAATGAGGGTCTCTTACCAAAAATGGCACCTGTCTGCCTGTTTTCCACCTGTTGTAAGGTCTGATGTAATGGTATCTTTATATTCTGTATTTCTTTCCCATCATTTAGAAGGGAGGAAAGCTTCGAGAAGAACTTTGTAACTTAGATACTGGGTAAATTTAATGAGACATCATAAAGCAGCAAACAAACATAGAGCAGTGATTGGCCACCATAGTTGCCACATTTAGTGTAATTTTAGTTTGGCTCCATTCTTATTATTTTTTAAAAAATTAATGGTATGTTTTTGTGTGGATAAAGAGAGCATTACTTTATGCTTTTTGTGCAATAGGTTGGAAACATTCTGTTAGGCATACTTTTAAAATGGTAAATGTAGCATTGACTAACTGCAGTTTGGAGAAAGATGATGTAGGTAGTTTTAAGTTTACATTCGAATGGGATCTCCTCCCTTTTCTTGGGATTCTTAAGAGTGACAAATAGGGAGTTGTTTCTGTGTGCAAGAACTACCTGTCGGCAATATTTTAACAGCGATCTGGCAAGACCTCTTCAATGTGAACCATGGAAACTTGCAGCCTATCAGAAATGTTTCTTGTGTGCCATTGGTATGTCTGGTATTTTTCAATATGATACCATTGAACTTGGAAATATTTATTTCTTTGCGGCTGTGCAATGCTCTAAACACAATCTCTTATGTTCTGGGAGTAATACAGTAATTTTAAATAACAGATTACAAACTATGATGGTGCTATTTTTTTTTCTTTCAATTGGATTTGAGCTTTTGGAAAGTTTACCTGGCTCCTGTTGTTTTCATAACGATTTAATTAATCTTTGGGAAATTTACTGTCTTACTTCTTTTCCAGTGGATGGCAGACTTATTAACATTAAGTTAATGTTAACCTATTTGCAATTATTTGAAACTGAGCTGTAAATGCAATAGGAGAAAGCCAACCAGTTTGTACATCAACACTATGACTCTTTGATAACTTTATATTTTAAATCAGTACATAAAAAATGCATTTACTGCAGACCAAACTGTATTTTACAGGAAAATCTTCTTTCTGTATTTCCTCAGGTAATTGCTCTGGTATTAAACACTTCATGTGATACCTTAACTTAGCATATATTTGTGTGTGTGCTTTGGGATTTAAAATATAAAATGACAAGGCACACAGACAGACCATTGCATGTCAAAATTGCAAGTGGATATCTTCACCTTGTAGTCAAAATGTGCACAGAAAACACAGCATTTTTCTTCAGAGGTGTACTCTTGGCTTGGAAGCACGCTTTCCTTTCTAAGTGGAACTTACGTGACATAAACTTGCTCCAAGAATTTCTTTCTAACCCTAAATTCTCCAAGAACTTAGATAGCTAACCCTAAAAATGCCAAGAGGGTGATGTACAGTGCAGGAGGAGGAGGAGGAGTGTGTGTGCTTAAACAGTTTTCCCTATCCACCACTTGTCCTGCAACCCAGCAAACAGACGTTTTTTTTTTTTTATCCATGGCTGAAGAGTACAAGGAAGTTTAACAGGGAAAAACGGTAGAGGAAGCACCTGCCCACCATCTGTTTATTACAAAACACACACTCAACATACCACACTGCAGTTCTTTGGTAGTTATCTGGAATCTCTTATCTAGATTTGTTGCTGAATGAATAGCTTTTGCCAAGGGCAGGTGTCTAAAACCGAACTTAGGTCCATAAACATTCAATTAAAGAAAAATGTTGGTAAGTCACCCTGTCCCCTCTACGTTGTGTGATTGGGCACATGTTCTTGCATGAGGAGTCAACTAAGATGTGCTGTGCATACCCGTTGTATAACAGGGTCCTCCAAAATACCCTAATTATTTTTTAAAAAAAAAACGTGATCAGTATAGCAACCACGCAACTTAGGGTTATAGGACAATAAGCCAGTGCAACCATTTAATCCTTTATCCTTACTATGTGGCATCATAAAGTGACTGAAAATTCTTGCCGTATTGGGAGAAAAAAAAAATCATAGTTTTGGCTTGGTTTCAATTGGACGTTTACATTTTTTTATGCTTTGTGTTGCTGTGTAACTTTTGTACTATTGGTGGCTAGTTTTTGTCTGAATAAGCCTTTCTGGGAATTATTGCTTGTTTTGATTTTATGATAGTGAAGCTTGTATTCAGTGTTCTGCCAATTAATATTATATGCTTGTAATAAAAGCAAAAAAAAAAAGTTATCTGATCTCTTGTTTTTCAACGGTGTGAAAGTAACAGTTGAATCTCTCTTTGTGTTTGCAAATAACTTTGGAATCCAGTACAATGAACATGCTTTAATGGAAGACCTGAAAGACCAGTTTAAGAATAGATTGTCATGTATTTGCCAAGAGCTGATACTGACGTGATGGGACATAATCAATCAATCACAATGAAAAAGCTGCCTGCTAGGCTTGCGGCCTGTGAATCCATTCCATGGCAGGTAGCAGATTTATGTCTCGTGATTCTGTGGGTTTTTTGGTTTCTGAAACTAGGTGTAATCTGTTACCTACATGCATTTGGTTGACTAATGCATTTGGTTTATGAAGATCCAAAAATTAGAACCAGCCTGTCAGCAGACTTCATGACTGCAGTGATTGCAATGCTGGATCTATCCAACCGACTGACTGACCGACCAGTCTATTGCTTCTGTAGTGTAGTATTCACAACTTCTGGAGAATTCACGCACATACATTTATGTCTTGATTCTAATAAAACAGTTGTCCATCTATGGATTTTGAATTTTTATGTCATGGATTAAGTGACTTAACTTAGATATGGAAGAAAGCTAATTATTTTGGTATATGTATACCTTGATTTTGTGATTTATTTATTTTTTACATGAAATCCTACCATCACCATCAAACTAAAGATTGCATTGGTTCCAGAAAACCACATTGTAAAATTCAAGCCACTGGTGATTTTTGATGTCATAGAAATGCATACATGATACATTTTAGAAATATTCCAAGAATTATTTTATCCAAGAAAGAATCATGTATATTTACTGATCTGTGCCTCAGTTCTTCACCTTTACACTAGAAGTCTATAGGTAACTGTTTAAAAATAATAATACTACAAATGATTGGCTGTGTTCCTGTGGCAGTTCTTTTGTTGAGCTTCTTACTTGTAATACTGTTTAAAAGAGATTCCCACCATAAAACACAGCATGTTTGATTTCTCCTACATGGTCAAAATTTATTGCTAGATATACCCAGAGCAAAATAAAGTTTAACATTTTGCATTAATTTTACACAATGCAACCCAGTTATCTGCATAAATTACAAAATATTCACAGAAACATTTTGATTAAAAAATGATTATTAAGAGCTCCTGGTGCCTATCCTGAGCCATTGATATTGACAGATGGAGCTGCTGCATTATAGTTTCATATACAACTTCACCCATTCATTTTTACTACTCTTCCACTAGTTGGAATTGGGTGGAGAAAATAAAGCTTTTGGCATTAAAAATAATTCCTATGAGCCCAAGTATGTACAGTTGTGCTCCTAGGTTTATACAATCCTTGCAGAATTTGTAAGATGTGGCCATTTAGTAAATAAAGGTAGTTACTATGGAATGGAATGGGAGCTTGCCCATTCTGTTAGTAACCTGAGGAATTGTAGGAGTGACTCTCATAGAACACAATCACAAATTTCCTCCCTCCCTCCCTCTCTCCCTCCCCCCTTCCCTGATAGCTTTCCCTCTCAAGTGAATTGTGTTTGCACTTTTTCATGGAGTAAGAGCCTTTCCTTCTTCCCATCCACAAATACAAAACTCAGTTTAACTTTCTAAAAGTATGTTTTCAAAAAAATTTTTTTATTAAAAGGGAATTTTATACAAGTTTATAAAAACTACAGGAACACAAAAGGAAAAATGAGAAAAGACAGCAAAAGAAAAGACAAAAATGAAAAAAAAAGAAAAAAAATTTAAAGAGTGACTTCCAAACTTTTTGCAGTGGTTTCAAACATAAATAATTGCCATTTCCACCCTCAAAAATGACATACATTTCCTTCTTCCAATAAACTACTCTTTTTAATCAATAGATCCCCCAAATACTCAATTCAGCTTAATCCATTTTCAGCAAAAATTCACATAGGGTTTCCAGTCTTTTATAAAAATAATTACTGCTCCCTTGCCTTAATTGAACAAATCAATGGAACCATTTCTATCTCTGCTGTTCTCACGATTCTTTCCTCCATATAATCTTTCATCTAAGGTACATTTTTGATTCCTGTCACAAAACATGTACTTTGGAAACTAAATTTATTGCAGTAGCAAGCAAAATGCTGAAGCTGGCACTCTCAACCTGAAGGCAGAAAATTTCCCGTTTACTGTAGTTATCTAGGGTAGTACCTATTTTTCCCAGTGGTGGCACTAAAGGATTATATTGAAATTCCCACATGTGCTGCTTCTGTTTCTGTGGCATTTGTTAGATGGACAGGTGGATTAAGAAGACTTGCTCTGAAAGAGCAAGTGTATAATGCATTTTATTTGAAATGTTTTCTTTATTCTATTTTTTTTAGAATAGATTTTTTAAATGTACAGGAACATTAGATTTTGGACAGGGAGGGTGAAGGACATTTGTTGTTCCGTGTGTACATTCATCTAAAAATCAAGCTATTTCCATGAATCTGAATCACAATTAAATTACTTGAATAATACAGGGATATAATTTAATAACAATTAAATTACTTGAATCACAGTTAAATTACTTGAATAATACGGGGATATAATTTAATAACATTTTGATGTTACTTTAGTCTAACAATTCTGTGTATTTCCAAAATTGCTTACCAGTTGGTAATTGGCATGGGGAAAAAAAAAACCCATTACTCTCACAGTTTCTGTTGTTTAATTCATTATAATGCTGTGATATTAAATGAAATTAGTACTTAATGGAGAGTTTCAAATTAAAAGGAGGGACAGGTGAGCATTGTTGACTGACAAAAAAGGTTCAAACTTTAAAATCCTGGGGAAACACAGTAGTTGGACAAATTTTAAACAAATGCAGCATTTTTTCCTTACTAGATCACAGCAGGCATATTTTTGTGGACTTAGAACACACAATCACAGAGTAGAAAGGGATTTTAGAAATCTTCTAGTCCAACTCACCGTTTAAAGAGGACTCAATGCCATTCTGGACAAATGGCTGTGTAATGTCTTCTTTAAAAACCTCCAATGACGGAGCGTCCACAACTTCTGGAGGAAAGCCATTTCACTGATTAATTGTTTGCACAGTCAGGAAATGTCTCCTTAATTCTCAGTTGGATTTCTCTTTGATAATCTTCCCCCCCATTCAGTGGTGCTATTCTACCGGTTCGGCCCGGTTCTGGCATACCGGTAGTACCGAAGAGCAGCAGAGACCAAACCGGTTCTCTCTGATGAGCTGTTATTCGGCCCATCCACCCGCCCGGGCTCTTATACCGATCTTAATTCCCTGCTTTTGAAGCGCAGCTGCTTTGTGGGGCACAGCAGATTGTGGTACGTCAGCTGCCGAAGCTACAGGGAGACTGCAGGATTGCAGGAGGTGAGTAGAAAAGCCTCTGTGCGCAAAGTGCGTGTGTATGCACAAAGCCACGCTCACCGAATCGGTGGTAAACCACTTTGCAACCCACCACTGCACCCATTACTTCTCGTTTTGCTTTGGAGTTTAGAGAATCTCTGATCTAACTGACCCAGTTTCATATGGCTTCTTCTCCCATTTTACCTGGAGATATCAAGTACTGAATCTGAGTCCTTCTACAAGCGCTTTACCACTAATTATTAGTCCAACTTGTCTAAGAACTTGTAGGATTCAGCATCTTTAATAAAAGAATACGAGGCCCAAAGAAGACCTTCACCCAAGGCCTTGAAAATGTGTCCTCTTTTAGAAAACTAGGATCAATTTTAGTGGACAGTTATTTGTATAACTCATTCCTCAGGTCTTCAATTCCAAACAGTCAATCTTTCAAGTTCAAAAAGGTAGAAGAGCCATTGGGCAAATATATTTAATCTTGCCAACCTTTCTATAAAACAAGATCTCTGCACTGTATTTTCCTAGTTGTCTTTCTTATTAACTAAAATGTTCGGTTCTCTCTCTATTTTGTTATTGCTAATCTTGGAATTGTAAAGAACATGGAGCCTTGACGTTGCATAGCCAAGATGAGTACCTGTCACTCAGTTGTCCCATCTTTAATCTGGTGATATTCATTCTAATGTAGTCCTGGTTTTTTTACAGTCCCTGGGCCACATCTGGCCCTTTGGCTGTCCCTGTCTGGCCACATAGATTGCTTTTATTTTGAAGGTGACTGCTATTTTTTTTTCAATGTATATATTTGCATTCTTGATGCCTACACACATTCACAGCCCTATTGGTTCAGTCTTCCACAACAGTCTAAGGTTCTCATGTGACCCCTTGGGAACATTAATTACATACCCCAGTTCTAGTGGGTTTCCATCCATAATTCCTTGTCTGGCTTTCGGGTCAAGCTATTTTCCAAGGCTCCCGATGGCCAGACAAGGAATAATGGATGGAAACTGATCAAGGAGATATTCAACCTAGAAATGAGAAAACTTTCTGACAGAACAATCAACCAGTGGAACAGCTTGCCTTCGGAAGTTGTGGGAGTGTCATCACTGGAGGCTTCTGACAAACTGCCATTTGTCAAAAATGATGTAGGGTCTCCTGTTTGGGCAGGGGGTTGCACTAGATCAGAGGTCTCCAATCTTGGCAACTTTAAGATTTGTGGACTTCAATTCCCAGAATTCCTCTCAACTACCTCCTAAACTACCCAGAATTCTGGGAGTTGAAGTCCACAAGTCTTAAAGTTGCCAAGGTTGGAGACCTCTGGACTAGATGACCTACAAGGTCCCTTCCAACTTTGTTAATCTGTTAACACATCATATCTTTTTCTCCATTTTGGTTAGATGTATTGCACCTATTTTGTATCCAGTGCATTTAACTAGCCATCCAAAAGGGGCATGGAGTGAAGGATGAGACTGGTTCTAAAATGTGTTTTCAGTGCTTCTCTGAAATGGGCCTTGAGCATTGATGGTGAACCTTTTGACTCGGCATGTCAAAAATTCAGAAAATGCCTAACTTGACTGCTGGCATGTCCCACTTCAACAAAGGAGAAACAATTGTTGACATATTTATTGATTTTTTAAAAAAATCCAATGTGTATTATATAAAGAAATGTCAAATAATTACAGAAATGAAATATGAATAAAACACACACATTTTGGGAGTCATGCTTTTGAGAATAGTTGTTGGTGTTAGTGAAGGCTGGCATGTCAAATGTTGTGGTGTGTCATCTTTGACAAGTTTGCCATCACTGCTTTAGAGCTTTCTAAATATTTATTACACTTTATTTCCACTCTATAGGAAAATAGTGGAATTGACAAGTCTGTCCATGAAATTATTATTATTTAAATATGAACAGTACACAGACAACAAGAAAGATGGGGATCAACCAGACAGACATTTTGTGTGCAATTGGCACCAAGAGTTGAATGCCTTGATAATTGAATTTATTAAACCTGAATTCATTATTTTTCCTAATATGATTTTTTTTTTTTCTCAAGAAAATTCCCTTGGGACAGAAAGCATGTGTTTTCTATGAAGAAGTTTTTGATTTTCATCTGAAATCTAGTGGAAATATTTTTTGTTGAAGCATCTCAGAGAACTGCTTGGCAGAGTAACAGAATTGGAAGGGGCCTTAGAGGTCTTGTAGTCTGACCCCCCTGCTCAAGCAGGAAACCCTGTACATCTCAGACAAATGATTGTCCAATCTCTGTTTAAAAAACCTCTTGGGGATGGAGCACCTACAACTTCTGAAGGCTAGACATTCCGCTGATTCATTGTTCCAACTGTCAGAAAAATTCTCCCTATTTCTAGATCGGTTCTGTCTTTGATTATTTCCATCCACTGCTTCTTGTTTTGCCTTCAGGTGCTTTGGAGAATAGGTTGACCCGCTCTTCTTTGGGGCAGCCCCTATGGGGACAGTTCTATCATGTAAAACCTAGTCCTTCTTTTCATTAAGCTAAGACATATCCAGTTCCTGCAACTGTTCTTCGCGTGTTTTAGCCTCCAGTCCCCGAATCATCTTTGTTGCTTTTCTCTGCACTCTTTCTAGAATCTCAATATCCTTTTTTATATCGTGGCAACCAAATCTGGATGCAGTATTCCAAGTGTGGTCCTAGCAAGGCATTATAAAGTGATACTAACACTTCACATGGTCTTTATTCTGTCCCTTTGTTAATACAGCCTAGGACTGCATTGACTTTTTTTGGCAGCTGCAGCACACTGTTGGCTCTGTGTAGACTAGTGGCTATCAAGCTATCAAGAGTTTTAAGCATCTGGGGATCCAAGAAAAATATTGACCCAATCTGCAAGAAGTTCAGCAGAATCATAGAAAGGGAACACGTTACTCCTTTGCTTTTGGACCTTACCATTTCATAGGTCTTCATCCAATGATCCTTGAGTGAAGGCAACCCTCGAAGAAAATTATTTGCCCATTCCTGCCATAGAAAATTCTAAGTCAGATGCAGCCAATTCGATACCCAAATCTAGCAGCAAAATAAATATTTTTCAGGAGTGAAGTTTCTCATTCCCCACAACATTAAAAGTGAAACAAAGAGTGTTAGTGTTTGGGGATAAACCCCCAAGCAGAGTATGCAGCAGCAGTCAAGCCAGGCTGGCAAATGAGAGAGAGGCTGGGCCCAAGAGTATACACACACTGAAGACAAAAACACAGTTTGTGGTTTTAAAATAGTTATTTAATACACACAGAGATTAAGAAGTGTCATTCAGTCCATATGTCAGTAATCCAGTATATCAATCCAGTTACCTAGTTTGTGCTTAAAGCTACAAAACACTTTAATCCTAGGTTTACATATTTATTCAACCCAAACCTGGTTGGTGTATCCATATACCCAACATTCTCCCCTTTTGGGTGACATAAATATGTAATGCCTTTACATTCTAAACCCATATTTTTCACAACTCTCTAGATGCTTAATAGCACCTTGGGCTTTGGTAAAATGATCAGCTATATTGTCCTCCGACATGCAGTACTCCAGCTGTATCAATTTACTCTTTACAGACTGTCTTACATTAAGATACCTCAAATCTGTATGTTTACTTCTCGTTTTAACTGCAATATTAGTGGCCATTTGAATTGCTGCCTGATTATCCTCATGTACAACTATAGGGTAATTTACAGTTATACCCATATCCTTCAACATTTGTTTGTACATAATTAACTCAGTACACAATAAAGATAAACAGGAGAATTCTGCCTCCATAGTAGACAAACTTATATGCTGTTGCCTTATAGACTTCCAGCCAATTAATGTCTTACCCAGCATTATGGCTGTTCCTGAAGTCGATTTTCTAGTATCTCTTTCTGCTGCAAAACTAGCATCTGCATAAGCACTCAATATGAGATCACCTTTTGGTTCTAAATACAGTGCATGGTGTAATGTACCTTTAAGATACCTTAGGATTCTTTTCAATGCTATCCAGTGACATTGAAGCGGATCATTATTGTGTCGTGCCAGCTGATTAATACTAAAAATAATATCTGGCCTTGACCAATTGCTAATATATGATAAGCTACCAATCAAAGATTGATATAATGCCTTATCACATTTGGGACTTTGTGTATCCATTTTGCAAATATCCTGACTCATTGGAGTCTTTGCAGGCTTACAAAGTTCCATCTTATAATCTATTAGCAATTTAGATATCTTATCTTCCTGAGATATCTTAAAACCTTTCTGTGTTCTCAGTATATTCAATCCTAGATATCTCTTTATCTCCCCTAATTGCTTGATTTTTATTTTCTTAGCTAATGATGCAATTATTTCATTTGCTTCATCATTAGTTTTAGTAATCAGAGCAATATCATCAGTAAACAACAATAATAATGATATCTTCCCATTCTTTTCTCTCTTAAATAGACATGGGTCGGCTAAACCAGCTTTAAACCCTATATTGTTCAGTTCCTTCACAATATACTGGTTCCATTCATAGCCCGATTGTTTAAGACCATAAAGGCTCTTCTTTAATAACCAACAATCATTATCATTATTATTGTCTCCTTTACATCCATTAGGCCTTTTCATATAAACAGTATGTCTTAGTGGAGCATGCAAGTAAGCAGTTTCCACATCAAGATGGTTAACTATATATTGCTTGCTTGCTGCCCACACTAATGCTGCCCTTAAAGTTGCTGCTTTCAGACTAGGTGCAAATACTTCATCATAGTCTTTTGCACTTTGTCTAAAGCCTTGGGCTACTAACCTTGCCTTATGGATTGTGTTTCCATCCTTATCTGTTTTTATTTTAAAAATCCATTTGCAGCCAATGGTTTTTTCATTACTAGGTAATCTCACGTTTTCATAAACTTGCATATCCTTCAGAGACTTCAATTCTTTATTAATAGCTGCATACCAATTTTCTTTCTCTTTAGAAGGATATCTTTTAATCTCATCCACAGTATTTGGGATTCTATTTTCCTGGCACACTGTATTAGCCTGGTATCTATCAGGCGGTTTAGAGATACGTGTAGTCCTTCTGGGTATTATTGGGCTTGGTTGAGTTACTACCTGTTCCTCATCTTCAGCTATTTCTTCCTCTAGGGGCAGTACTTCTTCCTGTACTTCTTCCTTTACATTATATTTAAAGTTACAGGGATACTTAATGGGATTTCTATAGGATTCAATAACCACCTCGTTATTGTTATCCTGTTCTAACTTATCCCATCCTACGTGCTCTAGAAATTGGGCATTGGCACTACATAACACCTTAGATGTGCCTTTCTCCCAAAATCTATATGCCCTATGGTTAGCTTGATAACCAACGAAGAATAATTGTTTAGCTCTATGTTGCCCTTTACGCCTGAGTTGTGTAGGGATATGCACCCATGCTGGTGCACCAAATGTGTGCAGGTAACTCAAATCAGGCTTCCTGCCATGCCACATGGTGAATGGTATTTCACCAGTGGTTGAGTTAACCACGTTATTTAATAAATGATTAGCACACATTGTGGCCTCCCCCCACAAAGAATCAGGTAACCCAGAATCAGTTAACATAGTACGGGTCATCGCCTGCAATGTTTGGCCTCGCCTTTCAACAAATGCATTGTGCTGTGGTCTGTATGGTGCAGATGTCTTATGAGCTATTCCAGCTGCCTTTAATCTATTCTGGAATTTGCTATTAACAAATTCCGTGCCATTATCTGTCACCAGGGTTATAATTTGCCGTTTGGTTTTTCTTTCAGCAAACCTTAACCAGTTGAAGAAATGTTGATATGTTTCAGTTTTGCTTTTCATTAGGTAGCAAAACCCATATCTAGAGTAATGGTCCATAATGCTCAGTATATATTGAGCACCCCCCATACTGAGTTACTTTGGACCTATAATGTCTGCAAATACTACTTCTAAAGGTTCTTTAGTTTTGAAACCATTTAGTCTATTTGCAGGCATTATTTTACTCTTATCTTCACAACAGACATTACAACGCAAATACTTATCACAGGGTTTTAACCTTATTCCTTCAGATAACTCTACTGTACGTTTTAGCATTTTAAAATTCACATGCCCCAAACGCCTATGCAATAAATGGATACATTCATCATGAGGCTTGATATTATTAAATACAGTCTGTGCCTCCCCTTTCTTACTATCATGTAAGACATATAATGCTCCATTTAAAGCTGCAGTTACCCTTTTGCCGTCTCTTTCCAGTATGCACTTATTATTCTTAATATCACAATTGCTAAACATGGCCAGTTCAAAGGATTTCTTTGGCTTCTTTACATTCTGGCTTTTTCCTTTTCTGCAGAATCTTGCCAAATGTCCTATGCCTCCACAATTAAAACACTTTTTAATTGTGTATGCCGTTGAAGATAACTTCTCTTCTTCCGGGTGCTTTCCTTTACACAGCTGGTTTCTTTCAAGCTTTGAAGATAATTTCTCTTCATTAGGCTTATCTGCTCTCAGCTGGTCACGCTCAAACCTTCTCCTGGCTTCCTCTAATAGCCTGCCGGTTATCTCAGTTACTGATAAACTGTCTTTAGGCAATACCTCTAAAGCAGTCACAAAATCATCATAGGTTCGATCCAATGAAGACAGTATAATGTATACTTGTTGCAACTCATTAAATATAAGCTCTTTTTCTTGCAATTCTTGAAAAATGCTTTTCATACAGTTTAAATGAGTTAACATGTCTCCATTTTCCTCAAGATGTGTTCTAAACAGCTTCCGTGTAAGATTGATATGAGCTCCTACACTGTCTCGAACAAAAACCTTCTTGAGATTATCCCAGCAATTAGCAGCACTATCCTCTCCACGAATATGAATCAGTTGCTGGTCTGAGAGAGTCAGTCCTATGATGCACAAAGCCTGTTCATTCTTTTGCTTATAGTCCTGTATCTTTTTGGCATCCTCATCAACAGTAGGATCCAAGTTGGATACATCTGGTGGGTTTGTTACTATGCCCCACAAACCTTCTCTTCGTAGAAGTAAACTACACTTCATTGACCATGAAACATAGTTTGTTCCATCTAACCTGGATATCATGGACAGACTTGGCAAATTTACTTGTGCCATTGCTCTGCAGAAAAATAACTATTTAACAAACAGTTTGTCTTTACAGCAATGTGTAACTCTTGACCAAACTCTCACTGGTATATCCTGGTTAGCTAGACTGTGCACTCTGCTGGGCCCATAACCAATGTTAGTGTTTGGGGATAAACCCCCAAGCAGAGTATGCAGCAGCAGGCTGGCAAATGAGAGAGAGGCTGGGCCCAAGAGTATACACACACTGAAGACAAAAACACAGTTTGTGGTTTTAAAATAGTTATTTAATACACACAGAGATTAAGAAGTGTCATTCAGTCCATATGTCAGTAATCCAGTATATCAATCCAGTTACCTAATTTGTGCTTAAAGCTACAAAACACTTTAATCCTAGGTTTACATATTTATTCAACCCAAACCTGGTTGGTGTATCCATATACCCAACATTGAGTGTGGAGAAAACTGCTCATATATCTTAAACTATTCTCTTACCCCTGCTTTAAGCTTTGATAAGTCAAAAGTCCTGCCTATTTCTCCAGGCATTGGGCCAGATGGTTTAAGTCAGCTCTGCTGGTTAATGTTCTCATTATGAGTTGGCATTGTTTGTTTGTTACTGCAGGCATTATGACTGGTTTGGTAGTACATTGTGGTTTTCAATCCATGTACATACCCAAAGTAACATTTTTGAGATGGACAGCCATATGAATGGTTTTAATAAATAATAAAACATATGATGAATGGATTTGATCCACAAATCATGCAGCTTTTTCTTATTGAAGGATGGATTCTCAAGGACAGATATTGCCTGGGAAAGGAAATGGGTATGTTTAATTAGACTCGGCTGCTTTGTTGAGAGATAGGCTCTTTATCAGTAGAAAGGACCTTGTAGATTCCAGGAAAGGATTCTTAACCTCCACTGTCGTCTTCTGAGGAAGACTGACCATCAGGATTCTATGCTGCCATTCTGAAAGGTGAAACAACAACAACAACAACAACAACAACATGTTAAACTTATATGCTTTTTGATTCCAACAGCCCTAGATGACTCAACAATCAGACATTAGAGTAGAATTAATACAAAATAAAGGCATATGTTGGCAAGGACAATGAAGGGATGGGTCTCCCTCTCCCTCACCAAAGGCCTGCTTGAAAATACAGGTTTTCATAGCCCTTTTGAATAACAGCAGAAGGGGAGAGCACCTGATCTTGGGATCTTGGATCATTCCCGAGGGTAGGCGTTACTACAGAGAAGTTATGCTTCCTGTAATGACATGTGGAATGAGACAGGAGGGAGAGCCATAGATTGGACAACCGGCACATAAAAGATACCTTAGCTCATGGAAAGAGGGGAGGTGGGGAATAGCAACAGCATTTAGGCTTACATATTGCCCCATAACACTTCACAGCAGGGGTCGCCAACCTTTTGGACCACAGGGACTACCAAACTCATAATTTTAAATCCCGTGGACCACTAATATGAATTTTGACTGGTGGTAGCTTGCTGACATTTCCCCAAGGTCTCTGCAGAAAGCAGCAGAGATCCTGGGAAAATCCCCAAAAACGTTTGCAGGAAAATTCCCCACCTTGTTTTCCTACCGATCAATCATTCTTTTATTTGGGATCGCAAGATACTGTCTCCAACTCCGTTCTCAGGGGGAGAGAGAGGGGGGAGGGAGAGGGAGAGGGAGGGAGGGAGAGAGAGAGAGAGACTGAGACTTTTGGCTGCAGAAGCAGCAGAAGTCTTTCTTTCTCTCCCTAAACTCCACCAGAAATGAGTCTTTGTAGACTTGTCATGCCGTCGCAGCCTCTTGGAGCAAGATGCCTTGCAGGGTACCAAAGACTCATTTCTGGTGGAGTTTGGGGGAGAGAAAGAAAGTCTTTTGCTGCTTTCCTTGCGTGCAGCCAAAAGCAGAAGAAAAAAGAAGCGAAAAGAAGCAGCCCAGTGGCTAGGCTAGGTGTGTGGGGCTCATGGGACAAGTTCCCCCCTCCGCCCTTTCCCCCCTCCCCTCACTACCTCGTGTTTTTGCAATGCAAGCAAAGCAAGCCTTGTGTTCCTGTGGGCCATGTGAGCGGTGCAACCTTGTTTTGCTGCGCAGCCCGGATTAATTGCTTTGGGCGGTGCTTTGGGGGGGTGACATTTCTCTGTGGACCACCAAAATTTTCTCGCAGACCACCAGTGGTCCCTGGCCCGCTGGTTGGTGACCACTGCTTTACAGCACTCTGGGCTGTTTACAGTGTAGAAGCATTATTTGCATATTGACCCCAACAATCTGAGTCCTCATTTTACTGATCTGGGAAGGATAGAAGGCTGCGTCAACCTTGAGCCCAGTCAAGGTTGGGAAACATTTCGAAATGGATCCTTCCTCATTTTCTGAAGAGTAAAAGGAAAGGAGAGGAGAAAATTTGCTTAATGTAGCCTTACAATAAAAATGAAGGTGGAACTCCTGTTTATACTTCTTGTCTGGATTGTCTTCTAGGATCCTGATAGATGATGTTTAATTGAAGGATCATGTAAAGCACCAAGGAAAACAGGAGATCCAGGCAGTTCAAATGGGTATAAAGATTTCTTGCAAGCTTAAGCTTTCTACAAGAATCTGAACTACTAATGGCCAAAGGAAATTGGGGGTAGATAAGGGCAGAAGGAATTCAAGGTGAAGTGGACTTAGATGTCTTGTGGGTGCAAAGGGACTCATGACATTGACATGTTTGATCCCTCCCTCTGGTTGAGCCTGGTCATCTACTACAGAGCTGTGTACAAACCAACCATGCAAGACTGAAGTGGTCAGGTAGGTAGTATCCCAGGGCAGACAAGAGTTAGAAATACCGGTTCCTTTTGTCTTGGAAAGGTCTGGTCCATTTGTTCCCAACCTGGTGTTCTTCAGATGTATGAGTTGGGGTATAATCCTTCTTGCAGATAAAGAAAGTTGTTTGCTAACACAGGTTAGGCTGGTAACTATCCACACACAGAAGATGAATCACAGTGGTTAGTTTGAGCTGCCATTGTGATGCATCAGAGGAAAAAAAAATAGAGTAGAAGAGATAAAAACAAAGGAGCAAAACAGATGAAATCTCTAACTGAGGTTTATAGACTACGGCAAGCCAAATCAATAGCGAGATGAGTCAGAGTTGTGAAAAGCTATTCATGGCTATTATCTTTTTCAATAGTTCTATTTTGGGGGGGTGATGAAATGAATGCAACCTGATGTGCATCAGGTGAGAGAGAGCAGTGACTTTGTCTCAGGTCCTATTCATTTTGCTCTGGGGCCCCAATCCTTTTGCACTGAGTAAGACTGCCTTTTGGGAAACCCCTGTCCATTTCAGCCCTTGGGGATGGAACACATCCGCTTCTCCTGGACTCTCTGGGAAGGGCCGGCAAGGAGGCAAGGCTTAACCAGGGGAGCTGAGTCTGCCCCACTGCCTCCAGGGAGGGAGGAAGAGAGGGAGGGAGGAAAGAAGAGGACTGGGTGTAGCAGATTGACACAAGAGTCTCTCTTCTGGGCATGGAACGGGGAACATGGTAGACGAGAAAAAAAGGGAGAGAAAGTCAAGGGAAAAACAAATGAGAAGAGCGAAGGAAAGGAAATGTTGTCTGTCCATCAAGGAGAGAAAAGAAAAATGGGATGGGATTCCCTAGTTATACCATTCCTAGATAGGAACTTGGAAAGTGCATGGTTTAATGAAGAATAAGTTGCCAAAGAGGTTGCTGCCTCTGTTTGGCATGGCTTGACTCTTAGGCCTCCTGGTCTTTTCCATTTTTGGCACAGCAGTTTGATGTAGTGCTTAAGACACTAGGCTAGTAACCGGGAGACTCCGAGTTCTAGTCCAGCTTAGGGCATAAGGCAGCTCAGTGACTTTGGGCTGCTCCCTCTCTCTCAGACCTAGGAAAGGGGCAATGCCAAATCACTTCTGAAAAACCTCACTAAGAAAATTGGAGGGAT
Organism: Pseudonaja textilis; assembly: GCF_049901715.1. Taxonomy (NCBI): domain Eukaryota; kingdom Metazoa; phylum Chordata; class Lepidosauria; order Squamata; family Elapidae; genus Pseudonaja; species Pseudonaja textilis. The sequence goes on along the minus strand of NC_141991.1, from coordinate 167,545,279 downwards.
TAGTCCGAATAGTTGCCAGGAGACAAAAACTGACTCAAAGCTACACATAGGCTTTTGTATCAGTAGACGACAGGGGTCCAGAGTCACAACCTTTTGGATGAAAATCTAGTCTCATGGGTTGCTTGTGACCCTTTGAGTTTGAGGCCAGGACATAGGATTTTGGTTCTGGTTCTGCAGTATCTAAACCCTAACCCCTTTTTTTATAGCTTCTGTTTCTGTCATTCTTACTAGCATCCATTGTGGGGCTATGAAAGTGACATGGACATAGCTTGGAACCTTTTATAATTCTTATCTTTTCATGTGGATTTTTACATTTTATATATTTTTTTTAAAAAAAATTCTTGTATGCCACTCAGAATTTCTTTTTGCGAGGTGGGTGCCTATACAAATTTGAGCAATAAAGAAATAATAAATAATAAACACCATCCCACCAACAGGGAGAGGTACATTACTGGTAGAACTGGCAAAAAGCACTTGAGTAAGTGGTGATGTGGATGGAGAGTCCTTTGATTCACAAATTACCCAGCCGATTCTTCTCTGACTTGTCCTTGGAAGAATCCCAGATCCTCAGTGCTTCTAGTTCTCTAGCTATAACTTCCATTCAAACACCTCAGCTTCTGTCTCTCTGACTCCGTGTGAGATGGATATATGATGGTGGAGGGGGAAAAGGAGTGAGGTTTTAGTTTATTATTTACTTCTGTGAGAGAAGAAAGAAGAATGAAGAGAAGACCCTGAGTTTCTGTCCAGGGCAAAAAACATTCCACAAAACAAGTATTGATGATGAGCTGCATCAAGAAACTTCCTTTGTTCGTGCTCTACCTGTAATATGCACTGATCAAAGGCCTGTGCCTGGAGGTTTTTTGTTTTGTTTTGTTTTTTATACTTCCATCTTGCTCTGGTCTGGCTATTGATGGGCTTCCAGACAAGCTAAAGGTACATTGAATTATGCTTTAACCCAGATCCTCGTGAGCTCATCTTTCTCACCCCGTCTTATGTCTTTGACTGCATTGAGCATGTATAAAGAGGAATTGGCCCCAAATGAGATGAACGCCTCATTGCATTTGCCCTCTGTCTTTTTATATCATGGAACGAAGACTGACTCCTTTCTTCAGGAAACACTTCTCTATCAATCAACGCCCTGGCTTCCCTGGTTCTTTTGCCATTTTTCGAAATGAAGAAGCTCAAGGGCTGCAGTTCCAAAGGTCACCAAGCCACATGATTCTCTTCCATAACATATAAACGTAATCAGTTTTATGCGGTTTGGCAACTTGACGCCTTCCTGATGCTGTATATTGCAGTCTCAGTACATCTTGAGGGTACCAAATGGATCTCTTGGTGAGGATGGAACTGCTATGAAAGGATGGAGCAGGAAAGCAGGCAGCTTATTCTGCTGGACAATATTTAGGGAGCTGGAAATCACACAATCCCTCCCCCACTTTTTTTGTGGCATGCCAAAGCCACAAAGGATGAGCAATGATCCCCAAACTGCTAGTGATAGGTCATACTGATAAAAAGGGCTGGACTTTTTCACTCCCATCCAGTTTGGCATCTTTGTATATTACAGTTCTTGGTGGCAGAGCTGAAGGTTAGGAGAATACATAGTTCTGGCTTAGAGGTTGCCCATCCTTACAAGGTTAGTTATTATTAACCTATATCACTTTGTAATTTGTTTTGCATACAACATTTGCATGGCTGAACTTCAAGGAAAGGGAAATCAATGTCTTTTTCTGGAATGTACAGTGCTCTGGCTATTCTTCTCTGCCTCCATTCCTTAAGGTGCCATTTCTAAGTTGGTTGTCGGTGTCGCTTCTTTATTGCTTGGGAATTAAGTTGTCTATAGAAAGATAACTGCATCTTGATGAACCAGAGGAAAAGACAGCACATGTAATTTGTTGTGATCTTTGGATACTATAATTCCTTCCTGTCCATGATTTTACTCCTACTATCATGTTAGAGTTTGCAGCAAAAATCAAATCCAGAAAGCACACACAGATCACTGATTCAGCAGGATTCAATAACTTCTTTATATACATAACGTTTGAAGTAAAGTTTACAATGTCAAAGTAGGTTCTTTCAACGTGGTGGAGAGTTACAATCAACACACAAGCTGCAGCTTCAGAGCTCAGACATGCTCAATACAGAGCCACACCCAGCCTATTTCTAGTTTCACTTTCCAATTCAGCTCCCATTGGCTGGTCTGTTGCCATGCCTATTCATTGGCTGACTTTGTTACTAAGCTCTATTCCAGTTCATGAATATACTTTGACAGGACAATGAATAGCCATCCCATAGTCATCCAAAGGTTGGGAGGGCTTCACGGTGGCCAACAGTTGCAACTCAAAGTTGGCCCAGATATTACCCTCATAATTCTACTGTGGAGGGGAGTAAATGGCTCATAGGCCAAGTGGCATCTCCAGCATTTACATCCCTAGAAAGCTCCATGTCTTCCTGGAGTGGATAGTCCAATATATGTGGGTTTTTTTGTTTTTTTTGACTAGGCTTATGGTCTCTGAGCTTAAACCTTTAAGCTTGCATCTGTGATATATGAAAGGTACTTCTGCAACTACCAGGAGCTCTTGTCCACAAGGTTTTCACCCAAGAAATGCATTGTGTCTTAAATTTCAAGTTGTTCCAGTTACTCTTTTTTTAAAGTGTCATATTCTTCTGATTTGGGTTCTAGATTCTGTGGAAAGAAGGAAACTCTTCTTTCTCTCCATCTATTTCCACATAAGGCTGTTGTACCACTGTGCTTTTTTCCATAATGTGGAGTGACGTTCTGAGCAGAAATTGCCTTTGAACTGATGATACGAATGAAAAAAATAAGCTTATTAATTGAAAAACCAATGCTAAGTAACTGGAAATGAAGGGGGCATGTTTGAGAAATTAATTAACAGCTTTATGCAAGATTATGCATAAATGCAGGAAAGCTGTAAATATAGATAATATGAATTAGAAATTAAGCCTAACTAAAGGACTATTGAGTGTGAACGATTTAAAAAAATGTTTAATGTCATATTTTTTGGAGGGAGGGGTCAGTAATTTATTTCTTTAAACAGTGATTCACCCATGCTCTTTAGCTGAAATTGTACATGGCATTAAAAGATCTGTGGTTACTCCACATCATTCTGACAAACAACTAAGGTGGTCTTCCTGTGACCATAAATTATTACAGGTTGGATATGAATTGAAATGACTGGAACAGTTTAACGGGAGTTTAGCTGACCTCCTTGGTCATGTTTGGTTTTACCAAGGTTAGTTAAACAAGCCATAATGGCCTGGCTTATGCATAATGCCAGGCTATCAGCCACGATTTATAAAGCCAAACAGCTGAACTCATACCTCATAGTATTTTAATTATTTGTTTGCTTGATTTATATCGCTGCCCACTCAGCAAATGAAATCGGGTGGTTTATTTCACTAATAAAAAATAATGACTCAGTTTAAAAAAAAAACCACATAATAAAACAAAACATAATGAATATAATCCAAAACAGGAACACAGAAACACATGAAGTATTGGAAAAACTTCATCCAAATAGGTCAGATCTAATGCGGGAGGAAGAAAAAAAAAAGTGGTGAATGTCTTCTGAAAAGAAGAAGCAGGCCAGATGAATCTCAAGGGGGAACCTTTTCCAAAGGCTGGAGCAGCAACAGAGAAGACAGCTCTCCTTGGTCCCACCAGAAGATGTTGACTAAACAGCAGGACCCAGAGCACTCTGAGCCTGTCCTACTTTATGTCAGCGTGTGCACAGCTTTACTATGTGAGACAACCCAGGAACAATAACAGTAAACCAAGTTTTGTAATACATAGTGGTTTTATCTACAAAAGAATATACACTTTACATACATGCACTACAGACAGAGATTAAACAAGCAGCAAATTACAGCAGGGAAGAACAGAGAGAGAGAGAGAGAGGGAGGGAGGGAGGGGAGAGAGACAGAGGGGGACACAGACACAGAGAGACATACATAGAGAGATGCATCATTGCATCAGCTGGCCAGCTCTTAAATCACTACCCTGACACATTATTGAATGGGCAGAAGTAATTGAAATAATGAGTTCCAGATGATCCTACAAGTAGCCTGGCCCTGAAGAGCTTTATAATAAGCAGCAAATCCTTTCTTTGCACCCAGAAGTTCAATGATAGCCAGTGCAGCTTGCACAGCAGAGATACTACATGAATATAATAAAGTATGCCCATAACTACCAATGATTCTTGACCAGCTGAATTTTTCAACTGGTCACCAAGGGCAGCCCAATGTAGAATACATTGCAGCAATCTCCTCACGAGGCGGTTGAGGTGTGAGGGACTGTGATCCAGGAACAGGCCCAATTGGTGCAGAAGATGGAGCTGCGCAAGGCCCTTTGAGCTGTAAAATGAGGAATATCTCAAATTATACACAGCATCTTGGGCAGTGCAACTCCATCCGGACCAAAGATGGAATACCTCTATACCTAAGATATCACAGGCTCTAGACCTAAGATACCACAGTCACTGAGCCTTATAAAAGTGTGTGAGTCTACCCATCAAGACTCCTACAGCCTCCAGACAGCACGAATGAACCTCTCATGGAGGTCCTAAACTTGAGATGTACAACTGAACATCATTAATGTAAGGATGGCATCTAATCCCATACTGAAATATGACCAGCAATCTCATAGAGATGTTGAACAGGAACAGAGAGAGAACAAAACCACGAGGCTCCCTGCTAAACAAGAGTCTTGAGGCAGATCTTTCAAACCCATTAACAGAGACATAATTCCTCAAACTTCATTTCTTCTCCTGCTAACATTTACCTGCTAGTCACCACTCAGTTTTCTTAACATGTGGAGAGGTGGAGGTGGATGAAAGCTGCTTGAATGAAAGCTAGTGCTTTGAATGATGGTTTTGGCCACTGTGAAATTGTCTAATTAGGTCACAGATAGAAAGTTATCTTGCCTCCGTGACCTGTCAGGCTATTTTGAAATGGCCCTAAGTTTGAAGAACAAGTGAAAGAATGTGTGGTAAAATGGGCTAAAAATGTAGGTTATAACATAGAAGGGGGGAATCAAATGGAAAATATGTGATTGGAAGTACAGAACTTCACTTCATGTTCTAGCCTTAAAGAGAATGTTTATAAAATGCTGTTTCACTAGAATTTGTCACCAGAGAAATTGTCTAGAACCGTGATGGTGAACCTATGGCAGGTGTGCCGGAGCAGATCTTCTGTGCATGCGCCGCCTGCCCAAGAGCTGATTGTCAGGTATCTGGTGTGCGTGGGCAGAGGTGTGTGGGAGACACACGCACGCACAAAGATGTGCGGTGTGTGTGCGGGGGTGTCGCTCACGCACAGAGACGTGCAGTGTGCGAGGGTTGCATGTACATGCACAGGGGGCATGGAGGGGGACCCACATGCATTGCCTTCTGGGTGCTGGCACGTGAGCATATGCATGCAATTATCAGCACAGGAAGGCCCCAAAAGGTTAGCCACCACTGGTCTAGAATATATAAAGGAACTTCAAATCTTTGCTGGAAACCTGAACAACCTGAAGGGACATTTTACAATGTTTGGTGGACATGGAAAAAGGCAAAAATGTTTGAAATCAAATAAATACATTAATCCAGAAGATGTTGAAGGTTAAAGTGCAGTTGAAACCAGGGAACTTTCTCTGGTAATATCACATTACTAACTAGAACATACAAAACATTTGCTAGACCAATACTCGAATACAGCTCATCAGTCTGGAACCCACATTACGTATCTGATATTAGCACAGTTGAGAAAGTCCAGAAATATTTCACAAGAAGAGCTCTCCACTCCTCTACTCATTGCATAATACCTTATGCCACCAGACTCGAAATTCTAGACCTAGAAAACCTAGAACTACGCCGCCTTTGGTCCGATCTAAGTATAGTATATAAAATCATCCATTGCAATGTCCTACCTGTCAATACTTCAGCTTCAACTATAACAATACAAGAACAAACAATAGATACAAACTCAAGGTTAATCACACCAAACTTGATTGCAGGAAATAAGACTTCAGCAATGTCTGGAATACTCTACCTGACTCTGTGGTTTCTTCCCCAAACCCCCAAAACTTTAACCTTAGACTTTCTACTATTGACCTCACCCCTTTCCTAAGAGGTCTGTAGGGGGTGTGCATAAGCGCACCAATGTGCCTACCGTCCCTGTCCTATTGTTTCTTTTCTTTTTCTTATACGTATCCATGTATTCATAACTATGTTTTTACTATTATCTTGTAAGCAATTGACAAACCAAATAAAATAAAATAAAATAAATAAATTTTCTTTTGAAACCAATCAACAGACAACAAGAAAAAAAAATCATGGAACTTTGTTTTTATATATAACATCAGTGAACACGTTCAAAATGAAAAAGTCAACATTATCCACAATGGAGGGAAGACTGGTGAAGATGATGCAACTTGCAGAGGTGGCTAAATAAACCTCTTTGATGAGATAAAAAACAATATTACGGCTGAGTGGAAACCTCTTATGTACATTTTATATGAAGCAGGAAAAAATGAACTAATTTGTGATTTTTGGTAATTAGGAAAAAGATGAATAATAGAAAAAGTGATCTATTTGTAATCATAGACTAAGAACCAATATTGTAATTTAAATTTTTTTTTATATCTTCATTTTTTTCTGCACTTTTTCTTCTCTTCTCTCCTCTCTTCTCCCCTCCTCTCTCTTTCTCCTCTCCTCCCTTTCTTTTGTTGCTTTTTTGTCCTTTACCAACTTAATAATTTTATGTTCTTTGTAAAACTTTTAATAAAACTTATTTTTTAAAAAAGAAAGATCACTCTGTCCAAAAACAGCCAATGAATAAGCCATTGGAAGAGGCAAATGGAGTGAATGAATTTGGAGGTGCTTGCTGGAATCCAAGCCAAAATGGCTCAGAGACCACAGAAAAAGACATGCAGGTTACATGTGAATCAGATCATAAGTATGTTAACAATTAACATTTGTAATATATGAAACCCCAGTTGTGTTTATTGAGATCTTTAGAGGTTATCAGAAACTTGAATGTAGATGAGTTCAGCAATTCCTCTACCACATTCTGATTAAATCCTATATGAGTTTAGTCACTCTGTGCTTGTGGTGAAGTGAGTTATAGCTCATGAAGGTTTACATCTTTTAATAAAAGATGCACTTGCAAGCTACATTTCCATAACTGCACTGTCACTCCCAGTCACAGTAGTAACGTGCAATAATTAATCATTAAAGCAAACAGGTTTTTATTTAAAATACATTTAGGTAAATGAGCATTGATAGATGAATTTCCAAAGGAAGATTCCTCATCTTAGTAACTGTATCTTAGGCTGAGTAGAATGTTCATATTATAATATCTTTTGCACAACAAATGCATATATCATCATGTGTCATTGAAAACACATAACCTCACACAGCCCCTAATTTCAGTAGGAAAATGTTATCCCTTCTATAACATATTTGTATATGTTGTTCTTTTCATCTCAACCCATAGCCAAGGACAGCTAACCCTGTTTTCCTGATATTAGATTGATGTGTTCTTTCTTCCCCAAATTCTAGCTTTATTCCTATGCAAGATTTGTATCATTCTACCATGAACATGGTGATGAAATGGTAAGGACTGGATGTGTCTCAGAGTCAGCCAGCTGTTAGGATTCTGGCAGTTACCCCCATTTAAATCATGAGTCTCGAGCCAAACTTCCAAAACTTCAAAAGGATTTATTGGGAGTTAACATGCCGGCACTGCCTTTGTGTAGCTGACTCTGAGACACATAATTCATTATCATCCTTGACCCTGGTTTCCCCTACCCCCACTCCCTAGGTGTATTATAATTCATATTCTCCAATAGGACACATCCAGAGCCAAGAGTCATCAATCATGCTCTCCAGTGAGAATTTTGCGAGGCAGAAACTTCGGCCACCTAGTTACTATCTTTGAAAACATTTATGGAATGCAGTTTCGGTTTTGTAAGCTGCTACGCTGCTCCCCCCTCACTTTCTGTTGGCAACTCTAAAAAGACCAGAGAAATATTTTATGAGTTGACACTGGAATTTGAGCTGCTGTGGGAAGGTCTCTTTTTCTCTGGTTGCAACCAGCTCCCTCCCTGAGTAGGGTTTGTTCTGGTTACACTGATGTAACACTAGTGGAGAAACGCTATCAAGATTGCTAGAGGAAGTAATTGACTGGTGTCCTTTTAAGTCACAGGTGTCAAATTCAAGGGCTGGGAGGGTGCTTAGATCTGCGGGCCACCCTGGAAACAACGAAGAACTGGCCCATGGTGCCTCTGCCAGTGAAAACAGAGTTTGGGAGGGCTCCCGAGCTCCGTTTTCACTGGCAGAGAGTTGCAGGAGGCCATCATAGCCAAAAACGAAGCTCAGGAGCCCGTTTTTGCTGGCAAAGCACTCGGGCCTCCACAGACACTCCCAACACAAGTGATATCGAGCTAGCCATACCCACCTTGGCCATGCCCCCTGAGGTCAAACACAACCCTGATGCAGCCTTCAATGAAATCGACTTTGACACCCCTGTTCTAAGTGATCCGCCTGTCTGCTCCTTTTAATAATAGATGCCCCATCAGGCAGATTGATTTAGAAAGATCCTGGTGTACTACTTAAAAGTTCTGTTTTGCCTGCTATGGCTAAAATAATGCCATGATCATTAAATGTGGCAATCAGTTCCTTTCTAAATCATCTTGCCTATCACTTGGGGTATATTTTTCCTATATGGGTCTGACAGCTAGATTGGACAAAGATTGCTACAACACAATTAGAGGTTTTGATAGATAGCTGGACCCACTGTGGTAATTATCTGCCAAAACTCACCACTTCATTTTAGAAGGAGTGGTTGGGAAATATTTTTTTTCAATCTGCAGAAAAATCTACCATTTATTGCAACTTAATTTGCCTTACACTAAAACACTGCCATTTGCTGGCCAAAACAAAGTGAAGATTGACTATGTAGCGAGAGCACATTTTTGTAAGATACTTTTCTGTTAGGTTTTTTTTTTTTTTTTGCCTGCCATATTTTCTACAACATTAATGAATTTCTTAATCACATAGCCCATAGATGGGAAATATGGGATTATTTAGCCAGATTATTCAGTTATTGCTCAACTAACCTGTAGCACAGGGGTCATCAATCTTTTGGACCTCAGGGATCACCAAACTGATAATTTTGAATCCTGCGGACCACTAATATGAATTTTAACTGACGGTGACTTGCTGTGATTTTCCCAGGGTCTCTGCAGAAAGCAGCAGAGACCCTGGGAAAATCCCCCAAAAAGTTTGCAGGACAATTCCCCACCCCGTTTTCCTACCGATTGATCATTCTTTATTTAGGATTGCAAGATGCTGTCTCCAGCTCTGTCCTCAGGGGAGAGAGAGAGAGAGAGAGACTTTTGGCTTCATGCAAGGAAAGCAGCAGAAGCAGCAGAAGTCTGTCTTTCTCTCCCCCAAACTTCTTCAAAAATGAATCTTTGTGAGACTTGTCACACCAGCACAGCCTCTTGGAGCAGGATGCCTTGCAGGGTCCCAAAGACTCATTTCTGGCGGAGTTTCGGGGAGAGAAACAAAGACTTTTGTTGCTTTCCTTGCATGAGCCAAAAGCAGAAGAAGAAAGAAGTGAAAAGAAGCAGCCCGGTGGCCAGGCCAGGTGTGTTAGGTGAGTGGGGTGAGTTTCCCCCCTCTGCCCTTTCCCCCCTCCCCTCACTACCTCGTGTTTTCACAATGCAAGCGAAGCAAGCCTTGTGTTCCCGTGGGCCATGTGGGTGGCACAATCTTGTGTTCCCGTGCAGCCTGGATTAATTGCTTTGGGGGGTGCTTTAGGGGGGAGGGTGACATTTCTCTGCTTTGGGGGGAGGGTGAAATTTTCTCACGGACCACCAGTGGTCCCCCACCCACTGGTTGGTGACTACTGCTGTAGCATATCCCTTGAATGGCCTTACCAGTGGTAAGAATGACAACCATAAACCACCCTAAGTGTTTTTACAAATAGAAAAGATGAGCTAAAGATTTAATAGCTAGCTAACTAAATAACCGAATAACATTTGGTGAACTACATATTGCTCGTCTCCAATCTGGCACCATCTGATTTAGATAAGTATTACTGTGACATCCATAACACTGAATGCCATCATTTAATGACTGCGGGAAGACAGAATTTGGCAGTTCTCTAAGATTTTTGATAAAATGATCTTGAATGAATCCATAGCTGTTAGTGAGACACTGGGGATTAAATTTCTGCTATAAAGGCAGATGCAAAAAATTAAAAATGGTTGGCATTTATCTTGCCATTAGATCAGGATACTCCATAAATTTGAATCTGAATGCATACCTTTATTCATCGGAAAAGCCTCAGATTGATAAGATGGAACCACGGGAGAATACAACATCTTGTCCTCCTTCATCTTCATTAGAAACAACAGAGTCCTCGCCCTTGACACACAAGGTATGAAGCCATGCCAAGGCCTCAGTTGCAATCAAGCTCATTCGGTGCTTGCAATTTTAACAATGAACAGTTGTACCATCCTCATTTGTTTCCTTTTCTGTAAATTATGGTATCTTTCAAAATAATTAGTGTGGGAAACCACTAATTGCTAGTTTCGTCCTTTCCCAATTTTTAGATGTGTATGGGTTTTTTTTTTCAGTAATTGTAACTTCTCGTCCAACTTTGTATTATGAAATTAAACACATACCATATCTGAAGATAGCAGGTGCTTCTAGACATTAACCCTTCCCTTCTCCTTCATTCAGATTGTGCAAACTCTGTATTTTTCAAGTAGATCAAAGATAATGAAAATACATTTTTTTCTTCCCTCACTTTATTATCTTTGCCTGTGCCATGTACATCTCCCTTTACTCCTCCTCCTCCTCCTTTTCTCTTTCTCCTTTTTTCCTCTCCTTCTCCTTCTCCTTCTTCTCCTCCATTTCAATCTCTATTTACACACACACAACATACATACAAACACAAACACACATACATTGCTTATTCTTCTAGAACAGGGGTGTCAAACTCAATTTCATTGAAGGCTGCGTCAGGATTGTATTTTACCTCAGAAGACCAGAGTGGGCGTGGCCAGAGTGGGTGTGGTCAGCTCGGCATCACTCGTGTCAGGGGTGCCTATGATGGCCCAAGCCTTCTGCCAGAGAAAACAGGCTCCTGAGCTCTGTTTTCGGCTGCAACGGCCTCCTGTAATTAACCCTCTGCCAGTGAAAACAGAGCTCAAGAGGGCTGTGTGCAGCCCACCTGAGTTCTGTTTTTGCTGGCAGAGGCACCGCAGGCCAGTCTTTCGCCATTTCCAGGATGGCCCTGTGGGCCAGATCTAATCACCCCGTGGGCCGGATCTGGCCCCCGGGCCTTGAGTTTGACACCCCTGTTCTAGAATGAAGACCTGGATGGATTCCAATGGTGGGATTCAATTTTTTTTTACTACTGGTTCAGTGGCCATGGCTTGGTGGGCATGGTGTGGCTTGGTGGGCATGCCAGGGGAAGGATACTGCAAAATCCCCATTCCCTCCCCATCCCATTAACCTGATTTCCAGCTCCGTTCTCCTTTGCAGGGCAACAAAAGAAGACCCAGCCAATCAGCTGGGATTCAGGAGGTGGAGAATAGATGGAGGTGGGGCCAGTCAGAGGCGGTATTTGCCAGTTCTCCAAACTACTCAAAATTTCCACTACCGGTTCTCTAGAACCGGTCCGAACCTGCTGAATACCCACCTCTGATGAATTCTAAGCAAAAAAGGAACAGAGACAAAAAAAGATCAACAAAGATCCCAATACTTGATTATTCTGTTTCCACTAAAATGTGGAAGGCAAAGCAGAAGAGCATACCTATCATTCCCTTTGTACCAAATAAGCAAATTGCTATGACATTTGAATTCTGTCCTTTTGACATTCCACCCTCATTAGTATAAGGATACAGTCATTATTTACATCCTTCCTAACTTTTCACCTTTCTCCACCTCCAGAAATCTGGTATTATAATGTCCTCACTTATAAGATTTTTAGAGATGTATTGCTACAGATTCAAAAGAATTCCAGGTTGGGGTTGTCTGACACAGCTTCTGGAATTATTTAGCAGCTGAAGCCATAGAAGACCTCTGTACTTCCTTCCCTATCAGGCTGGATGGGTATGTGTTGTCTTTATGTGTGATTCTACTCTTCCCTTGTTGCATTGCTGTGTATATGTCAGAGGTGGGATTCAGCAGGTTCTGACCAATTCTGGAGAACCGGTATAGGAAATTTTGAGTAGTTCGGAGAACCGGCAAATCCCGCTTCTGACTGGAGATTTTACAGTATCCTTCCCCTGCCACGCCCACCAAGCCACGCCCACAGAACCAGTAGCAAAAAAAACACTGAATCCCCCCACCGGTGTATGTGTGTTCCTGAGAAGCACAGGATGAGTTGCATATTTGCAACTTTGGGAAAGAAAAGAGAGGAATCTTAAGTAAGGTGAAGATCTTAAGTAAGGTGAAGCATTCCAAGCCATTGTCCAGATTTTTCAGCTGGTGCTCCATTCAAAATCCAAGAAAGAAACACTTAGACTCCATTAATTAGAGAAAAGATATCTTTTACTGGAAATCAAGTGGTAGCATCAAAGGAATTCTGGATCTGAGGAATTGAGCACGAAAATCACATATACAAAGTGATGGCAACGTTCCCACCCACAATAGTTCAAATTGTCCATCCAATTAAAAGTTGTATGTCATGTGGGCATCTTCAGGTGGTAATGAGGCACCTGTCCAATGACCTTAGCCTATTTTGATAAAGAGGTGTGCTTGCACATAGCATAGGAAACAAGCATAAACAAGAAACTCCCCACCACCACAACTTATACAGTTTATTCTCTCAAAACCTCCAGCTCACTTCCCATAACTATTTCACCCCTCCTCCACCCGTTACTTATGACAGCCGAAAGATGCAAAGCAAAGGAAAGAAATCTTGATGGCTGACAAGATTTTTCCCTCCCATAGAACAAAATTTGGGGGAGAACAGTTGTTTTTGTAGCCTCAGTGGGATTGTGCTCATTTTTGAATTCATCTTTCTTTTCCTGGGTTCTCCTGTACATCAAAGTTGAATCTGCTCTGGTTTATTTGCAGAGGGAAATCCTTCTGATGAACAGACCGACCGGCTAATAGAAACCCTTTAATTTTTTTTTCATGGGTTTTGTACCTCAGAAACTACACAGAACAAAGTGCTGGTTCTTTGAGGAGGTTTTTAATACTCAGACTTTCAGCATCCATGTGGTCATTTTGCTGCTTAATCAATAAACCAGGAGTCTTTCACCTTCAGTCTATAGCCTGGTCCTGGTCCGTGGCATGCCAGAAACTGTTCCGTGCAAACAAGCGAAGCCCCATTTGTGGGATCCAGGCAGCACATGAAACCGTGTCCCACCAGTTGCATGGAAAAACCTGTCTCCACAGAAATGGTCCCTGGTGTCCAAAATATTGGGTGGCTGCTGCAATAAACAACGGTTGGAATAAAATGCATCTTCATCCAATCTGATACCTATGTTTGGAACTCTGTTTCTTTTTGTGCAGTTGCATGCTTTTTATCTGGCTGATAAACCTTCTGGGACCGAACCTCTTGAAATGATGATTCCCTTTGTCTTAAATCACCGAATGGCATTTTGCGTAAAATTTATATAACCAAATTGGCTTTGGAAAGATTAAGTTTAATATACTTCATCTCTGATTTATCCTACAAGCTTCATGAATTTATTTCTAATCTAATGTTACTATCCTTTTTTTTAAAAAATGTAGTGTATCATCCCTTCCAGTAAAGAATGCTTGAAATATAGGTTTAAAATCTATAGATCTGTCAAATGTTTTCATCATTTTAATATAAAAGATTAACTATGGTTCAAATTTTCCTTGCAAAAATACCAAAGCAGAGTAGTATGCTCAATAAAGTTTCTGGAGCTACAAAAAAAATCAATAGTTTTTATTTTAGATTGGAAAAGATCCACCCTCCCAGAGAATGAAACATTTTGGGAAATATTAAAAGAGGCAGAATATTAGATTTCCCCAAATGAGAAATGAAGCTTCCTGCATAGTAAAACAGCCTCCAGCAGATGCCTGAAGTCTTCACAGGTGGATATTTTTTGCCCATTAAGAAATCCAGGCCAGTCTATTCACAAACAAAACACCTTCAGTACCAGCTGGTGGGATTAAGAATTTACATTCCCCCACCCAAATTCTCAGAACAGGGCATGACCTTTAGGGCATAATAGGATTAACCCACCACCATTAGAATAGCAAAAGACAGAAGGCTCACACATTGCACAACCCCTTACAGCATCATTTTAAGAGCCTTAGTGGTGCAGTGGTTAGAGAGCAGTACTGCAGGCTATTTCTGCTGACAACCCTCTGCCTGCAATTTAGCAGTTCGAATCTCACCAGGCTCAAGATAGACTCAGCCTCCCATCCTTTTATCCATCCTGAGGTGGGTAAAAGGAGGACCCAAATGGTTGGGGGCAATATTCTGACTCTATAAAACCACTTAGAGAGGGCTGTAAAGCACTATAAAGCAGTATATAAGTCTAAATGCTATTGCTATCTCAATCACAAAATCCCAGAACCCTATAAAAATCCAGGTACTCATCAAACCACTTTGTCAGCTGTCCAGAACTACATGCTGTTGTTGGTTCGGCTCATCAATAAACCTTCTTTCCTTGCAATCAGTCAGCCTCCGTTTTTATTTCCAGCGCCTTTCTGCTGGCTTGGAACCAGACCGGATTTTTCTTCCAACAGATCATTCTGGAATTCTAAGGATTATGGGCAATGTAAGCCTACTTCAGTTGAAGCCCAGAACCAGAACTGGCCCTGATAATATCTAACCTGGAGATCAGGATTCTCTAGAGTCTGATGAGGCAACATTGGGACATTAGGAAATGGAAGAGTTTTTATTGAGGCGATTGTAAAAGTGGCGTTCTTGGTGACAGCTCCAACTTGCATTTTAGAAATGTGACACTAATTCCCAAAATATCCAGACAAAATATCCAAAATTCAAGGGTTGAATTTTTAAATAAGTGCAGCATTTGCTTTTTTCCTGCCCCAGCTGAAAAAGAAGTAATGGACAATCTAGGCCTCTCCATATCAATGCTTCATTTTCTCTATGTCAGCTGGATGTCTCGATGCTTTTCTCCAAGATGATTGTCTGGGTTCATTTGAAAGGAGGGGGGGAGGGAGAGATAAAAAAACCCCACCTTTACAGAGTGACAGGTAACATTTGTTAATTTAGCATTGTCTGTCTCTCTGTGTTTTTTTTAAAAAAGTATAGCCTCATTTGCAGCCTATTTTGAAATGGCTACATCTGTTTGCTTTTGTTGGTATCAGCAATTTCTTGTGCCCATACATCATATCAAATTGTCCAATTTTTCCTCCTGGCCTATTTTTGTGATAGCTATGTATATTTCGGAAGGATGCTCTAAACACTGATTGATTCTTCTTCCCAGGATAACACATTCCATTTTTAAAATGGAAATGTATTAGTACAATCTTTCTGCTAGATGACACTTATTTAAACATTCACTTATCGCCAAAGATTCAGACTTATCAGCAGTAAATGCAATCTGTGCTCCTTGCTGTCTTAGGAATGTCTCTGCCATCCCAAGCATTTTTGGCTCTTGCTGAGTAGCAGGTTGAGTGCCATCTGACCTGAGGAGCCCAACTCTGTTTTCAATCAACTTATATCCATATGGGTTTTTGTGTTTTTTTTGCCAAAAATCCAGGAGGGAATTAATTTTGCCTTTTCCTCTGCAGTATGAATTCATGCTTCTTCTGTCTTTGTCACTGAAGTGATCATCTGCCTACATACAAAGACATGCTGAAAGCTTCTCTCAAATCCCTGGATATCGACACCACCTCCTGGGAAACCCTGGCACAAGTTTGAGCGACATGGCACATGTTGATCCACCAAGGCTGCCAGACATTTGAAGACAGAAGAACAACCACAGCACAAGAGAAGCGAGCACTCGGCAAAGTCAGAGCTGCAAATACTGCAACAATGGTGCCCACACACGTCCGACATGTGGCAGAACATTCTGTGCCCATATAGGCCTTACGAGCCACCTGCAGACACACTGTGGACAGCCCACAACCCGTTAGATGTCAAGGTCCTCTTCAAAAACCATGGACAAACATCATCCTCACGAATTCATGCTTCTGCCTTTGTCACTCAAGCAATCATCTGCTTTCAGCATCTTCCTGTATCACTGCTGCTCAACATACCATCTGCTTGTTTTAGTTGGGCAGCTAGGATGACCTCCACTCCTTGAGTGATCCTATTGCATATTCCTGGCACAGATTCCTGTTGTTGTTCCCTCATGGCATTAAGAGTTGTAAATCTAATCTTACGAAGTTTCTCCTCCGGTATTACTGAATTGCTAACTAGGGCATACAAAACCTTTGCTAGACCAATACTTGAATACAGTTCATCTGTCTGGAATCCTCACATTGGACATTAATACAATTGAGCGAGTCCAGAATTATTTCATGAAAAGAGTACTACACTCCTCTGCTTGCAACAGAATACCCTACACCACCAGGCTTGAGATTTTGGGCTTGGACAACCTAGAACTATGCTGCCAACGGTTGGACTTAAGTGTAGTACACAAAATGATCTGCTACAATGTCCTACCAGTCAATGACTAAATCAGCCTTCAACTGTAACAATACAAGAGCACAAAACAGATACAAACTCAATGTAAACCGCTCCAAACTTGATTGCAGAAAGTACGACTTCAGCAACAGAGTGGTCAATGCTTGGAATTCACGACCTAACTCTGTTGTTACATCCTCAAACCCCCAAAACGTTACCTTTAAACTATTTACTATTGACCTCACCCCATTCCTAAGAAGCCTGTAAGGGGCATGCATAAGCGCACAATCGTGCCTACCGTCCCTGTCCTTATTGTCCCCATTTATTTGTACCTATTTCCCCTATTCATACTCATGTTTATTCTTATACCTATTATCTTGTAAGCGATTGACGAATCAAATAAATAAATAAATAAATAAATAAATAAATAAATAAATAAACCCTTTGCAGGGACATCTGCCCACTACTGCCCCCTTGAACCCAGGAGGTCTTCAGGGAAACTAAATGTCTATGGCTGTCAGTCATCTAGGTCATGATTGTCCCAAATGTACTTTTTCACAAGGTAACTGGACTTTCTTTGTCCAGTTGCCTTTTGAAAAAGCACCTTTGGAACCTCATTTTACTTTTACCACTATATCTTAAGCATGCGTGCAAGACTGACACTCTTATGATTTTGAAGGGTAGTTATCAGTACATGACTGACGTGAAGCACTTCCAACGAACACATCAGCATGAAATATTTATTATAGGTAAACAGGTTGGCAGGGTAAAAATACCCAGAGCTCAAAGAAACATAGAATGCTCCTTTGCTTGTCTCAGCTAAACTGGTGAGCAGCTGTTTTACAGAGAAGTGTATTTGGGTATTGGTGTAAAACATACTTTAATTACTTATTCCTGGGTACTATCAGTCTAATCCTTTGATCCTGATTCTAATATGATGCATTTGATTCTTTAATAGACTTGGTCTTCATAAAAAAGGAAGGTACTCTTTGCTACAGGGAATGATTTACAGATAGCTTACTATGCCACTAAGATTCCAGGATGCATATACGGCAAGATTTGATGGTATATTTCAAAATGCTCAAAGTTTCCCATCCAGTCATCAGTCAGCGCAAGGTTTAACCAAAAAAGAAACAACGCAAAGACATGTTTTGAAAATGGCGCAATAGTTCACAGAAGTGAAATAAAATAAAATAAATAAAATAAAGTAGTAATAGGGCAATGACAAGAGTTGCTTCTGATCTGTGGAGGCCAGTCACTTATTGCACTGGGTGCAGGGGTGGATTGCTGAGGATGGGCCCCTGCACAAAACTGAAAGCTCAGAAGACAAAACCTCTGGTCCCATTGACTGACCCAGATTGGATCCTGCAACATTATCATGGAATAGGAATATTTGTCAGTCTAGATTCATCCAATGCAACCGAAAGACATATAAACCAGAATTTTGATCACATGACCATGGGGAACAGTTGTAGGGGTGAAAGACAGTCACAAATCACTTTTTTCAGTGCTGTTGTAACATCAAGTGATCATTAAATAAATCATTGTTAAGTCAAGGACTACCTGTATTGTAGCATCTCCAACGTAGTATTCTTCTGGGGACATAGAAGGAAATAAAAATTTACATGATGCCTCAAGCAGGGGTGGGACTCTACCAATTTGGCCTGGTTCTATAGAACTGGTAGCTCTGAAGAGCAGCAACCGAAGTGATTCTCTCTGAAGATCTTCTTTTCTTTGGTTGGGCCCACCTGCCTGCTTGGGCTCTAGGCTGTCCTTTATTCTTACCTTAGTTGCTTAGGCACTCAGCTGTGCCACGCATCAGCAGGAGATGTTGATTGCTTGCAGGAAAACTTATTTTGCAAGTACTGTGCACAAAGTGAGCATGCACGCACAAAGCAAAGCGAACTGGCTGTTATGCCACCCCTGGCCTCAAGTCTATACAACATTGCGGAGATTGTAAGAATCCAAAAATGATGGAAAAGGGCCAGGCAGATCCTAGCAACGAATTATCTTGATGATATTAAGCCAAATTAAAGCTTGCTTTACTAACGCCATATTTCATTCTGGTTCTACAGTATTCGGCATTTAAGCATGTAAGGAAAAAATTGATTGTAGACTTCTTTTCTATGGGTATAAATCTGAACAAAGGAATATGAGTAGGAATGGACTGTGTTATGTCCTGAGAACTCTAGGAGTTCTCACTCAGGTCCACTCACTTTGCATGGGCGTTCTTCCTCCTTTCCTCATTGGTTGGTTCTCCCCAGCAGCCAGCTATAAAAGCAGGCTGCGGGGTCCAACCAGTTGCTGATTGCTGCGAGCCAGTTCCAGGCGTGGCAAGCACGGTCAGCCCTTTATTGTTATAATAAAGTATTGTTGCACTCATGCTCTGGTTCAGCCTCTCATTGCTCAAACTTAACACTGGCGACGAGGATGGGATGGCTACCAGAAGCACCATGCAACCGCTGAGTCACTAGCCGCCGATCCGCAGCCCAGAGAGAACGATCAGCCGGCGATAAGAGAAACGCTGATCCGCAGCCAGAGAGAGCGGTCAGCCAACAAAAAGAGCAAACAAAAAGAGCAAACGCTGATCCGCTGACAGAGAAAGCGGCCAGCAAGCGATAAGGAGCAAACGCTGATCCGCAGCCAGAGAGAGCGGTCAGAATCGAAAGTTAGAAGCGTCTGTAGCCGCTTGTTAGCCCATCTACAGGGAAAGTGAAGCGCTGCGAGCCGCAGCCGCTCAGTATTAGGTGCGAAATTCAAACGGTTGTCATTTGAATTTCAAACCTAAAAGGTACAGCACAGCGCTGTAGCCAGTCACTGACGCCCACTCAGGCGCGAATCCAAACGCCATCAACGGCTAACAGCCAAACGTGGTTAACCCAGAGAGAAAGAGAGGATTGCAAACAGCCTCTCCTGAGCTGAAATCACTTGCCCACCATGGGCACTAAATCATTGTCTGCTGCCCCAGAGAGATTTTTTCCTCAGGTTGTTCAACCGGTCCCAGCACCATGAGTTCCAATCCAGTCTTCCCGGCGTTCAAACCAGACGAGGAGAAGTGGGAGTCGTATAAGAACCGCTTCAATCATTATATCGATGCAGTTGGCCTGGCGGATGCGGGAGAGCATCGGAAAAAATCGTATTTCCTAATCTACTGTGGAGCCACCGCTCTACGATACTGCCGCAGCGCTCGTGGCTCCTCGTGAGTTGAAAAACGTTCCGTGGTCTGGAGTTACTTGAAATTCTCACTAACCACTATTCCCCCAGGCCCTCACAGATTGCCAGAAGGTTCACCTTCTGTATGAGGAAGCAATCGAGCAAGGAGACCATCAATCAATATATGGCCGCTCTCAGAACAGCAGCACTGCATTGTGGGTTTGGAACCTACCTGGAGGACATGCTCCTCGATCAATTAGTCTGCGGGGTCAAGGACCTCCACCTGCAAAGGCGCCTTCTCGCAAAAAGACCTCAACCTCGCACAAGCAGTCGAGGAAGCCTTGGCAGCTGAGCTGGCAACAAACTCAGCCACCGAAATCCAGGGCCCAAGTGCCAAGCTGACATCACTCCCAGTCCACTCCGAGGAGGTGGTAGCAGAGGAAACCATCAGTGATGAAAACGAAGTCCACCGCCTATCCAACGACAGACGGCCGCAGGTAGGAGCCAAACAAGAAAACATCGGTCCACCCAAGCACATCACCCTGTGCCTAGCCTGTGGGGGATCTCATCAGAGGGCCACCTGCAAGTTTAAAGGAGCCACCTGCAATAACTGCCATAAAAGGGGACACATCGCAAGAGTCTGCCAAGCCCCCCAAAGCGCAGCACAAAGGTGCCCTCCCTCGCACTCGGGACCACAGAGGCAAGTACTGAACTGTCGCACGCACCACCTTGCCAAACACACTTGCCACACTGTTAGTAAAATTTCTCTCTCCGTTTCCCTAGAAGGTAAACCGTGCCGCATGGAGGTTGACACAGGGTCAGCGCTCTCAATTATCTCGTGGAACACCCTTAAGAGGCTCCAACCAAGCCTATCCACTAGCCGGCTCCAGAGATGCCAGTTTGGCCTGAAGGACTACCAGGGGAAGACCATTCCGGTAATCGGCAGAGGCAAGTTTCTTGTCAATTTTAAAGCTTTTAAAGGTCACCTACCTCTAGTGGTAGTTAACGGCAATCTACCCACCTTATTGGGGCTCGATTGGTTTCCCCATCTCGGCCTAGGGCTAACAGGAGTCCATGCTGTCTCAACCTCAGACACTGACTCCTTATTCGCTGATTACTCAGATGTATTCAGCGAAGAGCTGGGGTGTTATAACGGTACCCCCATCTCATTCTCAGTTGACCCCCAAGCAGTCCCAATCAGGCTAAAACCGCGTAGGGTCCCATTTGCTATTCGGCCAAAACTAGATGCGGAATTGGATAAACTATTAAAACAAGGGGTCATTGAGCCAACAGATTTCGCCAAGTGGGAGACGCCTGTTAGTGTTTGGGGATAAACCCCCTAGCAGAGTGTACAGCAGCAGTCAAGCCAGGCAGCCAAATGAGAGAGAGGCTGGGCCCAAGAGTATACACACACTTGAGACAAAATACACTGTTTGTGGTTTAAATAGGTATTTAATTCATACAGAGATTAAGAATAGTCATTCAGTCCATATGTAAGTATCCAGTTTATCAATCCAGTTATCAAGTCCATTAAACAGTAAATACAATGTCTTTATCTGCTTGTATATCTTCTTCTTAAGATACCTTTCTCTCAAGTACTAACGCTGAATCCTCAGCTCACCAAACAAACAGTCCTTGTGTTCAGGTGAAATGGTATCTGGCACAGTAGCCTCCAAGGTAAGCAGATAGACGTTCCAATACACAGTAGGCAGCAGACCTGGAACAGTAACCAGGTACATCCAGAAGCCGGACTCAGACAGTTGCATCCAGAAGCCGGACTCAGACAGTTGCATCCAAAAGCCGGGGCTATTACGTTTCCCCTCCTACCTATATGGCTGCCTGCAACCGCACCCACAATGACATTGCAGTTTCTTGTGCTTTAAAGCTACATAGCACTTAATCCTAGGTTTACATATTTATTCAACCCAAACCAGTTGGAGTATCCATATACCCAACATTCTCCCCTTTTGGGTGACATAAATATGTAATGCCTTTACATTCTAAACCCATATTTTTCACAACTCTCTAGATGCTTAATAGCACCTTGGGCTTTAGTAAAATGATCAGCTACATTGTCCTCCGACATGCAGTACTCCAGCTGTATCAATTTACTCTGTACAGATTCTCTTACATTAAGATACTTCAAATCTGTATGCTTACTTCTCGTTTTAACTGCAATACTTGTGGCCATTTTAATTGCTGCCTGATTATCTTCATGTACAACTATAGGGTAATTTACAGTTATACCCATATCTTTCAACATTTGTTTGTACATAATCAACTCAGTACACAAAAATGATAAACAGGAGAATTCTGCCTCCATAGTAGACAAACTTATATGCTGTTGTCTAATTGACTTCCAACCTATTAATGTCTTACCCAGCATTATGGCTGTTCCTGAAGTCGACTTTCTTGTGTCTCTTTCTGATGCAAAACTAGCATCTGCATAAGCACTCAATATGAGATCACCTTCTGGTTCTAGATACAGTGCATGGTGTAATGTTCCTTTAAGATATCTTAAGATTCTTTTCAATGCATTCCAGTGGCATTGAAGCGGGTCATTATTGTGCCGAGCCAGCTGATTAATACTAAAAACAATATCTGGCCTTGACCAATTGCTAATATATGATAAGCTACCAATCAAAGATTGATACAGTGCCTTATCACATTTGGGACTTTGTGTATCCATTTTGCAAATATCCTGACTCATTGGAGTCTTTGCAGGCTTACAAAGTTCCATTTTATAATCTAATAGCAATTTAGATATCTTATCTTCTTGAGATATCTTAAACCCTTTCTGTGTTCTCAGTATATTCAATCCTAGATATCTCTTTATCTCACTTAATTGCTTGATTTTGACTTTCTTGGCTAATGATGTTATTATTTCATTTGCTTCATCATTAGTCTTAGTTATCAGAGCAATATCATCAGTAAACAGCAATAATAATGATATCTTCCCATTCTTTTCTCTCTTAAATAGACATGGGTCAGCTAAACCAGCTTTAAATCCTATATTGGTCAGTTCCTTCACAATATACTGGTTCCATTCATAGCCCGATTGTTTAAGACCATAAAGGCTCTTCTTTAATAACCAACAATCATTATTATTATCACCTTTAAATCCATTAGGCCTTTTCATATACACAGTATGTCTTAGTGGAGCATGCAAGTAAGCAGTTTCCACATCTAAATGGTTAACTATATATTTCTTGCTTGCTGCCCACACTAATGCTGCCCTTAAAGTTGCTGCTTTCAGACTAGGTGCAAATACTTCATCATAGTCTTTTGCACTTTGTCTAAAACCTTGGGCTACTAACCTTGCCTTATGGATTGTGTTTCCATCTTTATCAGTCTTTATTTTAAAAATCCATTTGCAGCCAATGGGTTTTATATCTACAAGGTAATCTCACATTTTCATACACCTTCATATCCTTCAGAGACTTCAATTCCTTATTAATTGCTGCATACCACTTTTCTTTCTCTTTAGAAGGATATCTTTTTATCTCATCCACAGTAGATGGAACTCTATTTACCTGGCACACTGTGTTAGCCTGGTATCTATCAGGCTGTCTAGATATACGTGTAGTCCTTCTGGGAATTACTGGGCTTGGTTGAGTTACTACCTGGTCCTCATCTTGCTCAGCTATTTCTTCCTTTTCTTCTTCTATGGGCACAATCTCTTCCTGTACTTCTCTCTTTACTTTATTCTTAAAGTTACAGGGATACTTAATGGGATTTCTATATGATTCAATAATCACCTCTTTACTGTTATCCTGCTCTAACTTATCCCATCCTACGTGCTCTAGAAATTGGGCATTGGCACTACATAACACCTTAGATGTGCCTTTCTCCCAAAATCTATATGCCCTATGGTTAGCTTGGTAACCAACGAAGAAAAATTGTTTAGCTTTATGTTGCCCTTTACGCCTGAGTTGTGTAGGGATATGCACCCATGCTGGTGCACCAAATGTGTGTAGGTAACTCAAATCAGGCTTCCTGCCATGCCACATGGTGAATGGTATTTCACCAGTGGTTGAGTTAACCACGTTATTTAATAAATGATTAGCACACATTGTTGCCTCCCCCCACAAAGAATCAGGTAATCCAGAATCAGTTAACATAGTACGGGTCATTGCCTGCAATGTTTGGCCTCGCCTTTCAACATATGCATTGTGCTGAGGTCTGTATGGTGCAGATGTCTTATGAGCTATTCCAGCTGCCTTTAACCTATTCTGGAATTTGCTATTAACAAATTCCATGCCATTATCTGTCACCAAGGTTATCAGTTGCCGTTTAGTCTTCCTTTCAGCAAACTTTAACCAGTTGAAGAAATGTTGATATGTTTCAGTTTTGCTTTTCATTAAATAGCAAAACCCATATCTAGAGTAATGGTCCATAATGCTCAGTATATATCGAGCACCCCCCATACTGGGTTTCTTTGGACCTATAATGTCTGCAAATACTACCTCTAAAGGTTCTGTGGTTTTAAAACCATTTAGCCTATTTGCAGGCAATATTTTACTCTTATCTTCACAACAGACATTACAACGCAAATACTTATCACAGGGCTTTAACCTTATCCCTTTAGATAACTCAACTGTGCGTTTTAGCTTTTTAAAATTTACATGCCCCAAACGTCTATGCAATAAATGGATACATTCATCATGAGGCTTGGTATTATTAAATACAGTTTGTGCCTCCCCTTTCTTACCATCATGTAAGACACATAATGCTCCATTTAAAGCTGCAGTTACCTTTTTGTTATCCCTTTCCAGTGTGCACTTATTATTCTTAATATCACAATTGCTAAACATGGCCAGTTCAAAAAATTTCTTTGGCTTCTTTAAATTCTGGCTTTTTCCTTTTCTGCAGAATCTTGCCAAATGTCCTCTGCCTCCACAATTAAAACACTTTTTAATTGTGTATGCCGTTGAAGATAACTTCTCTTCCTCTGGGTGCTTTACTTTACACAGTTGGTATCTCTCAGGCTTTGAAGATAATTTCTCTTCCTTATTCTTATCTTCCCTCAGCTGTTCACGTTCACTCCTTCTCCTGGCTTCCTCTAAGAGCCGGCCGGTTATCTCAGTTACTGATAAACTGTCTTTTGGCAATACCTCCAATGCAGTCACAAAATCATCATAGCTTCGATCCAAAGAAGACAATATGATGTATACTTGTTGCAACTCATTAAATACAAGCTCTTTTTCTTGCAGTTGTTGAAAAATGCTTTTCATACAGTTTAAATGAGTCAACATGTCTCCATTTATCTCAAGATGTGTTCTAAACAGCTTCCGTGTAAGATTGATATGAGCTCCTACACTGTCTCGAACATAAATCCTTTTAAGATTATCCCAGCATTCTACAGCATTTTCCACTCCACGGATATGAATGAGTTGCTGGTCAGACAGGGTGAGACCTATGATGCACAAAGCCTGTTCATTCTTTCGTTCATAGTCCTGTATCAGTTTATAATCCTCTTCATCATTAGGATTTAAGTTTGATACATCTGGTGGGTTTGTAATTATGTCCCACAAACCTTCTCTTCGTAGCAGTAAACTGCACTTCATTGACCATGAAACATAGTTTGTTCCATCTAGTCTGGATATTATGGACAGACTTGGCAAATTTACTTGTGCCATTGCTCTGCAGAAAAATAACTATTTAACAAACAGTTTGTCTTTACAGCAATGTGTAACTCTTGACCAAACTCTCACTGGTATAACCTGGTTAGCTAGACTGTGCACACTGCTGGGCCCATAACCAATGTTAGTGTTTGGGGATAAACCCCCTAGCAGAGTGTACAGCAGCAGTCAAGCCAGGCAGCCAAATGAGAGAGAGGCTGGGCCCAAGAGTATACACACACTTGAGACAAAATACACTGTTTGTGGTTTAAATAGGTATTTAATTCATACAGAGATTAAGAATAGTCATTCAGTCCATATGTAAGTATCCAGTTTATCAATCCAGTTATCAAGTCCATTAAACAGTAAATACAATGTCTTTATCTGCTTGTATATCTTCTTCTTAAGATACCTTTCTCTCAAGTACTAACGCTGAATCCTCAGCTCACCAAACAAACAGTCCTTGTGTTCAGGTGAAATGGTATCTGGCACAGTAGCCTCCAAGGTAAGCAGATAGACGTTCCAATACACAGTAGGCAGCAGACCTGGAACAGTAACCAGGTACATCCAGAAGCCGGACTCAGACAGTTGCATCCAGAAGCCGGACTCAGACAGTTGCATCCAAAAGCCGGGGCTATTACGTTTCCCCTCCTACCTATATGGCTGCCTGCAACCGCACCCACAATGACATTGCAGTTTCTTGTGCTTTAAAGCTACATAGCACTTAATCCTAGGTTTACATATTTATTCAACCCAAACCAGTTGGAGTATCCATATACCCAACAACGCCCATTGTCACACCCCTCAAAAAAGACGGTAGCCTGAGAATTTGCTCGGACTACAAGACGACAATCAATAAATTTCTACAAGTTAGCGCTTATCCTGTGCCCGTCATCCAGCACTTATTACACACATTCGAACCAGGTAGCATTTTTGCTAAATTGGACATGTCTCAAGCATATCAGCAGTTCCCTGTAGATAACCAAACAGCGGAACTCCAGACAATTGTCACTCACAGGGGTGCCTTCCGATGCAAGCGTCTCCAATTTGGCGTAAGTGTTGCCCCTGGTATTTTTCAATCCCTCATGGAGCGGATTTTGCAGGGCCTCCCTGGTGTAGTACCCTACTTCGACGACATCTTAGTCTCGGCCAGGGACAGACCCCAACTCTTCCAAAGAGTTCGAGCTGTGTTAGAGAGGTTCAGACAGCATGGCCTCAAGTTGAAAAAAGAAAAATGTGCCATTGCCACTAGACAGGTGGACTTTCTGGGTTATAAAATTGACGCCTCTGGCATTCACCCCCTGGAGTCCAAGGTTAAGGCAATCCACGAGGCACCCACTCCAACCTCCAAAACTGAACTACAGGCGTTCTTGGGGCTATTGAACTTTTACGCATCCTTTTTGCCCCATAAAGCATCAGTAGCTGAACCCCTACACAGATTACTGGATAAAAAGTCACCCTGGCACTGGGGGCACAAAGAAGACCATGCCTTTCACGCCGTCAAATCACTACTCACGTCAGAGGCGGTACTTATTCAATTCGACCCTAACCTCCCTTTAGTACTGGCAGCAGACGCCTCCCCTTTTGGAATTGGGGCGGTACTAAGTCACAGGCTTCCCAATGGCGCCGAGGCTCCCATCGCTTTTTCTCAAGGACGCTCTCTGCTACGGAGCGCAATTACAGCCAGATCGATAAGGAAGCCCTAGCAGCTGTTGCAGCCGTGAAAAAATTTCACGAATTCCTTTTTGGCCATTTTTTCGAGCTGGTCACGGACCACAAACCCCTCCTGGGCCTACTAGCTGGGGACAAGCAGACCCCTCAAGTCCTCTCCCCTAGGATGACAAGATGGACTCTCTTCCTAGCAGCTTACTCCTACAGACTTATACACCACCCGGTAAAACACTGTCCCACGCTGACGCACTCAGTCGCTGCCCCTTGCCTGCCCCGGCTGAAGACCCTGCTCCTGTCCACGCTATTTTCGAGATCACCCAGTTGGACCTACCCATCACTGCCCTGGACATTGCTGCTAAAACCAAGGCAGACCAAACACTCGCCCAGGTGCTCGACTGGGTGAGGAGGGGGTGGCCGGGTGGCAATGTTGATAACAAATTCACACCTTTTAAGACTCGCATGCAGGAATTGTCAAGTCTGCAGGGCTGTCTACTATGGGGCACTCGAGTGGTCATCCCGGCCTCACTGCGTTCCCGAGTTCTGGAAGCATTGCACGAGGGACATCCTGGCATCGTGAGAATGAAGGCGTTAGCACGCAGCTACGTGTAGTGGCCGGGTCTAGACGAGGACATTGTCAATTGGGTAAGTTCCTGCAGCATTTGCCAGGAATCCCGTCCTGCTCCCCCCATTGCCACCCCTACTAGATGGGAAAGCACCAGCGCTCCTTGGTCCAGAATTCACATTGACCTAGCCGGCCCTCTGCATGGGAAGATGTTCCTAGTGGTCGTGGACGCCTATTCCAAATGGATTGATGTAGCACAGCTATCCACGACCACCACACTAGCAATCACCAACGTGTTAACACGCCTGTTCGTAACGCACGGGCTACCCGACTCCATTGTCTCCGATAATGGCCCACAGTTCGCATCGACTGAGTTCAGCCGTTTCGCGGCCAACCTGGGTATCCGCCACATTTTCACAGCCCCATTTCATCCTGCCAGCAACGGATTGGCTGAAAGGGCCGTCAGGACCACTAAAGAAGCCCTGGCAAGGTTCAACAAGGATGACTGGCACCACAAACTCTCGCGGTTCCTGATGAGCCAGCACTCAACTCCTTGTTCAGTCACCAATAAGTCCCCAGCTGAGCTCCTGATGGGCAGGCTTCTGAGGACTGTATTGGACAGACTACACCCACAGTACTGCCCTGACTCTCCCCTCGCTTCCACATCGGGGGTTAGACATTTTATCTTACAGGAGCCAGTTTTCGCGAGGAACTTCGCTGGAGACCCCCTGTGGATCCCGGGCGAGATCGTAGCCATCACCGGGCCGCGGTCGTATCGGGTCAGACTGGAGGATGGCCGCGTCTGGAGAAGGCACATAGACCAACTGCGTAGACGCCTCAGCACCATCGCCAGCAGGGACCCAGAGGAACTAGACGAGGGGAGGCTTCATCCTCAGCCTCACATCCACATCACGCCCGGCGATCAGTTCACACCTACAGCCGGTTCCGGAAGCCCGAACACAGACAGCGGCACCCAGACAGTTGACCAGCCCGATCCAGTCTACAGGAGCACACCCCCAGTGATCAACCCTACGAGCCCCGGGCAGGCCCAAACCGAGGGGCACACTGGGGACACTTTGCCGACCCTGCCTTCCCAGGCAGACCCCGGACGGACAGACGATGTTCCAGAACTACGCTGTTCCGGGCGCCAACATAAACCCCCTGCCTACCTCAAAGACTATGCATGTTCGCATCTGGGGGGAAGGGGTGTTATGTCCTGAGAACTCTAGGAGTTCTCACTCAGGTCCACTCACTTTGCGTGGGCGTTCTTCCCCCTTTCCTCATTGGTTGGTTCTCCCCAGCAGCCAGCTATAAAAGCAGGCTGCGGGGTCCAACCAGTTGCTGATTGCTGCGAGCCAGTTCCAGGCGTGGCAAGCACGGTCAGCCCTTTATTGTTATAATAAAGTATTGTTGCACTCATGCTCTGGTTCAGCCTCTCATTGCTCAAACTTAACAGACTGTACATCTGATTTCAATATATTTGAAATCCCAAATATGTTCCCAAACATATTTGCAGTTTATCTATGTAGGTTGAAGGATTCACATGAAATACAATAATATCCCAAAGGCTGTTTAGTCTAGGCTATTCCAAGACTTTTGTCAGTTGTAGCATCTTGAAGCAAGCGTATAACACAATTAAACTGAAAGAAAAAGATAACATTCATTTTTTTCATTTCCATATAGGAATCCACTGTCCTCTACTCGTCAACATTCTGGTCTGAAGATACTTTGCATCACAATGGCGCAAAACCCAAGACTCTCTGGCAGTTTCAGAACGTTTCAATAGACTGTGAAGCAGCTGCTGCAGTTTCTTCGGTAGCATTTATTTTCAAATGACTTATAAATAATTCTCTATATTTATCACCCATGCCTGAAAGGTCCCTGTTTTTTGCCAAAGAAAGAGAAGAAACGAGAGAAACAGCACAATGTAGATATGCAAATTCTCTGTCTTTCAGGCTGAGCTAATTTCCAAAGAAACTAATGCCTAAACCGCAGCAATAATTGCGAGGTTCACACCTTGATAAGGGCCAAATGAAATGCTGTGAAAAAGGGAAAGGGCTTTCAAATTGCTTTTAAGCTCCCACCCCCACCTTATTAAACAAATCCTTAACTCTGGCTCTTCCCCCAGGCCTTGGATTAGATTGCAAAATGTTACCCCTTGTGTATTTCTGAGGCTTTCCTCTTAAATGGTGTTTATTTCTCTAGAAGCTTTTCATTTTTAAATGAGGTACGTCCTGATTTTTATAGTCTTATTTGGTAAGCTGGGGCAGCCTTTTCCTTTCAATGAAGGGATGGGAAGTGATAGCCAGGAAACCCCTGGACAGCCGGATTTGCCTCATATCCACACAGTTCCCCACTCTTGAAGTCAGTCTGACTTTAAAAATTGGTGGATCAATTCTGCAGCCAACAAGGTACGGTCTGAGGAGGGCTAAAACCATTGGTTTAAATAGTGACTGGCTAATACAGCTTTGCGAGGGTGTACTGCAGCAAGCTAAGAGAGCTTAAGAAATTTCCCAACCTCTCTGATGCTGTTGCTTTTGATAATTGTGGTATGGCTCCCTTGCAACAGAGAACTCAACTATTCTGACCCATGCGCCCTTTTCCAACAAAACACAATCCAAATAGAAAGGAAATCTTGTAATGCTTTTGCAAAATGATTAGCTGTGATAAGCCTGAGCCTTGCCAAACTGTGCAAGACTTGCCAAAAGATAACAGACAAGAAATAATTTGCAATACAAGAATCTTCAAATACACATTCAGGATACTGGAATGTCCACGAGGCTGGAGTTTCAAAACATCTTTGCCTTCTGCAAAGAACTTTCGTTCATAGCTGGCTTTTATCTTCTTGAAGGAGGGGCCATTACCTTGCAGCCTTACTCCTGAGTTGCCCATGTTGTTGTAGCTGCTCTTTCCTCTGAGCAATCCTGCGCGCACGCGCACTTGGCACAGGCTCCTCAGGAACCTCCTCATCACTGCTGCCAGCCCCCACAATCTCTGAAGGCAGCAGTCCACTCCCTAATGATCCTGGCCCCTCATCTGAGTCCTCGCTTTCCTCAGCCGTCTAAACCTGCTGCTGGCTAACCACAACAGTAACACAGAATAACAGGATTGGAAGAGACCTTGGAGCTCTTCTAGTAATTCACTTAACAACTGCGGCAAGAAAGAGCGTAAAGATGGAGCAAAACTCACTGAACAACTGTCTTGCTTTGCAACAGAAATTTTGGGCTCAACTGTGGTTGTAACTCC
Organism: Pseudonaja textilis; assembly: GCF_049901715.1. NCBI lineage: Eukaryota > Metazoa > Chordata > Lepidosauria > Squamata > Elapidae > Pseudonaja > Pseudonaja textilis. Next base: position 167,514,427 of record NC_141991.1, on the reverse strand, counting down.
CTATATTGAGGTCCACCTTCCACCCTGAAAGATATCCTGATCTTAGAAGGGTAGAGGGCATTTCAAAGAACATACAAGTATTCCTGCCATGCTCACCTGTCATAGCATTTTGTTCCTTGATATTTTGCTCCCTTGGTTTTAGGATGGCTCTGAAAGAAAGGGTAATTTGGCTGCCAGATGCTGTCCTCTTAGCTGAATTGAATCCATCAGTTCCTATTGTTGCTGTGCATCCCAATATAGTGCTGAGGGCCGTGTCAGCTAAGTGACCAATCTTTCTGCCTCATGAGTAAAAATGTATATGCTTGAGGTGGTATTTTTTCCCCTTCCTGGAGGTTCTGTATATACAACCAAGAGAAACTAGGATAAATGTACACAAGAACACAATATAACAATTCTAAAAATGCTTGGTTTGTTCTCCCTTGCAGACGTTGTACACATTCTAGTGCCTTTATTGGTTCAATGGAATTCTGCATCTGCAACCATATAAAGCTACTGAAATCTTTTTTTTTTTTCCTTTGCTGGCGTGCAGCAACGTGTGAAGTGGCTTACGAACTTTTGGGGAAATGGTGTGAAGAAAGAACAGTAAAAGCAATAAGTATCTTTCTGGGGTTGAATGTAAGTTTTCCTTTAAATCAGGGGTGTCAAACTCGATTTCAGTGAAGGCTGCATTAGTGGGCGTGGCCAGAGTGGGCATGGCCAGCTCAATGCCACTCATGTCAGGGGTGCCTGTGGCGGCCCGGACAGGGCTGGGGGAATCCATTGTCTCCAGTGGGGGAAGGCAAGACCAGGGAGAGGGCCAAACCTTTGACTTCCTAAGTTCTGTTTTTGGCTGCGACCGCCTGCTCCACCACTCTAGCCGTGAAAATGGAGCTCGGGAGGACCATGCGCAACCCCTGAGCTCTGTTTTTGGCTGAGATGGCCTCCTACAGCACTCTGCCAGCAAAAATGGCTGCCACCAGATTGTTGATCAGTGCCCAGTCAGCCTGGACCAAGGAACCACAGGTTGATCCTTCACTGTTTCCAGGGTGGCCCCGTGGACCAGATCTAAGCACGCATGAGTTTGACACCCATGCTTTAAATAGTTTATGGCTCTTTTATTCATGAATGTCAATCCACCAGCATTTTCATCTGAGTAGCCATAAGGAGATTGTCCCCAGCTAAGACCTTTTCAGTTGTTTTCAGGCAAAGGACTATGCTTCACCCTATTATTTTTTTCCTAGAGGAGGAAAGAGGAACAGCATTCTTTTCAGAGAGCCAAGCTCTGGAGCATATTGTTTCCTACCTGGGAATCTAGTCAAAGGGCCATATTTAGAAATTGTCCATGTAGCAAGCAAGAAGAAAAATTCTGCAGCAGGCAGCTGTTGAACAGCAAGGGTTATCATCGCTTATGGAAAAGCAAGGAGGAGGCTGACTTGATTGCGCCCTCCTTAGAAACCGAATCTTTTAAATGGGGAAGGTCACCTTCATGAATGGGCAGAAACTGCAGGCAGCCTGGTCCATGTGCCAAGGCAGACGATAAATGCAGTGCTTGGACAAGAATCAGAAGCCAAGTTGGAGACTTTATCCATAGGATTGAACCAGGGCCAGAGAGAATGGCTTAGTGCTCTCTGTTCAAATGGCTGCTTCTCAGTTTCAGTCCCAGCAACTCCCAAATAGGGCTTAAGAGCAATTTTCTAGCTAAAGAGTCTGATCTGAATCTGCTTTAAAGATAAAGAACCACTGCTGAGGAGAATAGGGATTTCAGGGGCCGCAGCCTTTCCACAATGATGGAATGAGTCTCTATTTCATTGGTTAGTTGTTGTTTTTCAGATGTAGCTTTACAAGTAGTCAGATAACAGATAATTAGAGTTGGAAGGGACCTTGTAGGTCATCTAGTCCAACCCCCTGCCCAAGTGGGAGACCCTACACCATTTCTGACAAATGGCAGTCCAATCTCTCCTTGAAGGTCTCAAGTGATGGTGTTCCCGCAACTTCTGAGGGCAACTTCTGTTCCATTGGTTGATTGTTCTCACTGTCAGAAAGTTTCTCCTTATTTCCAGGTTGAATCTCTCCTTGTTCAGTTTCCATCCATTATTCCTTGTCTGGCCTACAGGTGCTTTAGAAAATAGCTTGACCCCTTCCTCTCTGTGGCAGCCCCTCAAATATTGGAAGACTGCTATCCTGTCTCCCCTGGTCCTTCTCTTCACTAGACCAGCCAGGCCCAGTTCCTGTAACCATTCTTCATATGTTTTAATCTCCAGTCCCCTTGACTTACAGCCACAATTTGAGCACCACATTTCTGTGGTTACGCGAGACTGTTGTTAAGTGAGTTTTGCTTCCTTGTATGAGCTTTCTTGCCACAGTCGTTAAGCGAATCACCGCAGTTGTGAAGTTAATAACACAGTTGTTAAGGGAATCTGACTTCCCCATTGACCTTGTTTGTCAGAAGGTCGCAAAAGGGGATCACATGATCCCCTGCAACCACCCTAAATATGAACCAGTTGCCAAGCAATGATAGGTCCCTTCTTTCAGGTCCGTTGCAGTGATGATATTCAGCAGGTTCTGACCAGTTCTGGAGCACTGGTAGTAGAAATTTTGAATAGTTCAGGGAACCGGCAAATACCACCTTGACTGGAGATTTTACAGTATCCTTCCCCTGCTACACCCACCAAGCCACACCCACAGAATTGGTAGTAAAAAAAATTGAATTCCACCACTGGTCCACTGTAACTTAGAACAGTCACTAAACAAACTGTTGTAAGTCAAGGATTATCTATAGTTGTAATTTATAGGCATAAACCCATACACTTACTGAAAAATAAGTTCAAATCCCATGTTTATTGGTTTGTTCGTTTTACAAGATTTGTATCCTGGATCTAAAACATTAGGTTGTACAAAAGATGGAGTTAACAAGAAAAGCAACATCACACTCCTAATATAAACCTTGAAAAGAAATCCCTTTCCGTTGCACTTTATTTTTCTACCTATTAGTTGGTATTAGTTTTGACTACTGCCATTATAATCTTTAATTAAATTAGTTTTTAAAAGCATGCAAGTATGTAACCTAACATTAATGGTCATGGACAAATACGTAAATTATCTATTTGCATTTCACATAGAACAGGTTAGATTGCATCTGTTGTGAGTGTGTATACACACAAACACACACACACAGAGAGAGTTGGTACTTAGATAAATTGTATGCCCAACTGGCATCAAAGTGTTGCAAAGAACCAGAATTACAGGCCAATGAGCATTTGGAAACTTTTGTTGCTCTTGAATCAATATTTGTAATTTATTGTCCCCTTGTAGCAGTATGGATGGATTTCATTAACAGAAGCCTAGAATGTACCACTGGAGGCCTCACAGATGAAGCATTTCTGACAAAATGCTCAGTGGGAATAATTAAAAAAGTGAAACGTTATTATGTTCTTATACCGTGGGTTTTGTTGGATTCGACAGAGTGAATTGGAAAGTACTAAAAGTATTTTATTGCTATGTCAGTGAGCTTGGTTTCTAAATATACCATCATATCTGTGTACTTTAGCTATCACTTTATGATACATAGAGTATTGTGAGCAAAAAGTAGCAAAAATCTGTATCATTATTAGCACAGCAAAATTATCTGGCTTGATTTGTGTCTTACTGGACATGGTGTTACCAATTTCAACCCAACAAGTTCATATATGAATATTACATAGTTAGTAGTTGATATATCTAGACGAATCAACGCAGAAGCTTTCGCCATCGTTGTCCCTATGGAGGGAAACCAAAGCTATTTCTAGGGGATATCCAAATCTGAAGCCATTATATAGACTTTCTTCCAAGAAGAAAGTAACTTCAGTTACATGGCCATTGCATTTTCTTAGAATATTTGCATCTGGGCTGAAATTATCCCAAACTCAAATGGAATTAGATGTCAAAATACAGTGACTTAAAATTGACCAAAATCATAATTAAAATTCTACATATCTTAGGAATTATCCAAAGACATAAAATAGCAATATTTACTTTCTCCCTTCCACAGAACCCAAGAAAGCTTTTTGGAATGGGGAGAAGAAAAATTCAGATTCCACAAATCTTGTCCTGTTAACCTTTCATGCAATTGATGTTTGCCTTAAGAGTCTATTTATCTGTTACAGCAAATGTGAAATGCAGAGTTTGTTTTTAAAGAAAAGAAACAAAACCTTTATAAAACACCCATAAGGCCCATTTTGAAAAGAAGCCATCCATAAATGAAGAGGATTGACTGTTTAACCTGAAAATGATTAGATAATACTTTCAAGTACTATCTTACACTTGGTTGGTTGAAGGAAGGACTCCTTGGCGTACAATGAATGCAAAAGCAATTTAAAGGAGAACCACGCGTGAGGACTAAAAATACCGCAGCCCAAAGTCATAAAGTTTAGGAAGTCCTTGACTTTTGACCATAACGGATCACAAAATTTCTGTTGTTAAGTGAGATGTTTGTTAAGTGAATTTTGCCTCATTTTATGACCTTTCTTGCGATTAAGTGAACCACTGTACTTGTTAGGTTAACAACAAGTTGTTAAGTGACTTACCGGTTGACATTGCTTGTCAAAAAATCGCCAAAGGGGATTGCATGACTCTGAAACATTGCAACTGTCATAAATATGAATCAATTGCCAAGCATCTGCATTTCAATCATTATGGGGATGCTGCAATGGTCATAAGTGTGAAAAATGCTCATAGTCACTTGCTTCAGTGCCATTATAATTTTGAATGATCTCTAAATGCACTGTTGTAAGTTGAAGACTACTTATATGTCTGACATTACAGTAGGCCAGTCTGGGCCAGTAATAAACATATCACTGGACCTTCCCTGTGAGAACAGAGCATGGAAAGGTCTGAAGAAATGACAAAGATACAGTGGAAGGGAAAGAAGGGGGAGGGGAGTGGAGGGAACTGTGTATGAGAGAGAGAGAGAGAGAGAGAGAGAGAGAGGGCTGTGCACATCTGGCTTTCTGCTTAAATTATGGCTTTTCCAGTACCTCTAATAATATCTTATAACTCTAGTCCGTCAAAGTTTATTTTTTACTTTCAAAGGTAGACTTGGAATTTGAGTAATGGCCTGGGGGAAGCTTGACACTGTATTTGCAATTTCTGTTGCTTGGTTTTCAATTAGCCTTGGTCAAGTTTTGGGCCAGAATCAAGTTCCATATTTTTTCATAATTCAGTTTTGCCAGTCTTTGGTATTCCAAGTAACGTATTGATTAACATTTAAAAGTACATTTAATAGAGAAAATAAAGCGATACGCTTCAAAGCTGAACAATCTAATCACTTATACAAAATGATAAAACTTTGTAATTTTTAAAGCTTCCAGGAAGTTTTTTTTAATAATTGATCAGATAAGCCACATGTGCTGAGAACTGTCAGGCTCACTATATGGATGGAAAAAGAAAACAACCTTTGGCATAATTTAATGGAGGTTAAGTGCCACATCCATGTATTTGTTTTAAATGTTTTTGCAAACTCCACTGAAACTGTTTTCTAGTAAATGATTCCTTAATCCTTCCCATTGAGAATCAGATAATGACATTTTCCCACAAGGATTTTAGACATGAATGAGTACAAAACCAAACACCCCTAAACTTCTGAAATTAAATGCCTGTGTAGATTCTCAGATATCCAGGTTATCAAAAAGCATCAAAGGTGATTTTTCAAAAGGCAACTGGACTTTCTTTGGGGTTTTTTTTGAGGACATTTTTGTTTCCCATCCAAAAAGCTTCTTCAGTTCTGACTGTATGGTGGAGAATGGAGCGATCTATATTCCTTTCGGTCATCTGGTCATTAGCATTCTCTCTGAGAGTTGCTGAGGCCAATTGGAAGTTCTCTGTGTCCCCAGAGTCACCAGAATAGTGCAAATGAGTGTGGAGCCTTCTTGGAACTGCTGAAAGGACTGGGTTGTAAACAGTGTAGGTGGTGTCATATCCCTCCCCTTAAAATTTTAGACAACCCTTCTGGAGCTACATAAGATTATTTTATTTTTATGAAGGGCTCATGCAACCTCCCATTTTGTTATTAAGCTTAAAATAAATGTGTAGTAATGAATCAGCCTCAAATGGTCTTGGCATATGCCAGACCTCACGTAGGCAATGTCTTCGATACGTGCCAGGCCTCACATAGGCTGAAAGCAGGTATCAGGAACAAAGAACATCACCCAGGTAAAACAGGTATCAGGAACAAAAGAACATTACCCAGCTCCACAACACCAGAAGCTACTAACTGGACTGCAGGCGCTGATTGGTTACTTTGTATCCATTAAACACTGTGATTGGATGCTACAATGTATCCACTAAAACTTTTACCCTTATGTTATGTTGATGAAATGAAACTTTCTCCTTTGTGACATATCCCCATGTGTATTCAATAAAAGAGCTTCCCCGAGCGCGTGGTTGGGGCAGCTCACCCGAGATAGAACCAGCCTGGTGTCTCTCTTGATGCATTTGATGACTCAGTGAGAAGCCCTCCAAATGTGGAGAAAAGCCGCATAAATGAATGAAGCTCAGTGGTTGATCTTCAGGTTTGTTTCAAATAAGATCCACCAGCCAAAGCAGATTATTTAAAATTACATTGGATGCCCAGAACATGCCTTTTTCTTCCTATTTATCACAGTGTTTATATTTGGTTGGCATTGCAAGCGCTTTGTTCTCCAAAAATGTGAGAAGATATGCAGGTTAGTGTAAGGTAGTGAAGTTCACTCGCGGTTTTCAATGTAAAGAGGTGGATGTTAATATAGACACCAACAAACAATGAGCATAACTGTATTTTTCTATGGGAAGCAATTCCATCATGTTTTTGAGGCCTTGATGCATATTCCTCAATCAAGTATGCTATATTGTGCATGTGACATGCTGCAAATATTTTGTGCTGTAGATCATGTCTTGGAAGATGTCATTCACCACTGCCTCCCCTGCCCCCTAATATTTAACTATATTAGAAAATGGAAACATTTTGCCCTAACTGATAAATGTTTCCATAAGAGATTAACAGGGTTTGAGTTTCTCATTTGAAAGCATAATGGGAATACATTGAAATGGGAGGGTGGGGGGAAGCAAGTAAGGATTGTAATTTGTATTATACCTTTATCTAGGAGTGATAGATTTAATTGTTCTCTGCCTGTCAAAGTCTCATTTGATTTTTTTTTTCCACAAGTGAATTAGAATTTCTCAACACTAATTGTTCCAGCTTTTTTTTGCTATTAACATTCCAAGATATTTAAAAGAGAGAGAAAAAAAAACGAACTGCAAACCTGAAAGCCCATGAATTTTCTGCTGTAAGCTTGCTGATAAGAATAATAAGTAGTGGGGAAAAAAACCATTTTGATCCTCTTTATCATCAGGACTGGTATTTCAGGAAATTAAAAAAACCTATGCAACTTCAGGAGTTGTCCTTACTGGGTTAAAATTGAAAATCAAATTATACGTGTACAGAGTAATCATGTTAAGTAAGATTAATACAAATGCTAATATAGTATTGGTCAGGTGGTATTCAGTCCGTTCTGACAGGTTCTGGAGAACCAGTAGCGGAAATTTTGAATGGTTCAGAGAACCGGCAGATCCCACCTCTGACTGGCCCCACCCCCATCAATTCTCTGCCTCCCGAGTCCCAGCTGGTCGGCTGGGTCTTCTTCTGTTGCCCTGCACAGGAGAACGGAGCTGGAAAGCAGGTTAGTGGGGTGGGGAGGGAATGGGGATTTTGCAGTATCCTTCCTCTGCCACGCCCGCCAAGCCACGCCCACCACACCATGCCATGCCCACACAACCGGTAGTAAAAAAAATTGAATACCACCACTGGTATTGGTTCTTGTACTGTGAATCTCTCCACTAGAAGTTCAAGGATAATTGCAGAAGGGGGACATTCATACCTCGTTCTTTTCTTTTGGCCACCAGCCCATATTTTAATGTTCCTTTTTTCTCTTAACATTAACTGGAATTCTTTTAACAAAAGGTCAGATCTCTCCAGATGCAAATTTTCGATTGTCTTTGCTCAGTGGTGTTTTATGAGCTTTGAACCCCCTCTTCTTTATCCTCCCTGCTTCTCTTTCCTAGTTCCTTTCCTAGAACATCGGGAAACTGGACAACTAACAACTGTACATACAGTTGTACATTCAGATGCTGTTTTTTTTTTTAAAGAGAAAACCATATTGATGTCTCCACTCTTAGAATCAAAAGTTTACTTCCGTTCATATGTTCAGGATGATCTATTTGTAAATTAGGATTCTGTATTTTTAAAGAGAAAAATATGTTTGTATGAAAACACCAATTTTAAAAAGAGCATATGGGTGCATAAAGCTATTGCCAAGCTTTTAGCAAATAATATTTCATGGGACAATTTTTTACACATTAAACATCTCTGTTGAACTGAGCAAGCCTGTTATTAAAGATTGCTTTGCAAATAACATAATTTTCATATTTCTTGTAATTTTCATAACTTTTGTAATGTTCATAATTTTCATAATTTTCATTTTCAGCATTTGCAAATAACATAGTTTTCATAACTTTTGTAATTTTCATAATTTTCACAATTATTATTATTATTATTTGTTAGTCACAAAGTCATGTCTGACCCATCATGATCCCATGGACAGCAGTCCTCCAGGCCTTCCTATCCTCTACCATCCCCTGGGGTCCGTTTAAGCTCACGCCAACTTCTTCAATGACTCCATCGACTATTTCAGTGACTCTATCCAGCCACCTCATTCTCTGTCATCCCCTTCTTCTTTTGCCCTCAGTCATTCCCAGCATTAGGCTCTTCTCCAGTGAGTCCTTCCTTCTCATTAGGTGGCCAAAGTATTTGAGTTTTATCTTCAGGATCTAGCTTTATAAGAGCAGTCAGGGTTGAGCTCCTCTAGGATTGACTGGTTTGATTGCCTTGCAGTCCAAGGGGCTTGCAGGAGGCCTCAATTCTTTGCTGCTTAGCCTTCCTTATGGTCCAACTTTCACAGTCATAGACTGCAACTGGAAAAACCATAGCCTTGACTATACACAGGTAATGTCTCTGCTTTTTAATATGCTGTCTAGATTTGCCATAGCTTTCCTCCCCAGAAGCAAGTGTCTTTTAATTTCTTGGTTGCAGTCCCCATCTGCAGTGATCTTGGAGCCCAGGAAAATAAAATCTGTCATTACCTCCATTTCTTCCTCATCTATTTGCCAGGAACTGAGAGGGCTGGATACCATGATCTTAGTTTTTTTAATGTATTCTTTATTAGAAAATAAAAAATAAAAATATTATTGTGGAAGGGGTGCATTGTGTAAAGGAGGGGTGGCTTAGAGATAACTGGTGGTTGCTATGAAATACTGTGAAATATACTGGATTTAATTAATTAATTCAGTTTATTACAGTCATAGACCAGGGAGCAGAACAAATAAAAACACTCAGTAAATATACAATTAAAAATTCTAGGAGAAAATAATAAATAGCAACTAAAACCTAAGATAAAATCCAGTCTGTCTAACTATACTAAAATTACAATCCATAAACTGTGTGGCCTGTTGTCAGTTTAATACTAAAAGAGAAAGGAATAAGCAGTGCAAAGGGTTTGTCACATTTGTTGTATAAAATAACTATGGTGGATTAGACACGTGTTTCTGATGATTGGTGGTTGTGAAATTCCAGTTAGAAAACACAGTGTTTGTGGATAATGTGTGAACCATTTGCCTACATGTTCAGAATTTCTGCTGTGCGGCATGGAGGCGTTAACGTGGGAAGAAAGGTTGAAGCTGGTGACTCAAATCTACAGACACGTTGAAGTACATCCTGCCAAGATGTGAAATATGTCAAGATTTCATGGCAATAATCACTTGACAGAAATGTGGGTTCCGCAGCATATTGCAGTTCCAGAAACCATTACAAGGAAATGAAAGGAAAGAAACAGAAAAACAACTACATAATCTAAAAGAAAGTTCATGGGTAAACATAGCCAGATTTTTGCTCTCCCCTTTATCTTCTTCACTTGTTTCATAAACAATTCAGAGCTGTGTGGGAGCAGTTAGCAGCACCTTGCTGCCCTTGGCTGGCTGTAAAAACATCAAAATAGGATCGGACTTTTCATGGGAGTCTATCAGAAAACTTCAACTGTAGATTGCAGAGTTGAGAAAATGTCCTGGAAGAAAGCAATTTCCAACCACTTCCATACGATGATATGTCTGCATAGTCACTAGCAACTGAGTTCAACTCCAGGGAGTATTTATTTTTAGAACTGCACAGAATTAACAAGTTCTTCTTAACAAAGCAAAGTTGCCATGCCCCAAGATTGAAAAGAGTTACAAAAAGGGAGATATATCAGAAAAAAGAATAAACACTCAAGCTAGAAGGTCTCAGATTCACTCTGACCATTAGATCCAAACAGCATACAAATCACAAGTTTGAGAGATTCAACAGATGCCCAACTCCAGAAGGACAAATTATCAAGTTATCAAGGACTTCTAGGACACTAATGTGATGGGAGCTTAACAGTACCATAGAGTTTCCTGGTATATTCAAAGGATTTGACGCCTTCTAATTTAATTGAATTTTTACAATACCAAAAATAAAGCATACACTCAACCCAAACAAGGTTGTTCTTAGATATGATGCTTTCGCTCTACCTTCCCACTGAGAAAGGTATCCCCCTTTCTCTTTTGTGTTTCTGACATCAATGTAATTTAAGAGACTCACCTCAAAAATGAATTGGCTCCTTACCTATGGCCTAGATGGGAGTTTGATTCGTACATCTTTTGTTGTAGTAGGTTTTTCAAAGTTCACCACACAGTTTTCCTCCGTGTATTTTGTAATACAACAGATGAGATGCAGAAGTTAAAGAAGGTCATAAACTACCCAATGGAATGAAACAGGATGCAAATGTAATCTACCTAGATGAAGACTAGATTCACTTTATGGAAATCTATAAATGAATCTCACAGGAGCAATTTATGAGACCTTCAGTGCAGAAACATTTAAGCTGGGAAATTGCCAAATACCGGCGTCATCTTGAGCTGAGAGCAAATACTCAGGCGAGCAATACAAAAATAGTACCACTATTCCTTTGAAAGGCAATTGCCATAAACAATTCTATTTGCTTACGTTAATTTTTACTATCTGACTATTTCATTTACAGCCGTTCATGGGATTGAAAAACATAATGTAGAATTGCTTGTGTATGGAACATCAACCAAGACTGTGTCTGTAAATTAAGCATAATTTTTGAGTCTTTCTTTGAACAGGTCCTCTGTCATTCCTTCACAGCCTCTCAGTGAAGCTGGATAAGTTGTTCAAGAAGAAAACAATATTACCCAGCTAAATGTTTTAAAAAGAGAGGGAAATATCATCTCAAAACAATCATAATACTTGTGGATTAACATTTAAGTGTATCCACATACTTCAATGCTTAGTATCACATACCATACTAAATTTAGAAATGTACACTGAATGGGAACAAAACTTCAGAATTGGGAATTTAACAGAAGGGTGTTATATTAAAATTTCACTCAAGAAGAATTATTAATTAGATGGGTGGGGTGTGAAAGCAAAAGAGAGACAGACAGACAGACAGACAGACAGACAGACAGACAGACATTTAAGGCAGAGTGGTAAATTTTTTCTCAAAATGGTGCCTGTAATAGTGCGACTGAAGTGTGCATTGTACACAGGGCACATGTAAAAAGGATGGAGTTTCAATTGTATGGATTTGTCTAACATCTTTGCTTTAAGATATGTGGAGTTCAGCTCCCAGAATTCTCTAGTCAGCCATGCTGTCCTTCACAGAATATGCTCTGTGCTGGCTAAAGAATTCTGGGAGTTGAAGTCCATGTATCTTAAAACTGCTAATGTTGAGAAACCCTGCCCCCACTCCAGTTCAATAGTCCTGTAGACAGTATGGTTTATTTATTTAAATGTATTGATCTCCCACCTTCAGTGGACTCTGGGTGATATACAAAACTAGGAAAAATATAAAAACATCTAAAAACATTGAATCTAACAGACAACACTGCTTAAAATAATCCAATACTGTAGGGTAAAACCAACAAACTAACAAAATATTTATCCAATTTTGTTGCCAGCCAACTCTGGAGGGCTCATAAAATGCAGAACAGTATAAAAAAGAGTAATTAGAAATATCATAAACAATAATCCAAACGAAGAAGACGAGACAGTTAAAAGATGATAATCTAGTCAACATCTCAAACACCCCATCCCAAGGTCTGGGAGAAGAGCCCAGTTTTCAAAGTCTTCTAGAATGCTATCAAGGTGGGAATCTAGCCAAATCTCAGAGGGAATCTCATTCGAGAGGGAGGTACTGCAAAAGAGATGATGTGATTCTTGGTCCCAAAATAGGACATTGTTTAATCTAGGGAATCCAGAGTATGCCCTCTTGTTATGTCATACTGGAAAGACAAAAAGCATGAGTGATAAATGGTTCCTCAAATAACTGGTCGCACATACGGTAGTGTTTTATAGGTCATAAGCATCACCTTGAATTGCACCTATCTTAAACCATTTTAACCCACAGGCTACATTTGACAGTGGGGCACCTCATATTCTTTTAGCACATATTTAGCACTTATTCCAGGAGGAAGAGGTATGAGTACATTAGGTATATGATATTTTATCCCCTGCAGATTTATTGTATTTTGTCCTGCTTCAAGGAAGCTGCAAGCAGGAAAAAGCAGGTAATTGGGTCAGAGAGCTAAAAAAACATTTTCTCCTGAACATTCCTGTGTTGTTTTGAAAGGCACAAAATTGTCTTTTATAATAGCAAGTCTTCTCTGAAAACTTTTGCTGTTTTATCAAGATGCCCTTCCTGACCCAGGTAGCCAGAACAAACGAAAGGAGTAGGCAGAAAAATCAGGTAAAAGTTGTAATACCTGCATTGTTCATTTCCAAGATCAAAACAAAATAATATTTTTTAAAAATTAAACTTTTCAAATCTAACGATTTTTCTAACATCCTTGCAAAAGATTTCAAATGGGGACACATGGTCCAAATTAAAAAGAAAAGAAAATAATAGCTGGGTTGGGAAGATCTGCATCACTGGGCAAAATCAGAAACTTTCTATAGATGGCAGGCAATATGTAGTTCCACTCACCGTCATATTATTCATCCATTTGTTAGATACAAATAGACCTTGACCATTATTTAATGACTGTTTAAAGATATGACAGCGCGGAAAAAAGTGACTTATGACCGGGGGTAGGATTCTACTGGTTCAGACTGGTTCATGTGAACTGGTAGTTCTGGTGATCATTTGGCCCCATCCACTCGCCCCTGCTCTTTCCTGTGTTTTATTTCCTTGTTTTGGAACACAGCTGATTCACACGGCAGAGCAGTTTTGCTGTGCCTCAGCTGTTTTACTCACTGGGCTGCAGTAGAAGGTAAGTATTATAGCTGAAAATGAGCTTTTAAAAATGGCGTGTACACACACGAAGCACGCATTTGGTGCATATGCAAAGCACGCAATCACCGAACTGGTTGTTACACCGGTTGAATCGCACCACTGCTTATGACTGGTCTTCCCACAGCAGTTGTTACCTGCTTGCAATTCAGGAGCTTGGCAACTAGCCTGTGTTTACAATTATTCCATTCCAGGTTACCATTTAATTGCCATTTGAGACCTTCTCAATTGGCTTCTGACAAGCTGAATCAGATGAGGAAGCCTGGCAGGAAAGGTTGCAGATGATGACCATATGATGTCTTGAGGGGTCCTGGGTGCTCTCTGAGCTTTTTGCAGGTGTTTCATTACCCTAACTTGGTAACATCATGAGCTGCAGTGGCTCAGTAGTTAGAATGCAGTACTGCAGGCTACTTCTGCTGACTGAGGGCTGCCCACAATTTGGAGTTCAAATCTTACCAGGCTCAAGGTTGACTCAGCCTTCCATTCCTTTCGAGGTGGGTAAAATGAGGACCCAGATTGTGTGGGGTGATATGCTGACTCTGTAAAACTGCTTAGAGAGGGCTGGAAAGCACTATAAAGCGGTATATAAATCTAAAAAGCTATTGCTATCATCAGTGCTGGTAAGGAGTGCTGTTTGCTGTCAGTTTACATTTTGGTGATTTGCCTGTCTGTGTGGCTGGGGGAGGTCTTAGAGATTCTTTGGTTGGGCTGTTTACTAATGGCTCTTTGGCAGTGTTGTTTACTTGATTGTTAGTCTGAAGTAAACCTTGGAGTTAGTGTATGCTGATTTGGGTGCTGATTACTGAGGGAGAGATGCTGGAGCTAGTTGATTGTCTCTTTTGCATAGTCTATAGGTGTTGTTAATGTCTACGTGTCTATTGATGGGTGATTTGTCAGAGTGCCAGGCTTCTAGAAACTCAGTTTTGGGACTTGGTCTTAGGACTGTCACATTTCCCCAATTTAAACTATGGTTACATCTGTCTATATGTTGTGAAATTAAAGAATTTTCATCACAAAGAAACTTTGTAACACTGCCAACTAGAGGCTTGGAAATATTCTATTTCTCCTGTGACCAGACAAAGCTGAGAAAGAAAGAACTGAGACTGTTTTTTTCAAGGACATTGGTATTTGATAAGATAGAGGGAAGAGCATGGGAGAGTATTATTGCAAGTGCTCTTCTGGGTTTCTATCAACAGCTGGAGTCTGGTGTTGAAACCTAGGGAAAAAAAGGTGATAAGTTTTTGGAGAAGAGAGTTATAATAAGAGCCTTGGATAATTAAACAAAGTGCAGTGTGCTCTTTTTACTTTTTCTAAGTTGTGCTATCCCTCCTCACCAGCTTTATTTTATTTCATTTTATCTTTTTTTTTGCAATAGCTATTTGGATTTTTGGCTTTGTTGGAGCTTGTCTTTGTTTTTCTTTTTTTTCTTTGGAAGTCCAATGTCTACACTTGCTTTTTATTTTAAAGGGAAAGCTTTAGTATTAATGTTTCCTTTTCTTTTTTTAAGGGAATAGCCTTTTTTTCTCCTTTCCTGGTATTTTTGTTTTTTCATCTACCATTCTGGTTTATTTTTATGACCTCTTTTCTATTTGAGACCTCTCAATTGGATTAAGGTGTTGAAGAACCTGAAGAATTTTTCCTTTCTTTTCCTTTTTTTTTCAAGCCTTTTTCTTCATCTAACTACTGATTGGATTAAGGTATACAAGAACCTGAAGAAATTTTGTCCTCCCTTTTTTCTTCTTCTTCTTTTTAATCATTACTATTTGGCTTCTTTTTTCTACTATTTTTATTTCGAACTATGATTGGTTACTTCACAATTGAATTAAGGTTTAGAAGAACCTGAAGATTTTGAATTGCTTAAAATGAGAAGGAAACTTACAGCTCCTGGTTCTTCAACTTCTACTTCTTCCTCTCCACCATCTGGAGGACAACGTTCAATACAGACAATGTTAAAGTAAGAAAAAGAACAAGAAAAAGTGACTCTGCAGATGATTATGCAAGGAATTCAAAATATTCAAGCAAGATCAGAGGATATTGAAAAGAGAATAGAGAACATTGAACAAAGAACAGAGAACATTGAACAAAGAACAGGGAAAACCAATGAAAAAGTGGAGAACATCCAACAAATGATGTTGAAATATGATGAGAGATTCCAAAAAATTGAACAAGAAGATAAACAAAGAGACAAGAAGATTGGAGATATTGATAATAGATTAATGGTGGTTGAACAAGATAAAAGTGGTATGTTGAGATGGGAGATGGATAGATCAGAATTCTATCTTAGATTCCAAAACGTAGAGGAAGAAAAAGGACAAAACTTATGATAGAAATACTGGCTGAAGCTTTGGAAATAACTCAAGAGAAGATGATGGATGGAATAGATGAGGTTTATTGAGTTTTCACAAGATATGCGATGAGAAATAGCTTACCAAGAGAAGTTCACATTAGATTTACAAAGAAAGCCATTAAAATGCAAATATTGCAAGTGGCAAAAGAGAAAACATTGAAATATAAAGACAAGGAGATTTTGGTCTTGAAACAAATACCCAGAAGAGTGAGAGAGATGAGAAGAGAATACTGATTCCTGACTAAAATGCTACTTAAAAAAGAGGTGAATTACAGATGGCTGATTCCAGAAGGTTTAATGTTCACATGGCAAGAACAGAGACATAGAATTGACTCAATTGAGGAAGTGGAATTATTTTATATAGAATTTTTTGGAGGGAAAGAGGAAGAGGCAGAAAAAGAAATCTCACTAATTGAATTCCAAGGGGACTGCCAAATGGCGATTGAAAAAGAAGAAGGTGCAGTAGGTGGAAAGGTGGAAGCCAAAGAACAACGTGAACTAAGATCTATGAGAGCTGCTAAACCTAACTACAAAATATAACCATGGAGGAGAAAAAACTGATTACAATTAATATAAATGGACTTAATTCAGCTGTTGAAAGAAGGAAAACCTTTCATAAATTAGAGAAATTAAAATTTGATATAATTTGTCTACAAGAAGTACATATTAAAAAACAATATGAACAATTGTTGATACAGCCAAAACTAGGGAAAATATTTACTTTCTTGACACAATGTAAGAAAAGAGGAGTGGTTTTATATATTAAAGAGACCACCCCAGCAAAATTGATTTATACTGATGATGATGGAAGAATACTAATGGTGGAAATAATGGACAATAATACGAAAACACTCCTGATTGCAATCTATGCCCTGAATGACAAACAAGAAGAATTCTACAAAAAATTACATATGAAAATAATTGAACTGGACTATGCTAATATAGTTATGATGGGAGATTTTAATGGAATTGTAGACAATAAATTGGACTATACAGCACAGAAAACAATAAAGCAAAACAGAAAGACTCTCCCTAAATCTTTTTTTTAAATGGTAGATGAAATAAACTTAAAAGATACATGGAGAGAAAGAAATGCTAAAACTAAACAATACACCTTCTATTCAAATAGACACTTATCATGGTCCAGAATAGATATGATATGGATGTTAACAGAATTAATAACTAATATTCAAGAAATAAATACTGAAACAAGTACTTGGGCAGATCACAATCCAATGACAATTAAATGGAAAGGACAAAAAAGAAGATCTAGATGGACATTAAATAATACTATTTTAAAGGAAAAAGACTTCACACAGTGGATGGAGAAAGAATTGGCTTTTTTCTTTAGAGAAAACAAAAAAGAAGATACATCCTTTCAGAATGTATGGGATACAATGAAGGCATATGTTAGAAGCTTGGTAATAGACTATACAAGGAAAAGAAATACTATGAAAAGATTAGCCTCTAGGGCCTTAGAGGATGAGTATAAAAGACTTGAAAAAGAGCTACAGAAAATGCCACAGAAAAAGGACATCAAGCTAAAAATGGATATAGTTAAACATAAAATGGGTCAAATAGAAAAAGAAGAATTAGCACAGAAAATTAGAGGTGCTAAACAGAACTACTTTGAAGATGCAAACAAACCAGGTAGATGGCCAGCATACAAATTGAGAAAGGAGAAAGAATCAAGGAAAATATTGCAATTAACAGATGACCGAGGCCAAGTTTGCTATGGTAGTAAAGAGAAGAAGGAAATCATTCGAGACTTCTATGGGAAACTATATATGCAAGAGAATATTGATGAGGAAAGAGTTTAACAGTACTTATAGAATGCTAATTTACCGCAGATACCTAAAGAGATTGAAACAATGTTAGAAAGCAATATAACAATGATGGAGTTAACTGAAGCACTCAAGAAGCAAAATAATGGAAAGGTACGAGGCCAGATGGACTTCCGGCAGAATTTTACAAAACATTACAAGAATCATTGAATCTTCCATTGCTAGAAGTTATGAATGAAGTTATGTTAAAGAAGAAGATACCTAAATCATGGTCAGAAGCCTATATTACACTAATTCCAAAAGAGGAGGCCGATCCATTACAAATTAAGAACTATAGGCCCATTTCTCTACTAAATGCAGATTATAAAATTTTTGCTTCAATATTGGCAGAAAGATTTAAAAAATATCTAAATAATTTTATTCATCCTGATCAAAATGGATTTCTGCCAAAGAGACAAATCAAAGATAATATGAGAGTAATCTTGGACACCTTGGAATACTACGAGGCACATCCTGAAAAACAAATGGCTCTGATATTTCTAGATGCACAGAAGGCATTTGATAATGTGAATTGGTGATTCATGTTATTACTGTTGGGACAGATGGGCTTTGCTAGAAAATTTATTCAAGCAATAGAAGCTATATACCATAAGCAAACGGCAAAGGTAATGATAGAGGGAGAACTGACAGAATCTATCAGTATAAGAAAAGGAACAAGACAAGGGTGCCCACTATCACCTTTGTTGTTTGTGTTAACTTTGGAAGTGCTAAACAGAAATATTAGAGATGAAAAGAATATAAAGGGAATGAAAATCAAAAAGGAAGAATTTAAGCTGTAAGCAACTGCAGATGATCTGGTTTTCATCTTAGAAGACCCTCTAGAAACAGCACCAAAATTGATAGAAAAGATAGAGACATATGGAAAGGTGGCTGGTTTGAAAATAAATAAAGATAAGACAAAGATCTTGACAAAGAATATGCTATTAAGACAAAAGGAAGAACTGACAGACCTACTGAAAATTCAGGTCACAAATAAGATCAAGTACTTGGGGATATATTTGACAGCAAGATGCAGTACACTAAAAGAGAATAATTATATTAAACTTAAACAGCAGATAGCGCTAGATCTGGTGAAATGGGAAAATTTACAACTGTCACTAATAGGGAGAATTTCAACTATCAAGGTGAATATATTACCCAGAATTTTATATTTGTTTCAAACAATTCTAATTAGGCTTGGAAAAGATTACCTTGAAGATTTAAATAAAATTGTGTTGAAATATATATGGCAAGGTAAGAAAGCGAGAATAAAGTTAAAACTTTTGCAAGATGCTAGAATTAGAGGAGGATTTGGTTTGCCTAATTGGGAGTTGTACTATCAAGCTACAAATCTGATGTGGGTTAAGGAATGGATAACATTAAGAAATACTAGATTGTTGACATTAGAAGGACATGATCTGTTGTTTGGGGTGGAATGCTTTTTTATGGTATAAAGGAACTAAAACACAGGGGTATTTTAGAAGACATTATATACAGGAGTCTCTGTGGTTAAACTGGGAGAAGATTAAAAGACAATGTTATTTGAAAATTCCAGTCTGGCTATCGACTATTGAAGCATTTTCTTATCCTATAATATACAAAAAGGAACAAACAGTTAGATATGGTGAAATATTGAATGAAAAGGGTGAACTCAAATCTATACAAAAACTAGAGGAACTAGGTATAAAGATGAATTGGTTTTTATATGCGCAAATACATCAAGGTATGACAAAGTTTCTAAAACAGAAGGTTTCTATAATAAACTGACTGACTTAGATAAGATTTTGACAGGTACTGATGAAAAGGTGATTAAAAAATTGTATGGATATTTATTAGAAATTAAACTAGAAAAAGAACAAGTTAAAGAAACTATGATTGCTTGGGGGAAGAATTTTGGATATGGGATCAATTTAGAGAAATGGCAAAAATTGTGGTCTCAAAATTATAAAATGACAATGTCAACAGCATATAAAGAAAATTTGCATAAGATGTTTTACAGGTGGCATTTTCCCCCAACTAGAATAGCAAGAATGTTCAAGAACAAATCTGAAAAATGTTGGAAATGTCATCAGACACCTGGCTCAAATTACTATATGTGATGGACTTGTGCGGATGCTAAAAAATACTGGACTAAAATCCATACGTGGTTGGAAAAAATGACAAAAACGCATATAGATTTGAAACCAGAGATATTTTTATTGGGAATTTTACCTGAAATATATAGTAAAGAATTGAAATATCTGATTGTAAATGTATTAACAGAGGCTAGGATTGTATTTGCCAAAAACTGGAAAAATGAGAAAACACCATCACAGGAGGAAATCATTAAGAAAATATTGGAATGTGCTGAAATGAGTAGATTGACATTTGAAATTAGAAAACAAGAGGATAAACAATTTTATAAAATTAGGGATCTATTCTATCAATGGTTGGACAATAAAATACAGTAATGAAATATGTAGACTTTTAGAAAATGATAAATATATAAAGATGTACTTCTTTCTTATTATATCTACAAAATGATTTTAGGATAGATTTGGGATGATAATATGAACTGTTATAAAACAAACTAAGTAAATTATGATTATCTTGTAAAACATGAATGTATAAAAGTATAGTCAAATGATTGATTAATAATGATACTAAGGTATTTAATTTTTGATTGAAAATACGAGATTATATGTAATGTAATTGTAATTGAAGACTACGAAATGAAAGCACAAACCAATTTGTAAACCAACTGGCACACTGTATGTATACATATGGAAGATGGCTTGATGTTTTTATGTTTTGTTTGTTTATGTTTGTTTTTAAAAACCAATAAAAACTTTAAAAAATATATAAAAAATTATAATAAAAAAGAAAGAAAGAATTTTCATCACATCTTCTGACTGCCATGTTTTCTGACTGTCATATGATGTCTTAGTTGACAGCAAAAAAGGCTGTAAAATCAGGTATGGCCACACGATGCTTCAGTTAACAACCATACTGCCTATTGACAAATTTTCTAGTCCTAATTGTGGTTTGAAGCCAAGGACCACTCATATTCACCTTTCCTTTCAGAGCTCTCACCTTCAGTGTTTGATCATAGCAACCTGGCAAGCTAGTTTAGGTTGCAAGAAAAAAACTGCCCCAAATCTAGTGAGTTTCAATGCCTGAAAGTGACTGTTAACCTGGATTTTTCCTGTCCTAATTCCTTCACCATCACACCACATTAGTTGCTATCTCAATGCCTGATGGTGATGCTGCCTATCAAATATTGTCTGGCATTTGCTCCCTGACAAAACAATTGAAAATGAAATTTCAGCTGTTAAACATTATCATGTCTAGTGATTTATTAATTTGTCCAATAACACATGTCGAGACTGTTATGTATCGAATGTGATTAAATCCTGACAAAGTTGTTACATGCTATATTGACAAATGAGGTTTTTCCCCTATTGTAAAAAAATTGGGGATATGAATGTCAATGTTAATTGTTCCTTAACCACGGAATATCTATATTTCTAACCACTACCTATATAATATTCACTATCAAAATTGAAGGTCTTTAAGGAAAACATATGGGATGAATTAATTTCAGCTTTCATCCTGACAAGTATTTAGCATTTGACAGTGGGAGATTTTGTATTTGACACATAGCTGCCTTCCAGAAAGATAACTGAGATAAACTTGCAGTTCACATTCATAATGTGGAGGAAAATTAGAAATACTGATTTTTATCTTGCTCTCAAAAGTGTTTCATCTTCCAATAAATATAGATTATAAGTAAGACACTAAACTAGGTTTCCCTTTCTTGTTTTAAACCTACAATAAATATTCCATTGTTCAGTCAAATAATATTATTCAGGCAAGGCAATATAATATAGCAATGAGGACATGCTTGAATGCAGCAGCGGATTTTACTAGTAATGATATTATCCTTCTATCACAGTTCTGTTCAAAGGTATGAACCAGTCGTGGGATTCAAATTTTTTAACTACCGGTTCTGTGGGCACGGCTTGGTGGGCATGGCAGGGGAAGGATACTATAAAATCTTTAGTCAATGGTGGTATTTGCCGGTTCTCCAAAGTACTCAAAATTTCCGCTACTGGTTCTCCAGAACTGGTCAGACCACCTCTGGTATGGACGCTGCTGAAAAATATGTTACTGCATTATGGGAACAGGGCCAATCCAACACCTGGACAAGAAACATTCAATCAGATGTTTGCACTTAGTTGCTGAAATCAGAAACAGCAAAGCAGAAACATCACTGAGAGTTGTCATAAGTGTAGGAAGACAGGCCTTTATGATGGATTTATTTTTAGCACAAGTGGATAGAATAGCACAGAGGGAAAGCATATAAGCTATAAATATCAAGTCTATTACAATGCCAACTACCAATGAGTGATGAGTACTTTAGGAAATTTTGCTCCCTTGGTGATGATGTTAATTAATGCACGTTTCTTCAGTACTAGGAATTAGCAAAACTTTAGAAATAGACATTTAAACATTCGACTTAAAATATTGATAGCATTATTCAGAGGTGGTATTCAGCAGGTTCGGACCAGTTCTGGAGAACCAGTAGGGGAAATTTTGAGTAGTTCAGAGAACTGGCAAATACCACCTCTGACTGGCCCTGCCCGCATCTATTCTCTGCCTCCTGAATCCCAACTGATTGGCTGGGTCTTCTTTTGTTGCCTTGCACAGGAGAATGGAGCTGGAAAGCAGGTTAATAGGGTGGGGAAGGAATGGGGATTTTACATTATCCTTCCCCTGTCACGCCCACAAAGACATGTACACAGAATTGGTAATAAAAAAATTTAAATCCCACCACTGGCATTATTGGATAGTGTTTTTCAAAGTAGGGGATGTATCCAGAGGTGGTATTCAGCAGGTTCTGACCAGTTCTGGATAACCGATAGTGGAAATTTTTAGTAGTTTGGAGAACCGGCAAATACCGCCTCTGACTAGAGATTTTACAGCGCCCTTCCCCTGCCATGCCCACCAAGCCACGCCCACATGACCGGTAGTAAACAAATTTGAATCCCACCACTGGATGTATCCTCTCCCTACCCACCAATATGGTGTCATTGCTTTGGAACAGAGGTCTCCAAACTTGGCAACTTTAAGACTTGTGGACTTCAATTCCCAGAATACTCCAGCCAGGATAGCTTTAGAATACATGTTTATGTTATTCTGGTTTAGGGATGAACAAATTATGAAAAAAAAATCCATAGAGGGTTTTGGGATTATCTATCTATCTATCTATCTATCTATCTATCTATCTATCTATCTATCTATCTATCTATCTATCTATCTATTTAGTGACCCAGTTTGAGGGTTAGAAGATGCTCTATCTCAGGGCTGTCAAAATAAATTTTGTTGAGGGCCACAAAGCCTCGCTGCTCTTCTCCTCCTCATCCTCCCTGCTCAAGCGATGGCGGACTCTGCAGGACAACGGGATCTCTCATTTCTCCCCTGGCATGGCGAGCTCCAGCAGGCTGGATGCGAGTGTGAAGGGCTGGCCCCATGGTGCCTCCTTGTTCAGTTGAAGGCTTCGTTCCTGCACTCAAACAATAAGGCCTGTGCACGTGAGAGAGCAGCTCCTACCTCCTTTCTGGCCTGGATGGCTGCCACTGGGTTGTAGATCAGCATCCAGTTCGCCTGGGCTGAGCCGAGGTGCTGTGGGCATGTCCTTTGCTGTTTCCAGGATGGCTCTGTGGGCCAAATCTGGCTGGATCTGGCCCACAGGCCTTGAGTTTGACACCTCTGCTCTATCTTGATTTAAAGATTTCTAACTAAATAGAATAGAAAAACAGAGTTGGAAGGGACCTTGGAGGTCTTCTAGTCCACCTCCCTGCTTAGGCAGGAAACCCTATACCATTTCAGACAAATGGTGGTCCAATCTCTTCTTAAAAACTTCCAGTGTTGGAGCATTCACAACTTCTGGAGGCAAGTTGTTCCACTGATTAACTGTTCTAACTATCAGGAAATTTCTCCTTAGTTCTAAGTTGCTTCTCTCCTTGATTAGTTTCCATCCATTGCTTTGGAGAATAGCTTGAATCTCTCTTCTTTGTGGAAGCCCCTGAGATATTGGAACACTGCTATCATGTCTCCCCTAGTCTTTCTTTTCATTAAACCAGTTCCTGCAACCATTCCTCATATGTTTTTGCCTCCAGTCCCCTAATCATCTTTGTTGCTCTTCTCTGCACTTTTTCTAGAGTCTCAACATCTTTTTTTTACATCGTGGTGACCAAAACTGAATGCAGTATTCCAAGTGTGCCTTGCCAAGGCCTTATAAAGTGGTATTAACACTTCATGTGATCTTGATTCTGAGGACATTTGTATTGACAAAAATATATATATTTTCAATTTAAAAAAAAAAATCAAGGGCAACGTATTGAAATTCTAAAAGGCTATATTTAGGGCAATGTTATGATGGCTACTTGAGGCCATCAGATAATCTATAGATGTTCATGTCTTCTTGATCAGACAAGATGGTAAACAAAGCAAAGCAAAAGGAATGGAAGAAGAAAACAAAGTCGAATGCTCTAGCTAAGAGTTTTCCTTTGGTTAGGCTTTGAAAGAATGTGAGAACAAGCTGCAGACACTGGGAGATACCAAGTGCTGGGATGGTGTCAGGATGTATGCAGAACTGCTGGAACAAAAGTGTAGAAAACACCAGCTGAATCCTCATGAGTTGAGGAGTCCTGGCAAGCATGGACAGAACTGCAACCTGTGAATTACAGTTAATGTTAATCATGATCCATATAACATCTGTTTTGTAATCTTACATAGACACTTATTTCTGATTACAGATGCATAGCATTGAGTGATTAGTTTGGCTCCAGACCACTCAGTAATGTTTATTGGATTATTTATTTGTATCCCACTTTTGTTTTTTTTACAAATAACTCAAGGTAGCGAACATATTCAACACATCTTCCTTTGTTATTTTCCCTACAACAACAAACTCTGAAGTGAGTTGGTCTGAGAGAGAGAGAGTGACTGGCCCAAGGTCACCCACCCAGCTAAGGCAGGACTAGAATTCACAGTCTCCCAGTTTCTAGCCTGGCCCTTTAACCACTAAGACCAACTTATTTAGATCATGGTGACCTTGTCTCAAAAAGTTAAGCAGGGACAGAACTGATGGATGCTTGGATGAAGAGTCAGGGACACTCCTTGGTTTTAGGGAAGTCCTGGAAGCTGGAAAAGTATCCTAAGAGGAGCCAATAGCAGGCTACTTCTGCTGACTGCCGTCTGACTGCAATTTGGCAGTTTGAATCTCACCAGGCTCAAGGTTGACTCAGCCTTCCATCCAAGGTTGATAAAATGAGGATCCAGATTGTTGGGGGCAATAGGCTGACTCTGTAAATCATTTAGAGAGGGCTGTAAAGCACTATAAAGTGGTATATAAGTCTAAGTGCTATTGCTATCTTGTTGCCATGACCACAGTCTGGACATGTCCATGAGTCACCAGTTGAACATGAAAAAAAAAAAAAAAACCTGGTAGGAGAAGTTCTCCACAATTAGTCTGTACCTTAATTGGGCTTTTGGCTGTAATAATCATTATTTACTTAATGTCTGCTAAAAGGGAGAGAGGCATCCATCTACCCCATGCTCTTCCACCTTTTTTTCCAAGATTCACTGTACAGGCTTTGAGATCTTTACTTAAATCCAGTGCCCAATGCAGAAATTAATTTCTGTAAAGATGTTATTTTTCTTTAACTGTTCTGTTGCTGTTTCAGGTAAAAAAAAAAAAAAAGCATACACCCCTCATTCCCATTTTCTGACATTTAATGTTTTGGAGGATATATTTTCTTATGGGAAGAAAGTCCTTAATATGAAGCTTTGAAAAGGTCCTTTTAAATATTTTTCAGACTCATCTGTGTGCTGGACGATGGCAATATTTACATATTTATCAGTATTTAAGAATAGTCACATACTGCTTCCTTTTCTTCATTTTTTTTTAGCAGGGCTGGGATTTTGAAAAGATCCACAGCTGACTTCTGGTTTGAGCTTCTTCGGTGACAGACCGAAACCTCGTCTCTGCGAGGCTTCGATCCGTGCTCGCCGCTGGAGCGCCCCGTGCCACCTGGTTTCGGGGCTAAGCCACCCCGTAGAGGTGGTGAAGAGGGGGGAGATTGCCAGCAGGGTTTAGGAAAACCGCATCTCTCCTCCCCAGCTAGCCATTACTCCCTTTCCTGAAGGCAGTTGCAGCGGTGGTCAGAAATGGCCACCACAAAGAAGAACTCGACCGGAAAAGAATGTGCAGGGGGAAGATAAGAAGAGAAAGTTTTGGTTGACCGGGTCAAACAGCAAAAGCAACAAATAAGGTACCCTGGAATTTAAATTTAATAACATGGTTCCCAAAGAAGATTTTGAAGCTGCGAAGGAGAGAGAGAAGGGAAAGGATTAGTTTTTTTTTTTCTTCCCTTCCTTATACTGACAGCTAAGAGACTTTAATAGACATCTAAGCTGAAAATAAAAGTCAAAGGGATAATAAAGATTTCTGGATATTTAAAAGTTTTTAAAAGCAGGAAAGGAGAAAAAAAAAGAATAGAAGGGCAGGATTTGGAAAAATGGAGGAGACTGCCTAGAACTAAGGAATGGAACTGTAACTAAAAGGAACTTACAGTGAAATTTTAACAAGATTCCTCAAAGATACATCTTAATTGAAACTTGGTAACAAAATAATAAAACACCAGGAAGAGAAAGTGGAAAAAAGAAGCAGAAAGAAATAGCCTTGGATTATTTGGATTACTTGGTGATTTTTGGTTTTTGCATCTAGATGACTAAAATTAACCGGGTGGTTGTTTAAAAGTCTTTAAAATGGTATCACTCTTAGAAGAACTGAAAATGGAACTTAAAAAAATGGAAAGAAGATGCACAAGAAGGGAGAGGTTCTTTTGGCTTCGTATGTCAATTCTTAGAAATGGAGATCTGGAACTATGAGAAACAACAAGAAATGCTTGCAGAACAAGAAGATCGGGACAAAGAAGAAGCCATCTTTAATGATCAAATAATTTTAAGTGAGGGGAAAAAAGAAAAGGGGGGGAAAGAGAGTGAAAGGTTTAAGACTAGAAAAAACAACCAAAAAGAAGAAGAATTTGAAAGATAAGTATAATATTAGAAAGCAACAGAAGAGGGGATTACAGATGAGAGAGTTAGAAGTAGAGAGACGAGGGGGTAAAAAGGGGAGGGAGAAGAAGAGGGGGAAGAAGGCAAGGAAAAGAAGTTGTAAAAGACATAAACAAGAAATGGAGAAACAGGGAAAAGATATAAGGATTGTAACCATAAGCTTGTTTAGAGATAATAGGTGAAAATGAATTAAAATGATCAAGAGAATTAAATGGGAACATTTTTAATTATTAGTAATGATTTATAAAAATATAAGTGAGAAATATGGAAAAGAAAGAATTAACTATGGAAAGTTTATAACGTGTTCCCAAGGAAGTATGATATTTATTTGAAAAGAAATGTTAAAGATGTTAAGATTTTAATGAATATTAATGATAGAATTGAATTGGAATGGAATGTGTGCTTTATTTACATATATATATAATTTTTTTTCTTTTTAAGAATATAGTGTCTATTTTAAGAATGTACCAAGCAGAATTTGATTGGAAGTTATGTATTATATTGAATGCTATAATCTTAAAAGAAGCTTAAATACGAGTTTGAATGGATAAAATTAAAAGATATAAAGTTGTCATACTCCAATTGATAACTACAGGGAAAATTGTGTTTAATAAGAAAAGATAATATGAAGTTGAAACAGGACAGACAAAAGTATAAATATAATGATTTGACTGAGATGAGATAATTAAAATAAAGTTGAGAAAATTAAAAGAGGGGAAAAACTATGTAGAAAATATAAAACAGTAATAAGATATGGAATAGAATATAAAAATGAGCATGAAATTGAGTTTGGTGTCTGTATGAAGAAGTGATAACCTGGGACCATGCTATTTTCAAAAAAGATGTTTTATTTGTATTTTGTTTTTGTGAAAACCCAAATAAAACTTTCAAAAAAAAAAAGAAAAGAAAAGATCCATAGCCCTCTTTCCAAATGGATTAAGATCTTTTCCTGATTGCCCTATTGTTCACATCCTGGAGTAAAATGATTCAGCATCTTTTGGGAAAATGATGGCAGTTTTAATTTTTTTTTTTTTTGTAAGAGTCAGAAGCCAAAAATGGGGCTTCATCTCAGCAGAGCTTTTTAATTTGTTTGCAGGATACCAGGAATTTGGATCAGTTTCTGCTCTGACAGAAGTCCTCATGCATGTGTGCGCGTGAGAGAGGATTTCCTCTTGCTGTGCCTGTGCTGTAACAAGGTAGCTGACTGCACACTTAAATTTATAATGAAGTGTACACACTGTCAATACAAATCTTAATTAGCAGGAGTCCTTTGCTTTTTCAAGTTTGAAACTTCTGCCTGATAGGCATGTTGTATTTTAAAATGCATGTTTCCTCTTGAAACAAACTGTGGTTCCAACCGAACCAGCCAGTGATGTCTTTTCATTAACCATTTGCCCAGGAGACTTAGCGTAGAGTGATAGGTCTGTATGAAGGTGTCTCTGGGAGGGCTACCATAATGTTTCCTTTTCCAATTAAAACATGATTTGGAGCTTCTGCAAAATCTCAATAGAAATCTACACGTTTATTTTTATGATGTTCTTACTGCCTAATTAAGCAATAAATCACCCCTTAACTCCTGAAAAACAGATTTAGAACAGGTGGAGCAGACTAAAAACCCTTCTGGAGAGCCCAACTTGTCAAGGTGAGTCAAGAGCACTGGCCACAGGTTTTACTGGCATCAACATGTCTCTGACTTAATGTTTTCCCCCACCACCACCATGGGGTTAACCCGGTCACATAGATCTCACTTCAGGTCCTACATTGCCAGGGTAATTAGCACCTGTGCGTCCCAGCAAGCATACTATTTGTGTTCTCTCCATACCCCAACACTTGGGAACAAAGATGATTAAGGAAAGAATTGCTTTCCACAGCTATTTTTTCCCAATCTTCTCCCTTCCCTGACTGAGATTCCATCTCTGCTCATAACTGAACATATTCTAGTAAAGACCGCACACATTTATGTTGTTGTTGTTGTTGTTGTTGTTGTTGTTGTTGTTGTTGTTTTTGCCTTCTCTGTGTGTGGAGGACTCTGGGCCAGTCATCTGCTTTCAGCCAATCTTCTTTACAAGGTTACTGTTATGGAGGAAATCCAGTCAGGATTGGGACGGTTTGTAGGCAGGGAGGAATGGGGGCAGGATGACCAAGAGAGGGAAAACAGTGAACATGAGGAGCGACAGAGCTCAGGTGATGAGCAAGGAGCACTCCCTCCTGATCCCTGATCCCTGAATGGAGAGAAGTTGGGAACAGCACAGACTGATTTGATGACTTGGGAGGAGAGTACCCTGCCCCTCTTCACAAGACACACTTAGGGACTGAGCTTTACGGAGATGCTGTGGGGAGGGGCATTTGCCAGGAACAAATGCTGAATTCATGGAGTGTTGTGTGCCATTGCTGGTGTTTGGAGTTTCCTGGATTTCTTGCTTTATTTCTTGCTTCCTGGATTAATTGCCTTGTTCCTTTGCTTCCTGGACTCATTGGCTTATTCCCTTGCCCTGCTGGATTTCTTGCTTTGCAGCCGTTGTGCTCACATTATTGTGCTGGACTACTTGCAGCCAGAGGCTGCTGAAGGTGTGTGTGGGTGTGTGATCACATTGCTCTGGGACTTGCCATCAATGTGGGAGTGTTTGGGGGAAAGTTGGAGTGATAAAGGAGCAGTTTGAATCATCAGTTGACTGTGCTGCCTCCGTGCCTTACCCCGGGTCATTAAAATCTGATTTGAAGGTGCATATGTGTATGCATGTGTGCATGCACACACATATACACTTACTTTGTACTAATATGTTTCAGGACCTATGGGCAATAATTTTTGCTTAACAGAAGGGTATGTACCCCTTTTCGTGTATGTTGTCAGACATCTCTTCAGTGCAGGCCCAGTGCTGTTTTTCATAGTGGCCATGGTGCTTTGGGCTAGAAGCTAAGTGTGTAGCAGTTAGCTCTGTGGATAGGTTGCAAATTGATTATTTACAAACTAAGGAAGAAGACTTTCATATAGGCTCATGAAGGAATTTACTTGTACTCCCTGAAAGAGCTTTCTGAGATAGATTAAACAAACATAAAATAAACATTGTATTATAACATGATCCCTAAATAGAAATTTCATGTATAGAGGCATCATACCAACAAGTTCTCAATCTTGGATATAGGGAAATCAGAAATGAAGACTGTAATATTTGTCTTCAGAGCAATTTTACCTGATCTGAACCACTCTGGAGTTTTATAACTCCCAGCTAGACAACCTTTACAGGCTGATTATTCTGGGGAAACAGTTACAGAAATATCTAACTAATCGCTGTTGGCAAAGGAATATTGCTGTGAGCTAGAAAAACATTTTTTTTTTATATTCTTAATTGAGGGAAGAATTGGCTTTATCAAACAACAATGTGAGAAAGGTGTTTCTGTCTACCATGAACAGTGACACAATGGAAAATGAAGAGTTTATATGGCATTTGTTTCTTTGAAATGGAAGTTGACAAAATGCACCACTGAGTCGAAGGACATGTTAGTTCTAAATCACTGTTGAAATTGCCCATATTAATTTTCAGCTTAGACTCTAAGGGTAAAAAGCAAGATATGGAAAAATAATGATACAAAGAATAGCTTCATCGGAAGTGGAAGTGCTATGGTAGTGCAGTGGTTAGACTGCAGAATTTCAGACTAACTCTGCTGACTGGCCAGCAGTTCAATTCTCACCGACTCAAGGTTGACTCAACCTTCCATCCTTCTGAGGTTGGTAAAATGAGGAACCCGAGTGTTGGGGGCAATATGCTGATTCTGTAAACTGCTTAGCCTGGGCTGTATGAAGCGGTATATAAATCTAAGTGCTATTGCTATTGTGACAACTTGTAGAATTAGTAATGAATTACCATTATTGGCCTTCGTGAATGATCTTACATATCTGCTTAGATTGTGTTGAAAATGCTGGATCATCACTTCCTGGGATGCTTCGAGATCTGGTGGGAGATGGTAACACTGACATTTGGTATTTATAAGCTCAACAAGAACTTGAGAAGAACCTGCTTGATGAAGCAAAGGCATGCAACCCATATAATCAGAAGTCCCAGGAAGTTCCTAAAGAAAGTATCTTGAGGTGATGATATCATATCCTGTGTGGGACATGTGATCCATTAAATCATTACATTCTGGAAGCCTGCAATAGTGGTGAATATCTGTAGAATATCTGTAGCATACGGGAAGCCCTTATCAGACCAGTCTTTACGTCTCAACCTGGCAGCCTGAGATGGCTTGCAGGGTATCTGATTTCCCAATATAAAAATGAATGCTTATTGCTTCAGTTCCTCTTCCTGCTCCCCCCACCTTGTGTCTGTCTTAGGGTAGCACCTTGAGCAGGGAAGGTCAACACTTCTCATGGGAAAGAAAAGATACTCTTCAGCAGATCAGCCAAAGAGGATAACCAAAGGGGATAAAGTCAAGTGGAAAGCACAATTAATCCATTGTATCCAATGATTCATTGTGTGGTGATAAGGTCTTCTTACCCTATCAGCTACCTCCAGTGGTGAGTGTCCTCCTTGTAGCTCCAGGCCAACCAGCAAAGCTAGGTTTTGATATCCTTCTGGAAGGTCAAAAGGGGAAGCTTAACAGCTTCTCTATGAAATCTTCCTCTTCTTTCCCCAGACAAGTTTCAAAGAGGGCTAGGTTGACTGCATTCACTACATCAGTTCTTCCTAGCAACATTTTTCATTCAGTTGTGTTCAAACTTTGCTAAGCTCATTAGTGGAACCAGCCTGCAGCTGAAATCATGCCTGCTGCTATTAAGTTTGGGCAGACTTTTACCACTGGGATCAACAACTGACAGTTTGGGGTTGAATCTAAGCTCTGGGGCTTCCTTTTTATTCCTCAAATATAATTCCTAAACTAAATGGACTTCAGCCACATTTATGTAAACGTTTCAGCCGTTTCCTCCTGCATAAACTAAGAAACAAGACAAACCATTTAAACTTCCCTCTCCGTGTGAGGAGCCATGGCGGTTTCAGCAGAACTCTGTCTTATTTATCTGAGCCAAGTGTGAGATGTGCACAAAGGGAACTGAAAGGACAAAAGCCCCAAAACCAACTTGGTTAAATAAAGACATTGGATATTGGTCCTGTTGCTGGCTCTCCAGCACTTGCTGACATGTCTCCTCATGTAATTTAAGAGGTATGGAAAATGTGTGTGACAACCTCAGTTTAAAGCACCTCACTTTTCCCTAAAAAAATATTTTTCAACCATAAAACCCGGAGCTTGGAGGAATTTAACAACTGAGTGCCCTCCTGCAGTCTTTTGTGTTTTTTTGCTTTAAATAATTTACCAGCTGTTGTATCGTGTTAATTAGGCAGCTCTGTAATACAGATTCTGCCACACTGCATAATTGCAAGGCTACATTTTAAAGTTAAAAAGTGTTTTATCTGTTTGGATATGAAGGAGACGGCAGAGCAGGGCCCTCTCCCAGGACATTGGCATATTCCCATCCCACAAAAACCATAGGTAACAAACTGGACTCAGCTCAGTGGGACCACTTATTCTGTTCTCTGCCCGAAGTCACTTGTCGGAGATTGGGGGCTGCAGAAATGGAATGAAGTCAATAAATTTCTGTTGGCACATACAAATCAAATGAAACAAGACCCAGGCTTTGGGTGACATACCTCAACTCATTAAAGACACAGTCCACTTCCTGAATATTAACAGGTTCAAACTCTTCCAATATAACATTGCAAAATGGGGCGGGGTGGGTTTTTTTGGCATCCTTTTGGACAAACTTCTGATTTCACGTTAATGCAAATGAATCTTTCTGCAAATAGCTCCGCTAATACATCACAGCAGGCCATTGATAGCCAATTATGGGGGTTAGTTTAAAAAAAACTGCTAGATTGTACTCTGTAGATACAATAGAGGAGTAATTTTCCTTCGCCATGCTTACTCTTCTGGCATTGGCTCCAACTGGGTTTGTACTCATGCCCGGTCAGGTTAACTTCCCAACTTCTCTCTGCTCTGCTCTAATTAGTTATTTTGGCATTTCATCTTTAGATGGTCTTCAAAAGGCTTTAAACCTTGATTTGAATACAGGATATAGAATAATAGAATTGGAAGGGACCTTGGAGGTCTTCTACTTCTATCCTCTGCTCAAGCAGGAGACCCTACACCATTTCAGACAATTGGTTTGTACATTTTCTTTCTTGAATGCCTCCAGTGAGCACCCACAACTTCTGAAGGCAAGCCATTCTGTTGGCTAATTGTTCTCACTGTTAAGGAACGTTTCCTTGGTTCTAGGTTGCTTCTCTCCTTGATTTGCTTTGATTTGGACTCAGTCCACTTTCTGAGTTCTCACACACTCTAAATATGTAGCCCCAAAGTCCCCCATTCAACTTCATGAACATATGCAGGTAACGTGTGAAGAGGAACTAGGTGCATTGATAGAGTTAAGCTTGGCGAGAAGTGCTCAGTAACGATGGGAAAATTAGTCTCGGGAAGAGAGATAAGTCATAAGCTGTTTTGACAAATCAGAATTGGATGTTTGTTTCCACTGATGAATGCTTGCATTTTAATGTGCATCTTGTGGCTGTAATTTGCTCGGGCACCTTTTCACATCATTAGATTTGCATTCGACACTGATGTAGCACACTTGAAACATAATCAACAAACTGCGTATTCAGAAACCCCAGGTAGCTCATCATTTCTTTAAACCATGAATAGCAAAAATAATTAACATCTTCCATTTTTTTTTTGGAAGATTCTGAATTAGTAAAGGAGTCTGCCTATTCCTGAGGGCATCTGCTAAAATTTAATGTGTTTCAGTTGTTGATGTGCTCCTGTATTTTTTTTTCTTGGAAAAACAGACAAAAAAGAGCAAAGTTCAGTGAGACTGCCTTGCTAAGATTAACAATACAGATAATCCTCAATTTATGAGCACAACTGAGGCCAAAACTTGTGTTGCAAAGTGAGACATTTGTTAAGTGAGTTTTGACCCATTTTTGACCTCTCTTGCCACAGCTGTTCAGTGAACCACTGCAGTTGTTAAGTTAGTAACATGGTTGTTAAGTGAATCTGGCTTCCCCATTGACTGCTTGTCAGAAGGTTGCAAAATGTAATCACATGACCCTGGGACACTGCAACCATCATAAACATGAGTCAGTTGTCAAGCATCTGAATTTTGTCTGTTTTATGGCCATGGGCCAAGGAAAGTGGCAAAGTTCCATCTGGCAAAGATGGTAGTGCAGTGGTCAGAATGCAGTACTGCAGGCTACTTCGGCTGACTGCAGTTTGATTCACACTGGCTCAAGGTTGACTCAGCCTTCCATTCTTCTGAGGTCGGTAAAAAGAGGATCCAGATTGTTTGGGGCAATATGCTAACTCTGTAAACTGCTTAGAAAGGGCTAGAAAGCAGTATATTAGTCTAAGTGCTATTGCTATTTTTATTCAAGATGGGATGGATTGTGTTGCACTGCATTGCACTGCATGCACCCTATTTAGCCGTCCCTAGGCCACTTGGCTCCTTAGAGTGCCATTATAGAATATTGACCCTGATCTTACCCTCAGAAGCTAAGCAAATCTGCTTACTCTTGTTTTTCAAGTCTGTTCACATATCTGCATTCTTCTCTCAGGTCCTTCTCTGCCTTCTCTTGATTGCTTTTTAAAAACTGCCTTCCTATGCTCTGTACATGTGGTGCTTGGGATGCTAGGCAATTAGAGGACCCAACTCTGCAGCCTCTTTTGACTTTGGGGGATTAACTGCAGACTCTCCATTGATTCGTTTTCTAAAATATCCCCGGGGAAATGCTGGATACCTTTTGGTCACAGGCTCATTGTGTTTTAGCTAAAGAAAAGGTGATTATTCACCCATATTAGCTAAAAGTAGGAGCTTATGCAAGAATAATATATCCTGGAAGAAGGTAAAGAAGCAGCAGCTGCTAGCTCTCTAGTGATCGGAGGAGCAGGGATACCATAGCCATTGGAGGAGCAGGGGCACAATACAATATATAATTATATGGTGCCCCTTCTCCTCCAATCGCTAGAGAGGAAGCAGCTGCTTACTCTCTACTTTCTCCATCTGCCAGGATGCAGCTTCTAGCAGTGAGTAATAAAGCTGGGGTCGGGGAGCAATAAGGGTGCGTGTTGTTGAGCAACAGTGCAGATAGATGATGATGAGGCTAACCAGACAGACAGTGGCAGGCGTGAAGACAGGTCACTGCTGAGAGCATATCGATCAGCCACTGCCAATGACATGGCATGGCAGCGAAGGAAGAGGAAGGTGTTTTTAAAGAATGCTCTGGCTTGGCTTTTAGATATACTGAGTAATACCACTGGCTTTCAGAAGCTGAAGGAATTTGGGACTACAATGGGTTCCCACTTAGCAAAACATCCTCAATGGCTAAATGGGAATTGGATGGTTCCTCCCAGTTTTGAAAAACCCCTAGAACCCTATCAGAAAGAAACACTCTGTGAGGCCTCTCTGTGCCGCTCAATTTCATAGCAGTGGAAATAATCAGAATCAGAACAGAGTTGGAAGGGGCCTTGGAGGTCTTCTAGTCCAGCCCCCTGATCAAGCAGGAGATCCTATACAATTTCAGACAAGTGACTGTCCAGTCTCTTCTTAAAAAAAACTTCCAGTGATGAAGCAAGCTGTTATACTGGTTAATTGTCCTCACTGTTGGGAAATGTCTCCTTAATTCCAGGTAGCGTCTCTCCTTGATTAGTTTCCATCCATTGTTTCTTGTCCTGCCCTCTGGTGCTTTGAAAAATAAATGGACTCCTCATCTTTGTGGCAGCCTCTCAAATACTGGAATATTACTAACATGTTTCCCCTGGTCCTTCTTTTCTCTAACTAGCCAAGCCCAAATCCTGCAACCGTTCTTCACATGCTTTAGTCTCCAGGCCTTTAAGCATCTTGGTTGCTCTTCTTTACACTTTTTCCAAAGTCTCAACATCCTTTTTGTAATGTGGTGACCAAAACTGGATACAGTATTCCAGGTGTGATCTTACTAGGGCTTTATAAAGTGGTACTAATACTTCATGCGATTTTGATTCTATGTCTTTGTTTATACAACCAAGGATTGTATTGGCTTTTTGGCTGCCGCCGCACACTGCTGACTCATGTTTAAATGATTGTCCTAGGACTCCAAGGTCCCTCTCACAGCTACTGCTTTTGAGTCAGATAAAAATAGGCAATGGGTAATCCTCTAAATTTAATTCCCAGTTTGGCCAGTGGTCAGGAGTGATGAGGATGCTAATCCAGTCCCAGATGAAACAGTCTGGGTCTTAAAAGAGAATGTAGAAGATTTTTTTTTATCATGCTTCCTTAGGTACAGGTCTATGCAGCCTTCAAGAAGCACTGGAAGAACCATGTTAGCTTCTTGGATGAACCTGAACAACAACTGTTCATGCTCAGTGGCATCCACTAAGGAAGGTCCATGTGGTCAACATTGTCAAGTGAGAAGATGAAGAGATCTGATACAAGCCCCACCCATTTCAAACATGGATACGATGCACCAGAAGTGGTATTCAGCCAGTTCGGACAAGTTCTGGAAAACCAGTAGTGGAAATTTTGAGTAGTTCGGAGAACTGGCAAATACCACCGCTGGTTGGCCCTGCTCCCATCTATTCTCCCAGCTGATTGGCTGGGTCTTCTTTTGTTGCCCTGCACAGGAGAAGGGATCTGGAAATCAGGTTAGAAGGGTGGGAAGGGAATGCTTTCTTGCTTTTTTTTATTGAAAGAAGAAAACCTCCAGGCAATACCTCCAAAAATTACCGAGTTTTAAAAAAACAACAACCCAACCAACCAATCAACTTTGGGACAGAACCGAGGGCAAACAGAATAGAAAAGAAAGAAAAAGAAAAGATGAAAAAACACCCTCTTAATTGTCAATAAGAAAGACAAACAAGTCTGGAGAGTGGATGTGGCTGGAGATAGCAGAAGAGAAGAGAAAGCACGGGAGAAAATCACAAAGAAGTAAAATGACTACGGCAAAAGAGACCAAATATAGTAATAGGCACCTAGAATGCAATCCCAAAACTTCTGGAGCACCACTTGAACGCCATCAGCATTTGACAAAATCCTCAACTGTCAATTGCAAAAGGCATTTGTATAGGTAGTCCTCGACTTCCAACCACAACTGAGCCCAAAATTGATGTTGTTCGATGAGACATTTCTTAAGTAAGTTTTGTCCCATTGCTAGCCACACTTGTTAACTGAACCACTGTAGTTGTAAGTCAGCAACATGGTTGTTGAGTGAATCTGGCTTCCCACTGACTTTGTTTATCAGAAGGTTGCCAAAGGGGATTGCGTGACCCCAGGATGCTGCAAACGTCATAAATACGAGTAAGTTGCCAAAGCATCCGACTGTGGATCACATGACCACGGGGATGCTGCAATGGTTGTAAGTTTGAAAAATGGTGATAAGTTGCTTTTTTTTCAGTGCCATTTTGTAACTTTGAACAGTCACTAAATGACCTGTTATAAGTCGAGGATGATCTGTATTTGGAACAGCTTATATCCTGTGATGATCCAACAACAACACCTGCCTCTTCTAGGTCCTTGGGAAGGACTTGATGAGTGGATAAAAATGCCATATCCAGTCTAAACATCTGGCTGACTGTGTGGGCAACCATAAGATTGTTGTAGTGGGGCATGCTCAGATTGAGGAAAAACAATAGGGGGAAAATTACAGAATACTGGGATTTGCAGTTGAATGTTTTTGGAAAAAGAAAGCCATTGTTTTATCAATCGTGACTGGAGCCCTAGCAGCAGAAACTGAAGGACTCCCTTGATATATGGAAATACTGAATTTATTGAACCTGAACACCCTAAATTTTGCACACAAAAAAAGCATCCTGGTTTGAACTACCTATATTCCTAGATGCTACCTTAATAATTCTTAGGTTTTTGGTTGGGACTTGAATTATTAAGGTTCTACCAGTCTTAGATTGTGAATCTAACTATAGATTATCCACACACAACAATAATAAATTTCTTGGGTTCTTCGAGTTTGGTTGTTTTCCTGCAGATGTTTCATTATCAGGCTAGGTAACAATTCAACCTGGAGCTACAGTTATATTTTACCATCGGAATAATTCCTTAGATTTATACAGGTGTCAAATCAGAAGACTTAAGGCAGTGTACAGAGTTAAAAACACCATAAAGCACAAAGCCAAATATGCAAATACAGTGCATTAGGGAAATATACAATATAAATGATAAACAATGTCCTGATCTGAATTAATTTACTTTTCATTTCCCTCTTCTTCTCTTCCCCTAGAGGAAAAACTAATAAAATCAGTTTGTCAGCTGTGGCCATTAAGGAATACGGTTTGTCTTCCAGTGAAGAATAAATGGAAACTGTAGTGCTTGAATGAGATAAAGGGTCTTGTGAGCCACCTTCTTCTTCTTTTTTTTTGTAAATTTTATTGGTTTTTAAAAACAAACATGAACAAACAAAACATAAAATATAAAACATCTTTTCTGAAAGAAGCATAATCCCAGGTTACATCTCTTCGTACAGACACAAATTCAAGTTCATGCTCATTTTTATATTACATTCCATATCTTATTACTATTCTACATTTTCTATATAGCTTCTCCCCTCTTTTAACTTTCTTAATTTTATTTTATTTCATCTCAATTCAGATCATTGTACTTATATTCTTTGTCTGTCCTGTTTCAACTGTCTACTATCTTTTCTCATTAAACAAAATTTCTCCTGTAATCACTGATTTGAGTATGATGCCTTTATATCTTTCCCCTAAAACTATAACATTTAATATAATACATAACTTCCATTCGGATTCTGCTGGGTACATTCTAAAACTACACACTGTTTTCTTAAAAAAAGAAAAATTTATAAATGTATAATATAATTAAAACAACAATCCATTCCGATTCAATTCTATCATTAATATTAATATTCGTTTAAATCTTAACATTTTGCACATTACTTTTCAAATAAATATCATACTTCTATGGGAACAATTATAAACTTTCCATAGTTAATTCCCCCCCCCACTCTTCACTTATATTTTATAAAGCATTAACTAATTAAAATGTTCCCGTTCCTTCCTAATTCAATTTTCTCCTTTATTTTATTTCATTTATTTTATTCACAAACATTTCACTAAATTACACTATTTTATCCCTCATTTTAATCATATGTTGTTTCCAATTTTCTAACATTATTTCTATTACAAATATAACAATACAATCTTATGTACCTTCACAGAATCCCCTTTTCAGTTAAATTTTCACCCATTACCTCTAAATAGGTCCTGCTTCTTTACATCTTGCTCCGGACCTTTGTAACTTATTTTCCTTTCCTTCTTCCCTCTCTTCTTCTCTCTCCTCTTTTTACCCCTTTGTCTCTCTACCTCTATTTCCCTCTTCTATATTCCCCTTTTCTGTTGCTTTCCAACATTATATTCACTTTTCAAATTATTTTTCCCTTCTTTGGCTGTTTTTTAAGTCTTAAATTCTCCATTCTCTTTCCCCCCTTTCCCCTTTCTTCCCCACATAGAGTTACTTGTTCATTAAAGATGGCTTCTTCTTTGTCCCAATCTTCTTGTTGTGCAGTTTTTTCTTGCTGTTTCTTGTAGTTGCAAATCTCCATTTCTAAGAATTGAAAAACGAAGCCAAAAGAGCCCCTCCCTTCTTGTGCATCTTCTTTATATTTTTAAAGTTCCATTTTCAATTCATCCAGAAGTGTTGCCATTGGAAAAAAAATTTAAACAACCACCCAATTGTTTTTAGTCATTCAAATATAATAACCAAAAATCCAAAAGTCACCAAGCAATCCAAATACACACAAGCTCTTTCTTTTACACTTTCTTCTTTTTTCACTTTCTCTTCCTGGGGTTACTATTTAGTTGCAAAGTTCCAGTTAAAATGTATCTTTTAGAAGTCTTATTGAGATTTTACTTTAGATTCTTTTGAAGTCCAGGCAGTCTCCTCCCAGATCCTGCCCTTATTCTTTTCCTCTCCCTTCCTGCTTATAGAAAAAAAAGTTTTTAGTATCCAGAAATCTTTATTGTCCCTTTGACATTTAATTATATTTTCAGCTTAATTGCCTATTGATGCCAAAGCGGATTTTTCTGATTTCTTATTCAGATCTCTTAGTTGTCAATGTAAGGAAGGAGAGAGAAGAAAAAAAAAATTTCCCTTTTCACTTTCCTTTGCTGCTTCCGACTCTTCTTTGGGAGCGATGTTATCTTTTATAAAATTTAAATTCCAGGGTACCTTAGTTGTTGCTTTTTAACCTGGTCAGCCAAAACTTGCACTTCTTATCTTCCTCCTGCACTTTCTTTTCCAGTTGAGTGCTTCTTTGAAGTGGCCATTTCTGACCACCGCTCCTACTGCCTTTGGGAATGGGAGTTTGGCCAGCTGAGGAGGAGAGATGCGGCTCTCCTTGACCCTGCTGGCAATTTCCCCCCTCTTCACCACCTCTACGGGGTGCTTAGCCCCAAAACCAGCTGGCTTGGGGCATTTCAGCAGTGAGCCCAGGCAGAAACCGTGCACAATCGCGGATTACTGCCTGTCGCCGAAGCCCTTCAAGCCGGAAGTCATGTGAGCCACCTTCTTGAATCTCCAAAGGAAACATGAAGCTGTTTGATCAGTGAAATCCTGGGTGCCTTTTTGCTAGATCAGCCGTCTTCAAATGCAATTGTCTAACAACATTTTGATGGCCTTTCCCCCATAAATGGAAATGATTTGCATATAGCAAGCAAACATATCAACAAAACAAGACCAAACAATCCAGGCTAGAATAGCAATAGCACTTAGACTTATATACTACTTTACAGTGCTTTACAGCCCTCTCTAAGTGGTGTATAGAGTCAGCATATTTCCCCCAACAATTTGGGTCCTCATTTTACCAACCTTGGATGAATGGAAGGCTGAGTTAACCTTGAGCCTGGTGAGATTTGAATTGCTAAATTGCAGGCAGCCAGCAGTCAGCAGAAGTAGCCTGCAGTACTGCACTCTAACCACTGCGCCACCATGGCTCATGCTTTTCATGTTGGTCTTCAGAGTGCCCATGCATTTTGATCTTAAAGAACTTTCAGGAAGAATGTATGCCAAGCCTAAAGATGCTAGGCGTCAAATATTCTGCCTCTTAGTTCTTTAGCATCATCTTCATTAGTGCAAGCAGGCTAAAAACAAGGGAGATAAAATTTGGAGCAAACTCAGAAAAAAAAGTTCAAATTCCTAAGCAGAAGTAGTGAGATTTGGCATCATCTTGCAGTGATAAATGAGCCTTTGCAAAAGTGAAAGGTTACCCGTGGGTGGTGTAAACTTCAAGAGGTTTTGGAGCTAAGGGCTTATGCCTGGGTTTAGATGGAACTGGAAGGGTATCAGATGTCAGATACAAACTCCATGAGCATCACAGATGGTCTTTCTATCTAAGTTTCATTGTGAGATTTATTTCTTATACTAACCCACTGTTCTCCCTGTTTCAAAGGAAATGGAATTCTTTGCCATCTGGAAAGCTGTGTGAAGTCGGCTTGTAGGGAAACATTTTTTTAATTGGAGGAGAACACTTATTTTAGGGTCCTCCACAGGAT
This sequence comes from Pseudonaja textilis, assembly GCF_049901715.1. Lineage (NCBI taxonomy): Eukaryota > Metazoa > Chordata > Lepidosauria > Squamata > Elapidae > Pseudonaja > Pseudonaja textilis. The sequence goes on along the minus strand of NC_141991.1, from coordinate 167,473,226 downwards.
GCAGGATGAGGTGCTAAGATTCACTTGAGGGTTTGTTTTTCCTTCAAAAAAAAAAAAAAGCTAGAGAAGAATGTTAAGCTTATTGGCTGTTTCTTGAACCCATTCTAGTTCTGATTAAATGTATTATATTTAACAAAGCAATAACAAATATAAAATAACAGCAACAATAACGGCAATGTATACTTTTAAATACAATAGTCCTTCTAGCACTAATCCAGCTGTGAAGGGTGGCAGCTACAGAAATCAGATGAAGAAAAGAATGCTGAAGATCTTTGTTAGAGATCAGATCAGAAGTGAGGAAATTCAGTGGTGGATTTTTAAAGATGTCATAAAAAATAGCATGAAAAGATATATATATATCTTTGTGCCGAGAAGCACAAAGCCGAAGACACAAGCCTGAAGATGGTGAATGAGACTTCATCAAAACGTCGCCTAGATACTTCCAATTTTATGCAGGAGAAAACCCAAATAACCAAAGATCCACATACAAATACCCGCAAAAACCTCAGAATGAATGAATGAATGAATGAATGAATATACATACATACATACATCATACATACATGCATACATACGTACATACATACATTTTCTTAAGTTTTTGCGGGTACTTACATGTATGGTATTCAGTTTTGTTCGGGTATTTTCCCACTTCATTATAGTTGTGCTTTTAAAGTTATAGCAACATTTCAGCAGAATCTCATCTGCCATCATCAGGCTTCTGTATTGTGTTCATCTGTGAGTCAGACTTTTACAGTTGTTTCAGTTTTAAATTTGGGGCTAGCCTACTGCTGTGCCAGAATGGTTTTTTCTTCATCCTGATTGGTTGGGAGTCTTGGTCTGTGTTTATTGGTCTTGGAGTTTGCTGTGTTCTGCTTGATTTCTAATATCTTCTGTTTGTTTTGTGGCTTTTTTGTCTCTTGATTGGCTGGCAACATTGTGTTCCTGTATTGGAGGCTTTTAGTGTAGCTTGGCTCCGAGTAAATGGACAGCTATCATTTGTTAGGAAGCTAGGTTTCATCTGGGTGCCTGTTTGGGGTGTGATTGAGCTGGAGGTATCAGGGGGGATCTGTTTGTGCCCAGGTGTTTGCCTGGCTAGTGGTGTGGAGATTTTTTTGTTTGTGAGTGCAGGCTTCCAAATAATTGACAGTCTGGTGGAATCAACTCTTCCAGTCATGCTTTCAGGTCTTTTTTCAATCTCTATGGCTTCTCTGATAATTCTGTAGCTGGGGTTTTCTATAGTGGCTAGGGTTTTGGTGCCATTGAAGTTGGTGCTATGACCTGTGGCTTCCAGGTGTTGGACTAGTGAGGAAGTGTGTTCCAGCTTTTTGACTGCATTTTTGTGTTCATCCAGGTGGGTACTTATTCTTCTATTGGTCTGTCCAATGTATGTGGCTGGGCATGATGCACAGGGGACTTCATATATGCCTTGGTTTTCCAGGTCAATTTTATCTTTGGGGTTTCTAAGGATGGCTGCTATTTTTCTGTCTGTTTTGAAGGCAGTCTTGATGTGATTCCTGTGTAGTATCTTACTGATTTTGTCTGTAGTACCTCTTATGTAGGGCAGGACAGCTGTTCCATAGGTCTGTTCATCTTCTAGGTCTCCATTATGTCTCAGTGTCTCACGCACACCAACCGCTACCTCAACGCCCAATCCCACAGCCACCCAGCACAGATAAACTCCGTGGCCAAAACACTAATTGCTAGAACCAAATGCCTGGCAGACAAGACACACATAAAGACTGAACTATGCACCCCGACTAAAGTACTGACAGCCAACGGCTTCCGCAAAAGCAAAATCACTGGCTTGATCCACAAAAACACACTGAGAAATAATGGAGACCTAGAAGATGAACAGATCCAGTGAAGGGCCCTTCCTCTTGTAGAAGATTGACTTGGCCTGAAAGTATTTATAAAATATATTTTGACCTTACCATATGGAAGGAGATGCTAACATTGCCCTTTTATATATCTTTCTATCACTTTGCAGCTCCCCTATAGGAAGGAGCACCTATGTTAATCTGATTCTGAATTTAATGGAAGCATGAGAATTCAGAGAAGCTGCGGTTGGCTGGAGAGGTGATTATATAAGAGAAACCAGACATTCGTATATATGTTGGCTGTCTTCTAACCAATTTGTGTCCTGGAAGCCAGATTGCTATCAACTCGTATATTTCTACATTTTTTTTTACTCCTTGACAAACTGAAGATTGTTCAAAAGTAAACCCAGAGGAACATTTTGACACATATTACATTATAAGCATTACCCTAATATTCATTGCAACTACATCTCTATATTATTACTCTGATCTGAGCCTCAAACAGGTCAATTATTACTCTCCCAATAAAGGCAGAGACATTTCTTCCTTATTCTGTCTCTGTTGTTCCTGTAAGAAAACAAAGGGATATACAAGGAATATTTTGATTTATTCAGTTATCCATCCAGCATTGCTTTGGCAAGGAAAACATTTTAATTTTTAAAAAATGCATGTAAGGATAGAAATTATATTTAATTCTTATGTAATTTTATCAGATGTTCTCTGTATAACATTTTGCAAGAAGGTGGTACAAAAATTCTATAAATAAATGCACAAATAACTAAACTTTCAAGAATATTTTCAAAGTCTCAAGATTTAGAATCAATAAAGATAGAAATAAAGGAAAAATGTGAGCATTTCAAGAAGCTACATCACTCTAACATTTTGTGTTTTTTCTGTGGTTGTACATAACAGAATGCACAAAGCCATGTCATCATGTGCTTGGCATGGAATGCAATATTTTCCCCAGCAACAGGTCTTTGTTTATTTTCATTTAATGATTCTGTATTTATCTAGCGTGTGTTTCACAGTGCAAAGGGAATACTCCCGTCCATCTGCCTGGGAGAATCAGGATGAAATTATTTTGGTTATAATACTGTAATGAGATTACTAAGTCAATTATGTACTTCTTTTTCTTTGTAGTAATTTTATGGAATAATACTATTAAAAATGAGAACTAATAGAAAAAATAAAAGTGCAAAACAGAAGGAAAAATAGAAAAGGAAGAAAAAGTAAGAACATAATAAAGAAAAAAGAATACATAAAGAAATGACTTCCCCCTTCATGACAACAAGCATAAATAATTTTAGAAACTCATCCTTTCTTAAAATACAACAAATGATCTCTTCTCATATCTCATTTCTTATCTATCAACAAATTTTTAAGCTTTGTCATTCAGCCCTGGTCACCAATATTTAAGGATTGCCAGAGATGATAACGTATCTATTTTAATCTTAATCAAATAAACCAACTTTATATTCCTTCCCTTATTTTTAAAAATCTTGATCCATAATCCCTTCAGATAATGTCTTAGAACTTGTCTTCTTAGTCTTCAAAACTTTAAGAAGTCTCTTTTGTAAATCCAATATTTATTCAGATCACCCTTTTAGTTTTGTTAAGTCATAAGTCAGTTTCATTCTATATATTTCCAGTGTAGCATTGCCTAGCACATTATGCATAAATCCACTTTCAAATAAGTCTCAATTCTGTCTGGTAAAACTTGCTCATCTTCTACATCATCTTCCAAACACAATAAATCCATAATGGCAGACACTCCTCATATTAACTTCTGGATCCTTTGTTCACAAATAACATTCACAAGTATGTACAACCTTAAAGTATTTTGCTCCATTCTGTATTAGTAAATCAAATTCAAAAGTTTTTCTCCTTTAATTGTAACCTTTATTTCCTTCTGGTTTCTTTTGCTATCCAACCTTCAAGATCCTATTTTATCACGCGCACATATATGCATATTTTGGAAAGATACAAATGGATTAAAAATTCAAATATATGTTAAATAAATGTTAACATTAATTATATGAATTATTCCCATGGGATAATATTGTTGTCTTGAATAGTCAATGATATATTTCTGGTTAGCCATCAATATCTCCTTTCAAAATGTTTAAATTGATCCAGAAGCTGAAAAACTGAGCTACTAAAATCTAGTATTAAATGATGAGCCCCGGCTTTAGTAGTTGATGTCAAAGATCCCTGAAAATTGAGGCCGGTCCATCACCTATTTTTTTAAAAATATATATTAATTTTGTTTGATCAAATTACAGGGCGATCAATAAATTACTGTACATGCATGTGACCTACATTGGAAACAGTTGGCTTGATTAACACAGGGTAGTATTCTGACTGAGGAGCAGTAGGATGTAGAGAGAGGAACTCAGTGTGAGCTCAAATAATTACATTTTGCCATCTAATTGGGAAATATACCAGCACTATGTCCTCCTGGCCAATGGGAGAAGGCCACAATGTTCTTGAAAGTGGCATTTATGGTCCTTACCTAGTCACCCAGTTGAGTCATTAGAGACAAATTATGGTGAAAGTTGAAGCATTCTGCTGTGAATGGGTGATTATTTTTTTCTTCTATTCAATTTTATTCAATTCTTAGAGACCATCTGGAGAAATCCTTGCAATTGTCTTGGGAAGATGTCAGAAATACTTTGCCATTGCTTGTTTCCTAGGGTTAAGAGAAAATGACTGACCCTTAGACTGGTTTTGTGTCTAAGGCAGGACTAGAACTCTCAGTCTCTTGGTTTTCTTGCTTGATGCCTTAAACACTAAACTAAACTGATTCTCTGGCTGATTATTAGTCATTATAAAATGTCTCATACTGATATTTAGATGCTGGTTAGAAGTAAAAGCCAAGGCAAAAGAATAATTTGGACTTCTTTTTTAAAGATGTGTTGAGAATTCAAAGCAGAGTTTCATCTTTATGAAAAAATAACAAATAACATAACATATACACAAACAGATTAAACACACTGTATTATAATATATAATATAATAATAATGAATATTAAAAAAAAGAAGCTGCTAAGATTTTAAGCATAAATTAACTCTTCATCATACAAAATAATACCAACCAGTCTTTCCAGTAATAAACAACCAGTTGAAAGAGTAAAGAATGAACACATATGTTTAATCTACAATTTTCAATCTGGAGTGAAATATTTTTTTTCAACAGAGTAAAGCAATTGTTTTAGTACACTCAGTTCCTGACAAATTTAAATATCTTCATAAAATGATAATTTCAAGTGTTGGAATTAACACCTTAACATTTTTCAATCTTATTTCTCTACTCAAAGTTAAAGTAATAAATAATATGAATGTTAAGCCAAAATGCAACAATAATAGAATACGCCAAAATAATGAGTCAAATTCCTGTTTTAATATATTATATTTCCAGTATAATGGGATAAAATATCTATCTTTAGCCATCCATTGCAACGTACAATTCACATAAAAAGAATCACTTGATGAATTAGTGTCATTTTTTGATGGTAAGAAACATGTTTAACATTCTTCAAAACACAGGACTTGTGATTTGCTAAAATGAGATTCTCTAAATCATTATTTCAGAGTTCTTGCAAATCACCATTCCTATCTTAATAATAGTTTCAGCTATGTGTAAAAATGAAGAGAAAATTTAGATACCAACAAAACTCTAATTTAGGAATTTTAGAAGTTGTTCATACATCTGGACCAAACTGTAAAATTAAAAGATGTTTTAACTGAAGTTAAGGCCATTTGTCATCTTTGGCAATTCTGATAAATGCATCAATTTTCTGAACAAAATTTTTATCCCCTATATATATATAGTGTGTGTGTGTGTCTGTTTTTCATGCAAGCAGGTATCAAATTTAAACTTCCATTTTAAACCATTTCAAGTGTGACTTGGAGCTTCTAATGCTGAAAACACTAATACATTCTAGCAAAAAGACAGAGGCCCTGCTGTGATAATAGTGGGGTCAACTAATAGTTGGAAGTTTGACTTCAATGGCCCTTATTGTTCAATACTTCTCAACTTAATGAAGTAGGGGCAGACAAAGAATATCCTTTGTCTGTCATTTTGCTTATACTTGGTCTGAGACATTGGTAAGATTAGATCTCTTCCTAGTGTTTATTTTCTGAAATACACTCACATGGAGCACATGCTCCCTGATTGTGTTGGGATGTTATTTGGATTTCCTGGAAGGAGGAAGTGCATTCCGCCGGAGCAGCAAACAATGTAGTTTAGGTAGTTGGTGTGAGAGAAAGAAGCTGAGGACAGCTGCCCCCTAATAGTTCACAGAATATGTTTTACAGTACAAATAGTCTGCTTTTCTTTGGCACAATTCCTTTCTATAGGAACAATTAAGAAATCTGCTTAGAAGAATTGCAACATTTCTTTTTTTGGTTTTTGGAGCCTGACAATGATTCTCTTCTTGATATTACATGGTCAGCTAGGTGTTGGGCATTTGTCTATATTTCTTTAAATAAATCTGCTTCAGTAATTATTGCTTCAGCCAAGGATTGTTTCCTCTGAAAACAATGTCTTTCTGGTTGGGTTCTTAATGGTGTTGAAGTATTGAATTTCCTAAAGAAGCAAAAATCAAAGTGCAATGCTAAAATTGGAAACTAGGACAATTAAAGCCCCCATCTTCATATGGACATAACAACTTTATTACAGAAATCTTATAGTGTCTCTCCTTTCATAAGCACTTTCTTGGTAATTTAGCAATCTCTTTAACATGTTTAAAGGGGATTAACATAGGAACACTGTGCCTTCATATTCTCTTGATGTAGCCATTCTCTCTACTAATTAAAGTTACCTGAAAAAAGCAATTGTCATCATCTTGCAGAGGGAAAAATTGATTCTCAATTATTGCAAAACATAGGCTATGCTCTTTTCAAGAAAGTGAGTCATAAATGTAGATCCATGATTACAAGAGAATGTCTTGCATCAAATTAAGGCCTTTAAACACCTCATGGTAGCTATTATGTTCTCTGATGTCTGGACGAAGCAAAGAAGGTTAATCTCTGATAATGCCAAAAGACATTTCTGAACTACTTTAGATTTTTTAAAAGCAGGGGTGGTAATTATATACAGTATCATCTGCTTTAAATTTTTTAAAGTCAAAAGCATTAGCCAATGAAATAGTTTTCAGATTTTGGGCTTAAGAAATTTTTTAGACTTCCCTCTAAAACAGTTTGGGACAGTTTGACTTCATCCAGAAGGGAAAAACCCTAGAGATAAATTTTGACATTGTAGATTTTAAGCCAAATTTTATTTTATTTTTTATTTCAGGGTGTTAAAACAGGAAATGTTGGATATAAATCTTTTCAAATAGTTTTATTGTGGTCATTAACCAACAGAATATAAATATTTTAAAAGGCTTGAGTCTACTCTCTATTCTTTTATGAGGAAGGAAATAACCTAAGGATCTTTGTATCTTTGTTAACAATTTGTTGAATATTACCTATACATCACACTGAACAATTTCTCGTAGACTTAGGCCTAGCAAAATGCATTTGTCTCCTGTGTTTCTAGAAATATAGCCATCATCTTAGAGTGAAATAGATTTGCCCAAGGAAATTGAGGTAATTACTCAGATATTGTTGTATTACCGTTTTAGAGCCACCATTGCTCTGATATATTCATAATTTTTCTTACTAAATGGGGTGGGATAGAGAATAATCATATAATTAGTTTACTATCAGTTCAGATCTCCATTACTGCAGTGAAAATGGCCAAATTCCCAATAGATAGATAATAAAGATAGGAGAGAGAGAGAGAGAGAAAGAGAGAAGAAAGAAAGAAAGAAAGAAAGGAAGGAAGGAAGGAAGGAAGGAAGGAAGGAAGGAAGGAAGGAAGGAAGGAAGGAAGGAAGGAAGGAAGAAAAAAAGAAAGAAAGAAAGAAAGAAGGCTTTTTTCTGGAATTCTTTTGTACTCTTATGAAAACTGAAAGTGTTTTTCAGAAATGGTCTTTTATTGTTGTTTAGCTTTGTTTTCATTTATTACTTTTTCCATTGTGGAGTTGGCCCTGTGGAACACTCTATCACTGGTGGAGAGAACTTTCCCAACCTTTTGGCCTTCTGAAAAAGTATTAAATCTTGGCTTTGCCTGTTAGCTTGGGACCTCAAGGGGGTCTTGAAGTGCTGGAAGTGATTGGTGGGGTAGGAAGATCTCACCCCATGCCATCCATTTGCTGGGTTCTAACTTTGCACAGTTTTTACATTTTAATTGTTTTTCTGTTTATCTTTTTATGGCTTGTAAGAGTCTCCATATCAAGGAGATGGGCAGTGTTTACATTTAATAAATTAGGTAATTATTTAATAAATACCTGCTGATCAGAGCATTAAGCTCCATGTGTATGTTTGCAGAATTCAGAGTACTACTTTGATGAAGCCATTTTCTATTCCTTAAGTCTGTCCACTGTGAGAAGTTTTATATCAAAATATATTTGACTCTTTATACTGTTTCCATCATCCTTTGAAATCCCTTGACAGAATCCACAATGGTCTGAGAATCAGTGTCTCCACTAGATAATTGACAGTTAAGCTGAAACTAAATTAATCAAGTAAAAATAGCAGGCAGGGGAAAATCCTTTTTTTCAAACTTCCTCAAACCCTCAAATAAGTTACCCTGACCTAATCCACATATCAAAGGATAAGGCCTGCAAACACAGAGTTGATTAAATTAGGTCTCCCAGAGGAACTGCATGTTCACAAGAATAAACATACTTAAACGTGAGCATGCACACAAACACACACACACACACACACACACACACATACACACACACAAACCTCAAGTGTCATCCTAGAATCAGTACGTCGACCCTTCAAGTTCCCCCTGTAATGATACCTCATTTCTTTGCAGCCTTCCTCTAAAAGCAAACTGCTTTGATTTTAGGAATAAATATTTCTTCTTTCCTCACAGCTGTCTGGATCTCATTTTTATTTATTCTTGTGCAAGCCCAGCTCGAAGTGGAACCCCAAATTATTCTTCTGACATCACCTATAAACAACAGGAATTTCTAGCTTGTCTAAGGTCATGTGCTAATTATCCTTAGAGAAGTAGAATAGAGCAACTTACTTGATTTGGCTAAGGCAGGGGTGTCAAACTCATGTGGTCATGGCAGTGTCACATGACATATCGGGACTTTTTCCCCTTTGCTAAACTGGGCGTGGCCAGTACGTGACACATCCTGTCTGTGGGCTGGGAATTTGACAGCTCTGGGCTAAGGGTAACTATAGGTGCTGGGAAAGGAAATATGTTTCTTCCTTCTTTATCTCAAACAATAGTCAAATAATTTCCTGGTCTATTATTTAATAGAAACCATTTAGAAATGAAACGAAGCATCTATTTTAGCTTCACCCCAGGTTTCATTTTTTTGTTCACATTAAAATTTCACAAGGATATAAAGCTCAGGAACTTTTATATATGCTTTTCATTTTTTAAATAATGTTTTAATTATTGCTTTTTGATGAAACTTATCATCCCACTTGAAAGGTTTTTTTTGCACATTGTGCAATGTGACTTGATATAAAATCAGATATGTGAATGTTTAAAATCAGATATGTGAATGTTTAAATATGGAAGAGGAACAGTGGGAATAGTTGGACTTATGTTGCTTTCCTAATATACTTTCTTATTAAGTTGCTTCGGTTAATCTTGTGAAACTCTTAGCTGACAACATTTGAAATGTACCTTCTGTTCTGTTAAAAAGTCAATCCTTATTTCAATATGAAATTTCAATATTAAATTACAAAAATTGCATCCAGTTTAAAATGCAGCTTGTCTTTGTTTCTGTTAATTTAATGTATTGTTCCAATGGATAGTTTATCATATAAAACACAGGTATCAACTGTGCAATAAAACAGGAAACAATCACAAACAAAATGTAAGATTATACAAATCACCTTAGCCACAAATTAATAATTGTATTAGCCCTTAAGAAAATCTTGGTTCTTGTTTACAATGTTCAGCTGTGATCTGAGCAGAAAACCTGCCAATCTTTAAAGGAAAACTGTCCTCAGAATTTCAATTAGAGTTCAATTTTATGGGAGTCTGACCCAAATACTTTCCTTTTCAGAGGATATTTTAAGTGTCGGGTACATGGAGCAGAATAGGTTGGGCAACAAAGAAGGCAGTGAAGCATGTTTCTTAATGGCCACCCTGACATGGCAGGCCTAGGAACCAGAGGTGGTATTCAGCAGGTTCTGACCAGTTCTGGAGAACCGGTAGCAGAAATTTTGAGTAGTTTGGAGAACCAGCAAATACCACATCTGACAGGAGATTTAACAGTATCTTTCCACTGCCATGCCCACCAAGCCATGCCCACAGAACTGGCAGTAAAAATATTTGAATCCCACCACTGCTAGGAATGTGATATTTAAGGCAACCCACATAGACTAACCCATTTCTACAACCTTCATAATGTTGATCTGAGGGCAGGGACTGCAATAATATCAGCTATTTCTCTCATTCAATCATTTTGAATACATACATTGAGAGAAATGTTGAAAATGTTATACTGAAAGAAAATACTTTGAGAAGTTGAGCCAGAATATAGGAATTGTCAGATAAAGTCTAGAATATAAGAAAATTTTGAAAAAAGTACGGAATGGTTAATGCCAAGATAACAACTTGATGCATACGGGCAGGGTTCTGGTTCACTTTTTAAACAAATAAAAAAGAAATCCATCAACCAATATTCAGATACAGGAACTGGGCTTGGCTAGTCTAGTGAAGAGATGGACCAGGGGAGACATGATAGCAGTCTTCCAATATTTGAGGGGCTGTCACAGAGAGGAGAGGGTCAAGCTATTTTCTAAAGCACCTGTAGGCCAGACAAGGAGTAATGGATGGAAACTGAACAAGGAGAGATTTAATCTGGAAATAAGGAGAAACTTTCGGACAGTGAAAACAATCAAAAAATGGAACAGCTTGCCCTCGGAAGTGCCATCACTTGAGACCTTCAAGAAGAGATTTCTCTTTTTGCTGTTCAGAGTTCTCCAAAACAGCTTCTTTTCACACATGCCCCCTGGATTGTCCAGAAGATCATATATGGTCATACATGGACATTCAAACAAGCAGACCCCTCAAAGAGGATGTTTGAATCAGACGAGTACACCTTGCAACCATAGAATGATAGAGCTGGAAGGGAACTTGGAGGTCTTCTAGTCCAACACCTCTGCCCAAGACAGGAGTCCCTATACCATCTGGGACAAATGATTGCCCAATCTTTCCCTTCCTGATAAGAGCAAATGAGTCAGTCTGTCATCTGAGTTGTTAAACCAAAAATATACGAATACCTCTCAAGCTACTTATATTATTCATCCCATAACAAGGTATGGTTAGGAACACCAAAATGCAGTGAGGGGAGTTTGTAGATTAATTTATTGCCAAGTGCATCTGCTATAGACAACAGGAAGAAAGGAGAGGGCAGCCATTCCAAACGAGAAATCTGGGAGGATATTCATGATCACATCCTACACCCAGCTCGCTTTCTTGACCCCGCTAATGACAGCAGTTTGACTTGGAAATGAAACCATTCATTTATAGAGGTTAATCTGATCCAGCTTCAACTGCCACCCACCTCCAATCCTATCCTGCTTGAAAAAAAGGTTCACCTGTTCATTTGAAGATTTCCTCCCCCCACCCCCATGTCTGTATAGGGCAGACATCCACTTGTGTCATTGCCCCATTTACATCAGCTACGCAAGCCCTGAAAAACTAAGCTCTGCTGTTAATGGAAGATGAATTAATTGGATAACTTGCGGGGGGGAGGGGGGAATAGGTTCAATGCTCCTATTTTAAAAGTTCCATTATTTCATTCCATTGAAATAATCTTCTCCAGGGGTTAATTTTTGATTGCCTTGGATTAGAGTGATGGGACAAGGACCTTGATGACACATCATTGCATTGAATGAGTGTAGTGCTGCCTGCAATTTTTCTTTTAAAATGAGGCATTTTGTGCTCTGCATTGCGTTTATTCATTTCCCTCGTCACAAAGGAATATCTTCTCCAAGTAAATTGTTTCATCTCGATAATTAGGCAGGAGACTGACAAAGGCTGGGTTACATGCAAATTGGTGTTAGTGGCTTGCTTTAAACCTCTATTATTATTTTTTTAAATTCCCCATTTAATATTTATGGGGAGAAAACTGTCAGCCTCTTGCTAGATTCTTCTCTATTTAATACAAGTATTTCCCTTTTTTTGCTCATTCTGGAAAAAACCACACTACAGACAGGAAAATGAGAATGAGAAATAATGTTTATTGCTCTTGTAAAAAAAAATCCAGTATTGGGGATCTGGTTTGAACTTCTTCAGCGATAGACCGAAATCTGTGACTGTGCGCAGTTTCGATCTGTGCTTGCCACTGGAGCGCCCCGAGCTGGCTGGTTTCAGGGCTAAGCCACCCCGTAGAAGTGGTGAAGAGGGGGGAGACTGCCAGCAGGGTCAAGGAGAGCTGCATCTCTCCTCTCCAGCTGGCCATTACTCCCTTTCCCGAAGGCAGTTGCAGCGGTGGTCAGAAATGGCCACCTCAAAGAAGAACTCGACCAGAAAAGAATGTGTAGGAGGAAGATAAGAGAAAGTTTTGGCTGATCGGGTTGAACTGGAAAAACAACAATACAAGGTACCCTGGAATTTGAATTATAAAGAACAATATTGTTCCCAAAGAAGACTTTGAAGCTGCAAAAGAGAGAGGGAAAGGAAAGGATTTGGTTTTTTTTTCTTTTTTCCCCTCTATTAACAACTAAGAGATTTAAGCAAGAAATTGGCAAAAATCCACTTTGACATCAACAAGTATTTAAGCTGAAAATAAAATGTCAAAGGGATAATAAAGATTTCTGGATTCTCAAAAACTTTTAAAAGAAGGAAAAAAACAAAAGGGTGGGATCTAGAAAAAGGGAGGAGACCACCTGGAAGTGAAAGGAATTAACAGTGAAACTTTAACAAGATTCCTAAAAGATACATTTTAACTGAAACTTTGTAACAAGATAAGAGAACCCCTGGAAGAGAAAGTGGAAAAAAGAAGCAAGAAGAAACAGCTTTGGATTATTTGGATTACTTGGTGATTTTTGGTTTTTTGGTTATTGGATCTAAAGGGCTAAAATCAATCGGGTGGTTGTTTAAAAGTTTTTAAAATGGTATCACTCTTGAAAGAATTGAGAATGGAACTTAAAAAACAGAAAGAAGATGCACAAGAAGGAAGAGGGGTTTTTTGGCTTCGTATTTCAATTTTTGGAAATGGAGATCCTGAACTATGAAAAACAACAAGAAATGCCTGTAGAACAAAAAGGGCAGGACAAAGAAGAAGCCATTTTCAATGACCAAGTATTTCTATGTGGGGAAAAGAAAGGGAAGGGGGGGGGAAGAGAGTGAAAATTTTAAGATCTGAAAAAACAACCCCCAAAAAGAATAGTAATTATAACATTAGGAAGAAACAGAAGAGAGGATTACAGAAGAGAGAATCAGAATTAGAGAGAGAAGGGGTCAAAAAGGGAAGGGAGAAGAAGAGGAGAAGAGGGAAAGGAAAAGAAATTATAAAGGACAGAATCAGGACATAGAGAAACAGGGAAAATATACCAGACACAGAGATAATGGGTGAAAACTTAATTGAAAAGGGGATTCTGCAAGGGTACATAAGTTAGTATTGTTATATTAGAAATAGAAATGAACTTTGAAAATATGAAACAAGTGTGATTAAAATGATAGATAAAATACTCATTGTAATGTAATGGAATGTTTAATAAATAAATAAATGAAATAAAGAGAATGAGAGAATGAAATTAAGAAAGGAAGGGAACATTTTAATTATTATAAATGTGTTATAAAAATTTAAGAGGAATATAAAAGAAACATGAAAAATTATGGAAATATTATAAGTGTTCCTTGAAGTATGATATCCTATTGAAAAGGAATTTTAAAGATGTCAAAGATTATAATTAACATTAATGATAGAGCTGAATTGGAATACAATAAGTATTTTATTTATTGTTGTTAATATATATATATATATATTCTCTTTAAGAACTTAGTGCGTATTTTAAGAATGTACCAAGCAGAATTCGACTGGATGTTATGTGTTATATTGAATGTTATCATTTTAAAGGCATAAATTGAAGTTTAAATAAGAGTTGAATGAATAAAAATTAAAAGATACAAAGGTGTCATACTCCAATTAGTAACTACAGGGGAAAATTTTGTTTAATGAGAAAAGAAAATATGAAATTGAAACAGGACAGACAAAAGTATAAATATGATGACTAGAAAGGTATTGAAACTTAGAAAAAGATATATATAATTGAATTTAGAAAGGAATGAGATAATTAAAAATAAGATTGAGAAAACTAAGGGAAGTGAAAATTATTGAAATTTTTTTTAAAAATAATAACAAGGTATGGAATAGAACACAAAGATGAATATGAAATTGAATTTGTGTCTGTATGGAGAAGTGATAACCTGAGACCATATTATTCTAAAAAAAAATTACTTGCATTATGTTTTGTGAAAACCCAAATAAAATTTTAATTAAGAAAAAAATCCAGTATTGAACCTGTTCAGGTATTAAGAAATGCTCATTTAATAATGAACTTGCAAAATTTAATAAGAAAATTTGGTACATTTTCTTTTTTCAAGGAGTGTTGATCTAACATGCACATTCACTGTGTTTTTAAAATCTTTTTTTCTCTTCTGTTTTGTTATGAAGTGTCCTCTCATCATTCCAATCAGTGGCAATCAAAATTAATCCTTGGAGAAGATGATTTCATATATCCCTTCAAAACAGGAGCACTGCAACTCTATTTTTCCCCCTGGAAGTTATTCAATTAATCCATCCTTCATTAACAGCATAATTTAAATTTATGAGATTTGCATACAAATCTTAGTATACAGATAGTCCTTGAGTTACAATCTCAAGGACTATCTCAATTGAGTCCAGCATTTATGTTGCAAAGTGAAACCTTTGTTAAGTGAGTTTTGCTCTCCACTTTACGACCTTTCTTGTGACAGCTTTTATAAGTGAATCATTTCTGTTGTTAAATAAGTAACATGGTTGTTAAGTGAATCTGGCTTCTCCATTGACTTTGCTTGTCAGAAGGTCGCAAAAGCTAATCATGCAACCCTAGGTCACTGCAACCAAATATGAACCAAAAGTCTCTGAATTTTGATCATGTCACCATGAGGATAATGCAACAGTTGTAAATGTGAAAAATGGTCACAGGTCATTTTTTTTTCAATGCCGTGGTAACTTTGAATGGTCAGTAAATGAACTGTTGCAAGTTGAGGACTACCTGCAGTGAAAGGGACCCACAAGTCCTGCCATAAGCTTTCCTTCTTCAATCAGCCTTTATGGAAAACGTGAATTTAGATAAGTTTGTGATGACACCTGGATTCAACCAGCACTCAGATACAGGTGGTCCTGAACTCAGGACCACAGTTGAGCCCAAATTTTCTGTTGCTCAGTCAGACATTTTTAAGTGAGCTTGGTCCCATTTTACAACCTTTCTTGCCACCATTGTTAAGTGAATCCCTGCAGGCGATATGTCAGTCACCCGGTTGTTAAGTGAATCTGGATTCCCCATTGACTTTATTTACTTATTGAATTTATATTTCTGCCTATTCACCCATGGCAACTCAAGGCAGCTTACAGAGTGTAAAACCATATTTAAAATTTTTAAAAAAATCAATAAAAGCTAACAAAAAGAATCAAATAAATTAATAAAATACAATAGAACAAAATCTGGAAAAAAATCATACCCCCCCCAAACTCCCCCCCCCCCCATCCAGCAGATCACACGAGCCATTTGATGGGCTCAGAGGAGGTTCTGACCAGTTCTGGAGAACTGGTAGCGGAAATTTTGAGTAGTTCGGAGAACCGGCAAATGTCACCTCTGACTGGAGATCTTACAGTCTCCTTCCCCTGCCATGCCTACCAAGCCATGCCCACAGAACCAGTAGTAAAAAAAAATTGAACCCCACCACTGAATGGGCTCTACCCTGCTCTGGGTTCCCCAGACCTACTGGCAGAACCAGGTTTTCAGTGCCTTCCAGAAGAGATCTAGAGTGGGGGGCCGTTCTAATCTCTGGGGGGATGATATTCCAGAGAGAGGAAGCCACCACGGAGAAGGCCCTTCTTCTGGATCCCACCAGGTGTATCTCCTTCAGGGATGGGACCCGCAACATTCCCGCAACTTTGCTTGTAAGAAGGTTGCCGAAGAAAATCACATGACTTTGGGACACAGCAACAGTCATAACTATGAATCAGTTACCAAGCACCTGAATTTTGATCACACAATCATGGGGATGCTACAAAGGTTGCAACTATGAAAAACTGTCATAAGACACATTTTTCAGTGTCCTTGTAACTTTGAAAAATCACTAAATGAACGGTTGTAAGTCGAGAATTGTCTGTAACTGAAAGGCAGCCTTTCACTCAGAAGATATGCTTTCATGGAGCTCAATCCAGGCAAGATCAAGTGGCTGTGAATTTTTTTAGCCTTTCATATCAGAAGACTTTCTGTCTTTAACTCTCGAAATGACTTTAGCTGAAGCCACATTTTTCTTACTTTGTTTCTTAGTTGCCATACTTGGGGGGTGGGATAGAGTGGGACTTATGGAATGTAGAATGTTTTCCTCCAATGTGCCAGACATAACAATGATAAGGCTCCTGAGAACCAAGGTCAATGTGACCTAGAAACAACAGGAGGGAGTGCTGAGAAGTTCATCACCTGCTTGGCTACCTAATGTGACCTATGACATGAGCGGGGGTGGACAGTATCTATTCTTTAATTATACCAAAAATTCAGGAATTATTCAGTGTTGGTTTCCCATTTGACCGTGCTGATAGGATGTACTCAATAAACTGGATTTCTGAGAAAGCCATGGCCTCAGAGTCCTGAATTGGTTGGGAGCATTACTTGGAACCATGACAAATAGGGGTTCTACTTTCCTGTATAAACCATTTCAAGAAGATTGACTGGGTAGATCCCAGGGAGTGTGAACGTCACATTGCATGAAGTGTTAACTTCTAATTTTAAGAGAGACAATCCTACCATTTGTGAAAAGAATCTCCTTGAACCAAGAAGACTATGCCAAGTATTACTCTAGATGGCTTGGTTAGTTTTGGCTTGGCTGGATTACATTGAGTGAGGTGGAATTGTCTTGGGCTGCATATAAAATACATGATATATAAAAAGTAAAGGTTCCCCTCGCACATATGTGCTAGTTGTTTCCGGCTCTAGGGGGTGGTGCTCATCTCCATTACAAAGCCAAAGAGACAGCGCTGTCCGACGATGTTTCCATGGTCATATGGCCCACATGACTAAACACCGAAGGTGCACAGAGTGCTATTATCTTCCCACCAAAGGGGTCCCTATTTTTCTATTTGCATTTTTACATGCTTTCAAACTGTTAGGTTGGCAGAAGCTGGGACAAGTAACGGGAGCTCACTCCGTTATGCAATGCTAGGGATTCGAATCACCAAACTGCTGATCAACAAGCTCAGTGTCTTAGCCACTGAGTCACCGTGTCCCTTAAGGCACTATCAGTAGACTGCTGATAATAGAAGGATTTTGTGGGTAGATGGTCCCTGGGTATTGCTATTTTAAAGGGGCATGGATTGAGTAAGAATTGAATGCTCCTAGAATAATTGGAGTCTCTAAGAACCTTGGTGATGGGGAGTGGCTCTTAGTTGATTGACCCAGCTATATTCTTTTCTGGAGAGGACAACCTAGCTACAATTGTTTATTCACTGTTAACTTCATAAGGTGAGAATGTTCTTGAGACTGGTCCAAATCTGTAAACAATGACTAGTTTGCAGAGTGGGGCATCTGGTAATGCATGCACAATGTACACCCCTTTTGAAGCAGTCACAATTGGTTACTGATCTACGATTTGCTTCTGACATATAAATCCTCTATAAATAACTTGGGACCATGATACCCACTGCACTATAGCAATAGCACTTAGACTTATATACTGCTTCATGGTGCTTTACAACCCTCTCTAAGTAGTTTACAGAGATACCGTATTATTGCCCCCAACAATCTCATTTTACTGACATTGGCAGGAATGGAAGGTTGAACTTGAGCCAGTGAGAATAAAACAGAATTTACCTAAAATACTGCGTTCTAACCACTGCTCCACCCCAGCTCCTATCTTCATCATTATAGACTTAGTTAAGCAGTAAGATCATTAGAGAAGACAGAAAGAATGATTGACTTTGTGGTGAATCCTTCACAGGACAGTCTTCTCTTTGGTGCCATTTATATACCAAAATGTTGTCCTTACTATAGTTTATGAAGCTATTCTTGTTAATTGTTCTAGGCCAGAGGTCCCCAACCCCAATGAGTGGGCTGGCATGGGTCCATGGCATGCCAGCAACAGGGCCACACAAACAAGCAAGCGCGCAAACAAACAAGCACACAAAACCATGACCCCTCTTTCTCCATGGAACTGGTCCCTGGTGCCCAAAAGGTTGAGGACCACTGTTCTTGGCATCTCTTTTACCCACATTACCTTTGTATGTGCATGGGATGAGCTGTTTTGTTCTGATTTGCTTTCCCCCACTCCCAACACTTTCAAAATGAATGTTAATTGTTGCATTTTTGAAGTGCTTTTATTGTGAACGACTTATCGATATAGGGGAAGTGGTATCAGGATATATTGAATAGGTATTGGGGTGAATTCCATGCTGCCCCAGAGGACTACGACCTCACCCATTTTTTGTATGGTTCCACTTGTTAGTATATGCCCCCCCCAGCACATTATTCAAACGCTGAATCGGTTGAATCAATTGGTTCAATCAAAGTTGCATGTTTAATGGCAGGAGAGCAATATCCCATTTCACCTTTGATAGCTTTTCCTAGCCCTCTCCAAAGGGTTAATTTGAGACCTTTCTGAGGGCTAGAAGGAAAACATCTCTATAACTGGCAATGCTACCAAACTCTTTGCTCTTTGAAATGCAAAGAACTTCGTTTCTAAATTTTTAATCTGAGCCAGAGACTCTCATGGCAGCTGATGCTTCCCTAGTTTTAGTTACCTGGAGTTCCTTCTATACAGATTTCCGATTGATCAAAAATGTCAGCTCTAATGTGGCCTCATGTAGAGTTTGTTTCATATGGTTGAAGCAAAAAGGTTAGGTCTGCCTCCAAGGAACAATTTTCTAAAAGGTTATTCTAATGTCACATTAATGACTTTTGAGTTCCCGGGAATATGATTTTCAATCCTTAGTATGCCTTTCGGAAAGACAGGTATTATCTTTGTGGTATTTGGCTGTCTTTCCTTTCTTGTCATTGTGACTGAACAATATGAGCAATTGTAAACATAAGGCTAAGGATATAACTGTATGGTGGTTCTGGTATTCTTTTTTGTGCCATGCTGTAACTCTTTCCTAAACCAAGAGGGTTTTAGTTATGTAAAATCAGATCTGGGAATGAGGGACTGAAATTGTAGAACTCTACTCAGCCACTGTGGTAAGGATGTATTTTAAGATAAGTCAATAATAGTATTTAGGTTTAATAATCTATTTTTTTACTGGATAATGATGTGATCTAAAATGATGTTTCATAAATAAAAAAATTATTCACGTGATTATGTATAATTCATTGTATCATGTATATCAAAATTTAAACCAAGATAAAACTCACAAACTATTGTCCTATTTCTGTCGCATAAAGGCAGAACAGTTACCTATAACTGTATAACCATAGCAAGAGAATACTTTTAAAATCAGTTTTCAAAAAGCTAATCAGAATCTGGCTGAAGGAAAACTCAATAGAGTGAAGCAAATAATAGGGCAGCTCTTCAGTCTAAAATTCATCATATACTTTATATCATAGCTTTAAATTTGAGGGATCTAATGCTATCTGTACCTATACCTATATCAGTGGTGAGATTCAATTTTTTTTTAACTACCTGTTCTGTCAGTGTGGCTTGGTGGGCCTGGCAGGGGAAGGATACTGCAAAATCTCTATTCCCTCCCCACTCCTGGGGGAAGGTTACTACTGGTTCTCCAAACTACTCAAAATTCCTGCTACCGGTTCTCCAGAACTGGTCAGAACCTGCTGAATACCACCTCTGACTTATCTATCTTTCACTGAATGCTGGTGTTGGTATTCTACAAATTCAATATAACATTCAGATTTGAATTACCTACTGTATATGATGACTTGGGTAGTTTCTTAGACTGCAAGGGAAAAAACAAAATATCAGACCTTCCCACCCCATGTTCAAAAGCAGCACATTTCTTTTTACTTTTTTGTGCCTTCAGTTCAGTGTTGGCTCTGGAAACTGCTTGGACTAGTCTATCCAGTTTTCTTGACCAAGAGAGACAGTCTGGCCCAAAGTTACCCAGTTCCCTTTGTGCCTGAGGGATGACTAGAAGTAATGTTCTCCTGGTTTCTACTCTGGTGCCTTCACCACTACTTCCAAAACTGGCTATTCTAATTGTGCTTACAGTCTAATAACTATTTAATTAATCAACCCATAGGTCTCACCCAAGGCATGAACAACCAAGCTCAAACGATCCCACTTTGGACACATTATGCAAAGATCTTGCTCTCTGGAGAAGATTCTAATGCTAGAAAAAGTGGAAGGGGAGAGAAAAAGAGAATGACCAACTGCAAACTCAACTATACTTGCAATGGTGTACCATCAGACCCGAAGGACCAGGTTAAAGACCAACTGCTCTGGAGAAAGTCTATTTATGTACAGTAATCTCTAAGAACAGTGTGGTGGCCTAATGGTGAAGATGCTTGCTTTCCATTCAGAAGAGCTTAATCCTAAGTAGTGGCAGATGTTTCCCTCCTAGGGCACAGAGAAAAACAAAATCTGCTGCAAACTCCATGTCAGGAAAGGCAACTGACCACTAAAAGCTCAGATCCAGAGGTGGTATTCAGCAGGTTCTGACCAGTTCTGGAGAACTGGTAGCGGGAATTTTGAGTAGTTTGGAGAACCGGCCAATACCCCCTCTGACTGGAGATTTTGCAGTATCCTTCCCCTGCCATGCCCATCAAGCCACGCCCACAGAACTGGTAGTAAAAAAAATTTTGAATCCCACCACTGCTCACTCCAGTCGTCCCAACTCTACCACACATTAAGGGATTACAGGGTCATAAAAAGGGAGTTTACAGAAATCTGTAAAAATCAACAATTAGATAGCAAATCATTATCATCAATTTTCCCCAAAGGTGTCCTTATATCTGTAGCAATAGTAATAGCACTTAGACTTATATACCACTTCACAGTGTTTTACATTGTGCTCTCTAAGCAGTTTATGGTCAGCATATTTCCCCCAACAATGTGGGTCCTCATTTTACCAACCTTGGAAGGATGGAAGGTTGAGTTAACGTTGAGCTGGTGAGAAATGATCTGCTGAACTGCTGGTAACTGGCAGTCAGCAGAAGTAGTTTGCAGTACTACAGAGTAACCACTGTGCCACCTCAGCTCAACTAGCATGTGCCTTTCCCCCCCAAGTCATTTTTTTATAAATCTTTTTCTTTGAGATGCATTATTTGATGTCTACAGATGTTTTGACCTACAACTCTCATATATCTCCTGGGATATATTGAAAGTGAAGTAAAAAATATTGAAACCCCAAGGTATCCACTTCTAATTAGAGAAAAGAGGAATGAATTGAATATCAAATGTCCAGATCTGTGCTGTAGGTTTCCATTGTGCTGGATTCAAATTGTCTTGAGTAATTTAACTCATCTTCAAAGAGCGCTTCAGAACAAAATAGAATAAAATAAATGAGAAAGATCTGAAAGACATCAAAGGCCTCCTATTTTTGCTACTACTGAAGGACCTAGGACCTAGGTTTTAAATCTTTCATATGGGCCACTTTGGAAAGCCAGAAACTGAATAAAATTGTGATGCATTACAGTCAGTGAAGAGCAGAAACTAGAAAGAGCTCTTGATCTAGTTCTCACTTGGTGGAATTCCATTAGTTATATGGCCTCTTCTTATTACTTCAACTCAACTTGTTTTAGTAAATGTATGTCATGTAGAGAAAATTAGCCTGTTTATGTAACATTATGTCATTATCCCAGTTGGCAGGACACAAATGGATAGAAATGACTGACCTACCTGACCTTTGTATGTTTAATCAGCTTAATGAGTTTCATTATCTAAAAGAACAGTAGACACTGTTGTGGATGGCTTATTTTTTTCATGTATATGAATGCAATGTTCAATGCTCATTAAACCTGGGAAAGAATTAAAGGAACTCTGTGTCTGGTATGACTCATCCGAGGGATTTCATCCTATGTTTTTAAATTTTTTTGGGCAATGACATGTCTTTGCTCTGACTACTTCTATAACAGTGATGGGATTCAAAATATTTTACTACCGATTCTGTGGGTGTGGCTTGGTGAGCATGGCAGGAGAAGGTTACTGCAAAACCCCATTCCCTCCCCATCCCATTTACCTGCTTTCCAGCTCCGTTCTCCTGTGCAGGGCAACAAAAGAAGACCCAGCTGATCAGCTGGGACTCTGGAGGCAGAGAATAGATGGGGGAGGGGCTAGTCAGTGGTGGTATTTGCTGGTTTTCTGAACTACTCAAAATTTCCACTCTCCAGAACTGGTCAGAACCTACTGAATACCACCTTTGTTCTATAACATTTCCCAAGCGGCTAGTAATTCTTCATGAGAGCTGGTAGATTGAGATGTGTACTTTACCACATCTCCCTGATTGGACAGTTATTTTTCTCCACCAGATTTGAACTTGCCACACATCTGAAAAGTGTAATGGAGGACACCAATGGTCTTATTGATCTTGAGCATGGCTTTTGGGTGGGATCTGAAACATTGCTTTCTTTTTCCTCCCAACTTTACTCAAACAAGTGCCATTAAAAACAACAAAACATATTCCCCCTTACTGACATTCAAGCCATAGCACTGAGTTGACAAATGAGTTCTGGAAGTTCATGAAGCTTTTGGAATTAGAACATGAGGAAGTTTAGAACCATCTGATCTCAAAATCTGTTCCAAATTCTCTCAGATAAATATTCTTCAACCACTTGCCAATTCATAAAAAAACCCTCTTCCTATCTGGTTGATGCTACATTTTTTGGAGCAGTCATTTGTGTAAGACTTTATCTAAAGATTTACTGATGTACTTGCTGATATTCTTGAAACTGGAAGATTAGCTAGTGAGATGGGATTTACCTGTATAAAAACTGTATTGATTTTATTTAAGAAGGGTGATAGGTAGCACTGAAAGACATTGAAGTCCAACATATTTAATACTTTTCCTGTCTCTCTCTTAGAAGAAATTCGTTTATACTTGGTACCAAGCCCAAATAAGCAAGACAAGGAAAAATGGAACTAGGCACAGAAGGATGACTTGGAACTCTGACTTGTAGAAGAATGAGAAGACTGTGGCTTTTTAAAAAATGGAATCGAAAGGTTTTATTTTTTCTACAAAAATGATATAATGGAGAAAGTGCTATTTTGACAATAAATCTGTGATTATGGGTTATTTATTCCAGTCTAGAAGCCTAACAGAGAACTTTGGTTCCACTGCTTATTCCACATCTGAAAGAGAACATGGAAGAATAATTTGGGCATGTACCTAATACCTCCAGTGCAAAAACCAAGGAATACAGAGACCATTTTCAATATTGCTTAAGCACATTTGTCCAAACTTAGATAGGCACATTTGAAACTAGTGCATGTGTTACATGGAAGCTTGGATGCAATTTCATTCTTATTCACATTCTTTTATATTACTGAATAGGTAATTTTCGGAAGTTAGATAGAGTACAATCAGCTGTCAGAGGAAACTAAATTATCAAAGAGAAATAAGGATATGTGTCACCTGGCTGTAAAATAGAGAAGGTGTCAGCCCTTTGAGCTAGTCCAGGGGTCTTCAAAATGGGCAGCTTTAAGCCTTGTGGACTTCAACTCCCAGAATTCCTCCTCCAGTCATGTTAGCTCAGGAATTCTGGGAGTTGAAGCCCACAAGTCTTAAATTTGCCAAGTTTGAAGAACCTTGAGCAGGAGTGGGATTCTACTAGTTCGGACCAGTTTGGAGAACCAGCAAATTGTGCCCCTGGCAGGCCCCGCCCCTTTCTGCCCACCCCTCCTCTCCCTGCCCAGTCAGTCTTTATCATGCATGCACAACATCGCGTGCATGCCCAACATCGCTGACTGCGTTCTTCCCTGCCCAGTCACTCCTTAAAGTATTTCTTCCCCCCTCCCAACGATCAGCTGTTCCTATGATCAGCTGTGCTGGAATTCCCCTTGCTTACTTACTGCTTCACCCTGGAGGCTTCTCAGAGGCCCAGGAAGGCAAAAAATGGAGGGGGGCACAGCACCCCTCCTGCGTCCTCCATTTTTTACCTTCCTGGGCCCCAGGGAAGCCTTCTGGGAGCAAAAACACCCCCCAGGAGGCTTCCCTGAGGCCAGGAAGGCCTCAAAAATTGGGGCGGGGGTGCTGCAAAAAAAGCCATGCCCACCCAGTCACATGGCCATGCCCACCTAGCCACACCCACCGAACCAGTTGTTACAAAATTTGAATCCCACCCCTACCCTTGAGCTAGTCCAAACAAGAAGCACAAACCATCAGGACTACACTACCTTTGTTGTAAAGTCACAGCAACAGAATCTTACAAGTCTGAAAGCACTTCCCCTCACCCTTACTTTTATTTTCCAGAAACTAGGGAGGGTCCCATCACTTCCCACATCACTTTCCATCCTTTCCTTTTGTGGGATAAGGTATCTTTTGCAGGATGGTTTATGTAGGCTGTGGCTCTTCCTCCTGCCTCCCAACATTATTCTCATAGATCACTATAGAAAGAAGTAGATTTGGGAAGATGGAATGGGGCACCACTCACACCACTGCTTAAGCCATCATGTGGTTTGTTTAATTTTGGCTTAGTATGATCAGGGATGCTGTGGCTCAGTGGCTAAGATGCTGAGCAGGTCGATCAGAAAGGTTGGCAGTTCAGCAGTTCGAATCCCTAGCACTGCCAACCTAGCAATCCAGCTTCTGCCAACCTAGCAGTTCAAAAGCATGTAAAAATGCAAGTAGAAAAATGGGGACCACTTTGGTGGGAAGATAACAGTGTTCCATGCGCCTTCTGTGTTTAGTCATGCCAGCAACATGACCACGGAGATGTCTTTAGACAGTGCTGGCTCTTCAGCTTTGTAATGGAGATGAGCACCACCCCCTAGAGCCGGAAATGACTAGCACGTATGTGTGAGGGGAACATTTACCTTTACCTTTTATGATCTGGGAATCTAGGATTACTCAGAATTGTAAAGTTTGTGACTGTAAATGTATGGCGTTGGGTGAACAGTTAAAAATATAGGTTACTGTAATGTGTAAGTATATAAAAAGAGAAAAAAATTGGATAGATACAGAACCGTGTTGAAGGGAAGTGATTAAAAAGATCAAGATTGTAATTTTACAATGCATGTGTAAAAAAGAATTTTACAATGTAAAATTGTATAAAAAGGGGCAGGAATTCAGTTGTCGTATTATGGATGCCATCTTGACATTTTTATCTTCCCCACAGACATCTCTAAGCAGAGGGTTAAAGTTTAGTTCCTGAACTCAAGAGACAAGAGAATTCAACCTCTAGTTCGGGTGGTCTATAAGCCATGTTTAGTTCTCTCTTTTTCTTCCTCCTTCAAAAATAGGTTCAGCAGACCTATTTTTATCTTGGACACTAGCTGGGAATGCAAACCTTTCACTGCTTTCCTCTGAAATTGCAATGAGATACACAGAGAATTCCTCCTTCCAAATATAAAATAAAATCCAGAAAAAAAAATTATTTAGGTTTTGATTTTGTTTCCATCCTAGGATTCTTGGTTTCTGTTATTTTTAGCAGTCTTTCCACATGGGGCAATTTAATTCTGGTCTAGTGAACGGTGAAGCCTAAGCCCAGAAATGCAGATTTAGATGCAAAAGGTCAAACTCAAAGTGAAGATTTAGACGAATCTACATACCATTTTTGGAAGGGAGTTAAGCATCTAATCTAATTTTGGCCTTGAAAATTTTGGGATTGAGGAGAGGAAGGGAAATCTCCTTACTCAGTGGCAAAAAAAAACCATTAGCTTTGTATAGCAATAGAAACACTGGGAAAGGAGACATTTTCTCCCTGAGTTTTGTTAGCAATGGATGCAAATTGAAGATTAAAGCTTTGCAACACTCTGAATTGCTCTGTGTCAATACAATATGCAGGCAATGATTGTTTTCATTATTTGGCACATGTTGGCCTGACTTAATCCTGCCAAAGGCCATTGTTATATTACAGTGAAACTTAAATAGGTCAAAATCCTTTCACAGTCATTTTTTTTTCAGAATATTTACACTTTACTGAGAAATGCCTTTGCATATTTGGGACACATCCATCAAAGAGGATGCAGAATTTTCTGGAGGTAGCAACCTTAAAGTGGTATGCTTGCATATTATTTAGGATCAAAGTTAGGGAACAACAGTCTAGTTTCAACTCTGCTGGGCTATTGTCTCCATAGAATTCCCCCTTCAAAGGGCTGAATGAGCTTCTTGGCAGCTGTTCTCTTCCTCCTGTCCCTGGGATATTTAGTGTAGTTGACTGAACTGCACAAGCACTTAGCACATTTATTTTTTGCAGGACCAGAGTTAATTGTCTGAAAATCTGTTGCTGTAAATGAGGGTTTTCTTCAGCAAAGATCACAGTTCTTCAATGGCCTCCTCTTTAATCCTGAAGACGTGCCTCATGCATATGAAAGCCGATTTGCATGTTCCAGCCTTTTTTTTTTTTTTACATGAATGTGCCATCTTAAAATCCTTGTGGAGCATGTGCAAAGTTTCTGTTGTGTGGAAACCTGCACACCGGGGATGTTTTTATTTTCTCTTCCATCCTGACTTCATTCATTCATTCATCCGTTTATTTAATTTATTAACTGCCCATCTTACCACAAGGTAACTCCGGACAATTTACAATATGAAAAAGATAAAATATCACAAAACCTATACACAATCCAGACTAAATAATGTAAAAAGATAAAAGCTCAATCCTAGCTAAAAGTTGGGGAGGGAGGGAGTAGGATGATTGGAGGGCGAGGGGGGATCTTTTATTAGTCTGTCAAGCACCCCCAGTGTGAAGCTTCATCATTGGACCCTCAAGCCAACTGGCCAAGTTAAGCTCTTGCAGAAAGTCAGGAGCGTTAGAACCGACCTCACTCTGAGGAGCAGGATTTTTATTATTTCTTTCTTTCTAACCCACCTTTATTATTTTTACAAATAACTCAAGGTGGTGAACGTAATCTATAGTCCTTCTTCCTCCTATTCCCACACAGCAATAGCCCTGTGCGGTGAGTTAGAGAGAGAGAGAGAGAGAGAGGGAGAGAGAGGCCCAAAATCATCCATCCAGCTGGCTTTTATAGTTAACAGAATAAGAATAGAATAGAATACTTTATTGGCCAAGTGTGATTGGACACACAAGGAATTTGTCTTGGTGTAAATACTCTCAGTATAGATAAAGGAAAAGATACATTTGTCAAGAGTTGAGAATCATAAGGTATGACACTTAATGATAGTCATAGGGTACAATAAGCAACCAAATCATACTAGTCAATATAACTTGTAAGGATACAAGCAACAAAGTTACAGTCCTACAGCCACAAGTGGGAGGGGATGGGTGATAAGGAGTGATGAGAAGATTAACAGTAATAGTAGCGCAGATTTTGTAATAGTTGAACAGTGTTGAGGGAATTATTGGTTTATCAGAGTGATGGCTTTGGGGAAAAAAATGTTTTTGTGTCTAGTTGTTCTGGTGTGCAGTGCTCTATAGCATTGTTTTGAGGGAAGGAGTTGAAACAGTTTATGTCTGGGATGTGAGGGGTCTGTAAATATTTTCACAGCCCTCTTTTTGACTCATACAGTATACAGGTCCTCGATTGGAAGCAGGTTGGTAGTACTTGTTTTTTCTGCAATCCTAATTATCCTCTGAAGTCTGTGTCTGTCCTGTTGGGTTGCAGAACCAAACCAGACAGTGATAGAGGTGCAGATGACAGACTCCATAACTGAATAAGAGAGTTGGAAGGGACCTGGAGGTCTTTTAATCCAACCCCTTGCTGAAGAATTCACAGCCTTCCACTTTTTAGCCTGGTAACTTAACCCCTAGAGTCCAAACTGGCTTTTCTTGAAGTGGATCAGATGGTTGGCCCTGATATCTCACTCCTTTCTAACTGGTGATTCCACTCAAGTCCATTCTTGGATTGAAGACCATCTCATCTTCACATACTTTACATCAATCCTGTATGAGCCGGATGAATGTACATCTTCCATAAGCCAATAGAGAGATGCTACTTTGAAAGCAAAGCAAAAGAAATATCAATGGAGGAAAGGCATTTTTTTTTTGTTATGCCTTGAAGTAATCATTCTGGGTCTTTTAATTGCACCACATGTCAGTGATATTTAAGCTGTCACTTTTCATACTGTTCGGTGTATACTTACCACAGAGGTTAAAAACACTCAATCTAGTTTCAGGCATCTTGTGTTTATAGGTCAAATGGGCTTGTCAAGCTCTTTCACGCCCCCAGTTTTACTGTCATGGCCAATATGTTAGACTAAAATGAGAAGTGGCTGAGTACAAATGTCTTGTATAAATCCAGAGGCCGATAATGCATCACTGCCTAATAAACTCTCTTCATTACTGTATAAAGTCTGCATGGGTGATCCCATCAGTATTCGACATGGGAAAAAAAGCCAACAATCTGGGTTTCTTCACCTACCTCTGAAGCCCAATAATGAGCAGATCTGGTTGAGTAAGATTAAGAAGAATTCCGTTTTCCCTCTGGCCAGCTTTGGTGTCTACTTGCCACTGACCGTCTCTTTTTAATTGTCTTGCACCATGTTGGCTTATTAGCTCCCTGAATCTCTGCAGCTATTGGAAAATGATAATCCTGAAAAGATTGCTGCATTAATGTAGGCAATGCCAGATAACCAGCCTTTCTTCTGATTCTACTTGAAATGAACATCCTGAATTGAACAGGGTCAGGTTTTGACTATTTATAAATCTATGGAGTTCACCAAGACCCAATTGCAATTAGCACTTGTTTTTCATAGCCCATGGCTGAGACAGAGAACTGTTAGCCAATTGCTGTTCAGCTGCTGGCTAATCAGCAATGCCTTTTCTCTCAGTCCTCCACCCCATCTTAAAAAGGATAAGCATTTGATGGCTTTTTTCCTTGGCGTGGTAAAAATTTGCTTTCAAGGCAAACACATCAGGATAACAGGTGCTGGTGACCAGGAATCAGGTTGCACTAAAGGGTCTCCTCCAATGAGGGAACAGGCCACCCTTTGTTTTATTTATGTATTTATTAAGAAAATGTATATGGTCGTGCAACTCATTTCAGAGTATCAAGGCCATTTTTCTCTGTGAGGAACATGTTCCACAGGGAGGGAGCCACTGTGGAGAATGTCCTCTAGTCAGAATAGAGCTTCCTTCCCCCCCGTTCGTTCAATTGTGTCTGATTCTTGGAGACTGCATGGACACGTCAATCAATCAGAATAGAGCTGGAAGGGACCTTGGAGGTCTTCTAGTCCAACCCCTAGCTCAAGCAGAAGGCCCTATACCATTTGAGACAAGTGGCTACCCACTCCCTTCTTAAAAAGCTCCAGTGATGAAGCACCCACAGCTTCTGAAGACAAGCTGGTGAATTGTCCTCACTGTTAGGAATTTTCTTTCTTTCTTTATTTTTTTCTTAATTCCAGGTTTGCTTTTCTTCTTGACGAGTTTCTATCCGATGTTTCTTGTCCTGTCCGCTGGTGCTTTGGAAAATAGGTTGACCCCCTCTTCTTTGTAGTAGCCCCTCATATTTTGGAATACTAGTATCATGTCACCCGTAGTCCTTCTTTTTTCTAGACTGGCCAAACCCAAATCCTGGAACTGTTCTTGATATGTTTTTGTCTCCAGGCCTTTAATCACCTTAGTTCCTTCTTCTTGGTCTCATGAGGTGGACCTCCTTAAGATATGGGACCCATAAGATCCCCCCCATTCCCACTCTGATGGGTTGGGTAGATGTAACTGGGAAAATATGGTTCTTTAAAGAACCTTGCCCCAAGTTTTGACGCAGAGAATATAACAGCTGTTTAGATATGCAAGGAATTATTGAAATAATAAACCCCAATTACAGCATTATTTCAATCCGTTATCAGATTTGCACCTCTGGTCTAGAAAAATCCATGCTTACTTAGCGCATCAAGAAGAATATACCATGTTTCTCATACAATAAGGCCGGGTCTTATTTTTTTTTGAGCCCTGAAAAAGTGGCTAGGCCATCTTTTGGGGGGTGACTTAATTCCCCCCCCCCCTGCATCTTCGGGAAGGCGGTGACGGCTTGGATGTTGACCTCGGCATTGGTGGGGCACTTCATATCGGGGTCAATGCAGGCAGCACCATATCTGGGTGTGCAACAAAAGTACTTCCTAATGGCAAGCCCCCCCCCACCATTCCCCCCCATTTCGCATGTTTTAATATAGGCCTTAATTTGGGGGGAGGGGCTTAATTTCATTTCATGCCTATAAAACATGCTGGGACTTCCTATTGGGGGAGGCCGTATTGTTGGAGAAACATGGTAGATAAATGGAGATAGATTTGGGGATGGTCAATATGAAGAAACCAAGTCTGGGGAGAAAAGATAACAAGTTTTGGAAATGCTATTTAACTTTGGAGGAAAAGACATGATGGATTCCCCAACCACCCCAAATACCTGAAAGGCCATCACAAGGGTAATGACTTATATTCTGATGCTACAAAGGGCAAGGGGAGATCAAATACAGAAAGAGATGCATCTTGTCTGAAGACAGGAAAAATGGGAGGGTAGAGATGAATTACTACAGCTATTAGATCCTATTGGATACTCTATCAGTGAAAAGTTGGCGTATACTGCCGTGCATTTCAAATGAGTTGAATGACTTTACCATGGCTCTGGAAAGCTCCTGAGAGCCATGCTAATAGGACCTAATAGCTATTCCTCTAACCAGCTTACTAACTAGAGCAGTGGCCCCCAACCTTTTTTGTGCGACGGCCCAGTACCGGCATCACAAAATGATCCACGGCCCGGTACCGGCATCAGCACACATGACAAGGCAAGGTGAGCTGAGCGACCCCAAAGCAAGAGCCCCCTTTTTCGGCTTCATTTGTTCACTTAGAACCCATCCAACAAAGTGGAAAACTTGTCCTTCCACTAAATCCAAATTAAATTTGTTTTGGCTCAGTTTTTTTTTTTAACAGTGGCACCCCATCTGACCCCCCCCCACCTCACGGCGCTTACCCACCCGCTTGCCTTGCAAGGAAAAGATTCTCCCGCAGAAGCGGCGCAACCGACTCCCTGATATCCTCCTACACGGCTGTTTGAATTTAATCTCGCGCCTGGAGGTCACGTGAGCGACACAGCTCTGCCCGATTAGTGCAGCCGGGAGCTTGAAATTAGTCAATCAGGAAGCAACAAAATGTTACTCGGCTCACTCTTTCTGTCCAGGGCTCAGCAGCCTGTGTGGTTCTTTTGAAAAATGCATGCCGGCTGTTACCATTCCCTGTCCCCCGACACTTCCCTCAGGGCTAACCACCCAGATTGGCTATTTTTTGCATATAAAGTTTTGTGTCTGCCTATATCCTGGTCCTACCTCTCTTTTTTTTTTTGTTCTGTAATTTGTGAGTTCCTTTCGGGAACACGAACGCCTGCTGAAGCAGAACTTTATGCAGTTCATTTTTCGTATTTTCATTTTGGGAGAAAGGAAAGAAGAAAAACTGGAGTCTTTAAAAAAACTGTTAGGTTTGGGTAATGAGAGGCTGAACCAGAGCATGAGTGCAACAAATACTTTATTATAGCAATAAAGGACTGACCGTGCTTGCCAAGCCCTGAACTGGCTCGCAGCGATCAGCAACTGGTTGGACCCCGCAGCCTGCTTTTATAGCTGGCTGCTGGGGAGAACCAACCAATGAGCGAGGGGGAAAACCGCCCCCGCAATGTGAACGGACCTGAGTGGGAACTCCTAGAGTTCCAGGGACATAACACCCCTTCCCCCAGATGCGAACACGCATAGTCTTTGAGGTAGGCAGGAGGTTTATGCTGGCGCCCTGAACGGCGCAGCTCTGGTGGGTTGTCTGTCAGTTCAGAGTCTGTAGGGGAAGGCAGAATTGGTAGAGTGTCACTAACACGCCCCTCGGTTCGGGTTGGCCCGGGACTTGTAGGGCTGGTCACTGGGGACGTGCTCCCGTTGACTGGTTCGGACTGGTCAGCCATCTGGACGCCGCTGTCCGTGTTCGGATTCCCTGGAACGGCTGCTGGTGTAAGCAGGTCACTGGGATTGATGCTGATGTGGGGTTGATGCTGAGGCCTCGCTCCGGTTTGTAATTCTGGGTCACTGCTGACGAGGGTGCTGTGACGCCTTCGCAGCTGGTCCAGGTGCCTTCTCCATATTCGGCCGTCCTCCAGTCTGACTCGATATGACCTGGGTCCGGTGATGGCCACGATCTCGCCCGGAATCCACAGAGGGTCTCCAGCGAAGTTCCTCGCGAATACGGGTTCCTGTAAGATAAAATATCTAACCCCCGATGTGGAAGCGAGGGGAGAGTCAGGGCAGTAATGTGGGTGAAGTCTGTCCAATACAGTCCTCAGGCGCCTGCCCATCAGGAGCTCAGCCGGGACTTATTGGTGACTGAGCACGGAGTTGAGTGCTGGCTCATCAGGAAACGCGAGAGTTTGTGGTGCCAGTCATCCTTGCTGAACCTAGCTAGGGCTTCTTTAGTGGTCCTGACGGCTCTTTCAGCCAATCCGTTACTGGCAGGATGAAATGGGGCCGTGAAAATGTGGTGGATGCCCAGGTTGGCAGCGAAACGGCTGAACTCGGCCGATGCGAACTGTGGGCCATTGTCGGAAACAATGGAGTCAGGCAGCCCGTGTGTTACAAACAGGCGAGTTAATACCTTGGTAATTGCTAGTGTGGTGGTCGTGGATAGCTGTGCCACGTCAATCCATTTAGAGTAGGAGTCCACGACCACTAGGAACATTTTCCCATGCAATGGGCCGGCTAGGTCGATGTGAATTCTGGACCACGGAGCGCTGGCGCTTTCCCACTTAGTAGGGATGGCAATAGGAGGAGCTGGACGGGATTCCTGGCAGGGGTTGCAGGAGCTTACCCATCTGATGATGTCCTCATCGAGGCCCGGCCACCATACGTAGCTGCGTGCTAACGCCTTTCATTCTGACGATGCCAGGGTGCCCCTCGTGCAACGCCTCCAGAACTCGGTACGCAGTGAGGTCGGGATGACCACTCGAGTGCCCCACAGCAGACAGCCCTGCAAACTGGATAATTCCTGCAGGCGGGTCTTGAAAGGTGTAAATTTGTTTTCAACATCACCGCCTGCCACCCCTCCTCACCCAGTCCAGTACCTGGGCGATTGTTTTGTCTGCCTTGGTTTTAGCAGCAATGTCAAGGGCAGTGATGGGGAGGTCCAATTGGGTGACCTCAAAAATAGCGTGGACTGGAGCAGGGTCTTCAGCTGGAGCCGGCAAGGGGCAGCGGCTGAGAGCGTCAGCGTGGGACAATGTTTTACCTGGGCGGTGTATGAGCCTATACGAGTATGCCGCTAGGAAAAGGGTCCATCTCGTCATTCTAGGAGAAAGGACTTGAGGGGTCTGTTTGTCCCCAGCTAGTAGACCCAGGAGAGGCTTGTGATCCGTGACCAGCTCGAAAAAGTGGCCAAAGAGAAATTCGTGAAATTTCTTCACTGCTGCAACAGCTGCTAGAGCTTCCTTATCGATCTGGCTATAATTTCGCTCTGTTGCAGAGAGCGTCCTGGAGAAAAAGCGATGGGAGCCTCGGAGCCATTGGGGAGCCTGTGGCTTAATATTGCCCCAATTCCAAAGGGGATGCGTCTGCTGCTAGCACTAATGGAAGGTTGGGGTCGAACTGAATAAGTACCGCCTCTGACGTGAGTAGTGATTTGACGGCGCGAAGCCGAGTCTTCTTTGTGACCCCAGTGCCAAGGCGATTTTTTATCCAACAGTCTGTGTAGGGGTTCTGCCACTGATGCTTTATGGGGCAGGAAGGACGCGTAAAGTTCAATAGCCCCAAGAAGGCCTGCAGTTCAGTTTTGGAGGTTGGAGTGGGTGCCTCGTGAATTGCCTTAACCTTGGACTCCAGGGGTGAATGCCTGAGGCGTCAATTTTATAACCCAGAAAGTCCACCTGTCTAGTGGCAATGGCACATTTTTCTTTTTTTTAATTTGAGGCCATGCTGTCTGAACCTCTCTAATACTGCTCGAACTCTCTGGAAGAGTTGGGGTCTGTCCCTGGCCGAGACTAAGATGTCGTCGAAGTAGGGTACTACACCAGGGAGGCCCTGCAAAACCGGCTCCATGAGGGATTGAAAAATGCCTGGGGAACACTTACGCCAAATTGAGACGCTTGCACCGGAATGCACCCCTGTGGGTGACAATGGTCTGAGTTCCGCTGTTTGGCTGTCAACAGGGAACTGTTGATACGCTTGAGACATGTCCAATTTGGCAAAAATGCTGCCAGGTTCAAAAGTGTGTAATAAATGCTGAATGACGGGCACTGGGTAAGCGCTCACTTGTAAAACTTATTAATTGTGGTCTTGTAGTCCAAGCAAATTCTCAGGCTACCGTCTTTTTGAGGGGTGTGACAATGGGCGCTCCCATTTGGCGAAATCTGTTGGCTCAATGACCCTTGTTTTAATAGTTTATCCAATTCTGCATCTAGTTTTGGCCGAATAGCGAATGGGACTCTCACTTGCAGTTTTAGCCTGATTGGGACTGCCTGGGGTCGACTGAGAATGAGATAGGGTACTGTTATAACACCCCAGCTCATCGCTGAATACATCTGAGTAATCAGCGAATAAGGAGTCAGTGTCAGAGGTTGAGACAGCATGGACTCCTGTTAGCCCCAGGCCGAGATGGGGAAACCAATCGAGCCCCAAGAGTGTGGGGAGATTGCCGTTAACTACCACTAGAGGTAGGTGACCTTTGAAAGCTTTAAAATTGACAAGGAACTTGCCTCTGCCGATTACAGGAATGACCTTCCCGTGGTAGTCCTTCAGGCTAAACTGGCACTTCTGGAGCCGGCTTGTTGATAGGCTGGGCTGTAGCCTCTTGAGGGTGTTCCACGAGATAATTGAGAGCGCTGACCCTGTATCAACCTCCATGCGACACGGTTTACCTTCTAACAAAATGGAGAGAGAGATTTTACTAATGGTATGGCAAGTGTGCTTGGCATGGTGGTGAGTGCGACAGTTCAATACTTGCCTCTGAGGTCCAGAGTGTGAGAAGGGGGGTGCCTTTGTGCTGAGTTTTGAGAGGCTTGGCAGACTCTCGCGATGTGCCCCCTTGTGGCAGGTGTTGCAGGTGGCTCCTTTGAATTTGCAGGCGGCCCTCGGATGAGATCCACCACAGGATAGGCACAGGGTGATATGCTTGGGTGGACCGATGTTTTCTTGCTTGGCTCCTACTCATGGATGCCTGGTGTTGGTGAGGCGGTGGATGTCGTTTTCATCACTAGGGGCTTCCTCTGCTACCACCTCCTCGGAGTGGACTGGAATTGTCGTTAGCTTGGAAGTTGGACCATGGATTTCGGTGGCTGAGTGTGCTGCCAGTTCTGCTGCCAGGGCCTCCTCGACGGCTTGTGCGAGGTTGAGGTCCTTCTTAGCGAGTAGGCGCCTTTGGAGGTGGAGATCCTTGACCCCGCAGACTAGTTGATCGAGGAGCATGTCCTCCAGGTAGGTTCCAAACCCACAATGGAGTGCTGCGGTCCTGAGGGCGGCCATGTACTGGTTGATGGTCTCTTTGTCTGATTGCTTCCTCATACGGAAGGTGAATCGCCTGGCAATCTGTGAAGGTCTGGGAGAATAGTGGTTAGTAAGTATTTCTAACAGTT
Organism: Pseudonaja textilis; assembly: GCF_049901715.1. NCBI lineage: Eukaryota > Metazoa > Chordata > Lepidosauria > Squamata > Elapidae > Pseudonaja > Pseudonaja textilis. The sequence continues at coordinate 167,437,508 of NC_141991.1, read as the reverse complement.
CAGACCATGGAACGCTTTTTTAACTCACGTGAGCCACGAGAGCTGTGGCAGTGTCAAAAACGATGGCTCCACAGTAGATCAGGAAATATAATTTTTCCGGTGCTCCCAGCATCAGCCAGCCCAATTGCGTCGATGTAATGGTTAAAGCGGTTCTTGTATGATTCCCACTTCTCCTCATCCGGTTTGAACGCTGGGAAGACTGGATTGGAATTCATAGTGAGGAAATCGGGTTGTACAACCTGTGGACAAAATCTCTCTGGGGGCAGCAGCAAAGGTTTCTAGTGCCTGTGGCAGGCAAGTGATTTCAGCTCTGGAGAGGCTTTTTCACAATCCTCTCTCTCTCTGGGCTAAACACGAGGTTAGGCTGTCAGCTGTTGGCAGCGTTTTGAAATTCGCGCCTGCGTGGCCAGTGACTTGACTTACAGCACCGCGCTGTACTTTTTGGTTTGAAATTCAAATGACAGCCGTTTGAATTTCGCGCCTAAAACAACGAGCGGCTGCGGCTCGCAGCGCTTCACTTTTCCTGTAGCTGGGCTAACAAGCGGCTACAGACGCTTCTCACTTTCGTTACAGGCTGACCGCTTTCTGGCTGCGGATCAGCGCTCGCTTCGCTGCTTGCTGACCGCTTTCTCTGGCGGCGGATCAGCGCTTCGCTCGCTTGCTTGCTGACCGCTCTCTCTGGCTGCGGATCAGCGTTGCTCTTATCGCCGCCGATCGCTTCTCTCTGGCTGCGGATCGGCGGCTAGTGACTCAGCGGTTGCATTGTGCTTCTGGTAGCCATCCCATCCTCGCGTCGCCAGTGTTAGGTTTGGGTAATGAGAGGCTGAACCAGAGCATGAGTGCAACAAATACTTTATTATAGCAATAAAGGACTGACCGTGCTTGCCAAGCCCTGAACTGGCTCGCAGCGATCAGCAACTGGTTGGACCCCGCAGCCTGCTTTTATAGCTGGCTGCTGGGGAGAACCAACCAATGAGCGAGGGGGAAAACCGCCCCCGCAATGTGAACGGACCTGAGTGGGAACTCCTAGAGTTCCAGGGACATAACAAAAACCTTTCTCATCGAAACAAAATGGTGGCACCCAGCAAACCGGCGGCCCAGTAGAAAATGTTCCACGGACCGGGACCGGTCCGGGGACCGGTGGTTGGGGACCCCTGAACTAGAGGACCAATGACTCTCCCTTGTCTATCACCTTCAAGAAGAGGGTAGATATCCCAAAGATGGTTTTTTCAAGAAGCAGCTGGACTTCCTGGTTTTTCTTTGAGGATGTTTCGCTTCTCATCCAAGAGGCAACTGGAAGCTCAAGCTGAATAAGCTTCTTGGATGAGAACTGGAAGCTCAAGCTAAAGAAGCTTTTTGGATAAGAAGCGAGACGTCTTCAAAGAAAAAGCAGAAAGTCCAGTTGCCTCTTGAAAAAAGCACCTTTGAGACAACCATGAGCTGTATGACTGAGAATCTCCAGGCGCAAGAGTTATTTATTTATTTTAAAAAACAAACTTTATTGATTACAAAATCAAAATATCAAACAAACAAAACACACAGAAGAAGACAGAAATAGAAAAAAAAGAAAATGATTAAAAACTAACCATTCTGCTATTGACAGTCTATGGTTCCTTGTTTGTTATCAATATTGGTGATACATTTACAAATATATCTTATTGCGAATATATAATTACTACTTCTTTTACATTTTACGTTGTTTGCTAATATATTTTCTATTTTTGTTCTATCCAGTCATACCAGCATTCTCAGCTTCTATAATATTCTGATGTTTCTTTTTCCTTAAGTGCTAAGGTTAACTTGTCCATCTCTGCACAGGCTGTTATCTTCTGTATAACCATTTCCTCTGTTGGAATATCTGCTTGTTTCCAACACTGTGCAAAGATTATTCTGGCTGCAGTAAGAATATGCAGTATTATATATTTAACATTTTTAGGAATTTGTCTATTAAATATCCCCCAATAGGAAGAATTCTGGTTTTAATTCAGTTTGCTCCACCGTTATTTCCTCTATATGCCAGTATCTTTGGGCTTCAGTGCAGGACCACCATATATGAAAAAATGTTCCCTGTTTCTTTTTACATTTCAAGCAATTCAGATTTATGTTAGCTATTCTCAAGGGTGAGAGATGCCATCTATAAAACATTTTATAGGTGTTTTCTTTATATGCTGCTGATCTTGTAATTTTATTATTCCTTGTCCAAACCTTTTCCCATTCTAATAATGTAATGCTACATCCTATGTTTCTGCTCCAAACTATCATGTTGCCTTTGACTACTTCCTCTTCTAATTCCATCTCTAGTAAATAATTATAAAATTTAGTTATTTATTTTTTTATCTGGACCTAATAAAATTAGATAAAATTTTATTAGGTCCAGACAAGAGTTATTTATTGAGGATGCTTTCTAGCTGAACTAGGTGGTCTACAAGAAGTCCTCTAACTTTGTGATTGTGCTTCCACTGTACATTCACAAATTACCAGAGAAAGAGCAAAGACCTTTGGAGTATAACTTCCAATTATATTACATTTGGTTAGACTTGGCACATCCTGTCTTGAAAGACCATGTGGTTTGAATTAATGTTGCATGTTGTGTTCAGGGATGACTGTGCCTGAATATCTTGAATGGGAAGGTATTCAGTTGTACTTCTGTTTCTATCTAATATATGGAGCCTTTTAGAAAGATACATATTTTTCTTCCCACTGTGTTTATTTTGCAGTGCCAGATACATCTGAATTGTATCATAAGCATATAAGCATACAAGCCTACTGCAGGATGATATAAGCTTTAAATGAGTTATAGCAGTTGCCTGAATCGCAACAACTTGGGTATATTTCCTGCCAGCTGATTGTCCTCATTTTAAAAAGAAATGGTCCTATTTGCTTATTAAATCTCTTTGTTTCCTGTTGTTCCTGAACAATAATATCAGCTATCTTCCTATCTGGGATGAGTGAATATTTCCATCATGAATATGTTTCTCCGGATGAGTAAAAGGGGGGAAAAATCCATTAATAGCAAAGTGGTTATGTCCTTTTTCGGAAACTTTTAAAAATAAAAAGGCATTTTATCTTGGCACATTGAAAGCCCCAATGAGACTTCAAGGATTAACTCTTATTATATATCACTACAAACCTACTTTGGAGAGAAAAGCATAGCCATTAAGGTGGTATTTACAATGCTTCTTTGACTCTCTCTTCCTCCCCCCTCTCCTTGTGTGCAAGTGAAAGAGTGAGAGGAGAGAGGGAGAGAGAGAGAGGGAGAAAGAGGTTTATTGATTATTTATTGCCCTCAAAATGAGCTCAGATGCAGGACACACCATTCATTAAACACATAAACATCAAGAGCAAAGCACAACGATTGCTCTATATTCTCTATCTTTACTTATTTATTTTGAGGGGGGGAAAAAAAAGCATGGCCAAGCTATGCAATTACCTGACTTGACTTGTCTGGGGGGAAAAAAGACTTGTCAAAGCTGTTTTTTTCTGACTGTCGAAATGTTTGCATCAGTTTGGCCAGAACAGAAGGGGTGATTAGGGCTGGACATAGACAAACACCATCCACCACATGCCTGATGCTTAGTGTGCTGTCCAGACAGTATATAGTTAATTGGGAATTGGGATAGTTGTAGGAATTGGGAGCTGTCCCCTTAAGGGAATGCCTCATAGTAAACGTAGTTGAAAATGCAATTCAGTGAATCTAAAATACATTATTTCCTATTACTGAGCTGGGGAGGAATTTTAGGGATTTTTCCAAGGGAAGGGAAGGGAAGGGAAGAACAGTGAACATGACAGTTGGGCATTTCTGTCAGTTTATTGCCAGAAAGTTTCTGGGTTCATTGGAGTGCATACTGCCAACAAGGTAATTTTGCTCTTTGCAAACAAGTAGAGTAAATAGTGGCTATATGAAATAAAAAAGAAGCAATGTTCATAACTGCACCCCTAGACAACCCCTCTGATCTCAGGTCTGCAATAGAAGATCTGCTATCAAGAAAGTGCTCTAGGAGAGGTACTCTCCATTTCTTTCAAGGACAGGCCTCTATGTCTGGTCTATTGTGACTTTTACCTCATTGATAAAAGAGATACTGGACCATTTTTAATAGAACTTTGTGTTATAATTTCTCCTCCAACTACAACCATCTGTGCAGTCCTTCTTTTTTTGTAAGCTTCAACACCAGGCTTCAATTGTTGATAGAAATCCAGAAGAACATCTGCAATAACACTCTCCCATGCTCTTCCCTCTATCTTATCACATAGCATTGTCCTTGAAAGGGAGTCTCAGATCTTTCTTTCTCAGCTTTCTCAGCTTCGTCTAAAACATTTTCAAGCCTCTAGTTGGCAGTGTTACAAAGTTTCTTTGCTCTCACTTTCCCCCTCCTTTCCCAAGCAAAACGTAATAAAAATTTTAAAAAGGAGAAAATATATACAAAAAAGAAAAATAACTAAAGGGAGCCTCTAGCCTAAAATATTGCAAAATCAAAAAGGAGAAAAAAAGGTAAATATAAATAAGAAAAGAACCAGTCCAGGTAGCAAATGCAAAATTGCTTATAGAAATCCAGCAATAAAAAAAAAAGCAAAACCTTACTTTGACACTTCCGTTTAAAATTGCCGCTTATTCACTTCTGTCAAAATTTTTACAGATTCTTTCTTTTCCTTAGGGTGTCCTTTTAAGTCTTAGAATAATAATAAAAAAAAGTTCTCACCAAACTGGCACACTTTCTCTTTCTGCTCTCTTCCGTTTCGGAGCTGTCCCAACTTCAGCAGCTTTAATGGCTGCCTCTTTGCCGCTGGCAAGAAGAGCTTCTCCTGGATCAACCAGGGACTTTGCAGTATCCCTGGGATCTACAGGGTGCACTCTTCACTATCGCCATCTCTTCGGGACGGTTTAGATCCGTTTGGACCGTCCAGGGGCAAAGATATTGGCTGCGATCTCAGACCTCCGAGATTGCATGCCATATCGTTGCGATGCCAGCTCCGCCCTCCAACTGTGTGCAGTCCTCATTGTTAGAGCATGGAGGCAGAGGAAGAGATGCAAGAGGAAGTGCAGATTCGTGACATGGAAGAGATAATGGGAATGGCAGAGGGCCAGACCAATGTGTGGCTCTCTAATATGAAAAAGTGCAGCTGCTCTTGTGTGAAAATCCAATAGGAAGAATAAGGGGATTCCTCCTGAAAAATATAACCTCTATAATGGCATCTCAAAGATTGCAATGCTGCCACTAAAACCAATACACCAAGTTCCAGATCCTTAGGTAGTGAGAGAATCTATCTGTCAAGAGTGATTCGCTCTTTCACCTAGTTGCCTCTTCCTCTCAGCTTGACAACAATCGGGAGCGGGGAGATTGGAATGTCGGGGTGGGAATGGAATGCCAAGACTTTGTCTACAGATTGTGAGACCCTACTGCCACACTCAAGGTCACATGGCACAGGTATTTGAATGACCCAGACTATTCCCATAATAAAAGAAGCGGGTACAATTGTACAATGCAATGAACTGGGAGGGGTGGCCAAAGGGAAAAATCAAGTTTAACTATGTGAACTTTTGTATGGGAAAACCAGAACAGATTTCAACATCTTTTGTGCCAAAGGTATATTCAATCAAGTTTTACTTTTGAGAAACAACAATCACCCAAGAGTTTTCCTTTTGGATTCTCTAGATGGACAGCTGACATTATCATCTATCTGTCTGTCTATCTATCATCTGTCTGTCTGTCTGTCTGTCTGTCTATCTATCTATCTATCTATCTATCTATCTATCTATCTATCTATCCATCCATCCATCCATCCATCTATCATCTATCATCTATCATCTATCATCTATCATCTATATTTATATTCTCTCTCTTTCTCTCCCTCCGCCTTCCCTCTCCTCCTCTCTCTCATCATCTATGCTTTGGTCTTCCATTATTTCTCCAAAACATGGCCTCCATCTTCCCTTCAATTTCTGAGGATCCAGATAAATGTCTTAAAGCATGCTTCAAACCTGCCACTCTATACCCAGTGACATAAATAAATTATTAAGCTCTATTTTGCATGAAAAATGACACAAAGAGAGGCAAAATGGCCAGAGCCAAAGGCCTACTGATGTTGAATTTCAACAGCATTTTAGCAAGTGTACAAACACTCTACTGCAAGTTCAACAATCTTATGAGGTTCACCTCCCAGAATTCTGGAAGATGAAATCATACATCTTAAAACTGATATGGTTGAGAAACACTATTCTACCCATTAAAGTCAGGAGGATGTAAAATTCAAGTGTGTGCGCCCCCCCTCCCCCCGTGATCTAAGAAAACTTTGAATATTATGAGAGATCTTTACACATATTTGTCAAATATTCAAGCACTCTCAGGCCATAACAAATAACCATCACTGTAACTGTGAACACTTTTATTACTGGGTCACTGCCTGATGTCAGGAATCACTTAAAAGGTGTTTGACTATTTATATAGCAGTCTCAGAAAATATTTTCCCAGCTAGCCAAACATGACAATAGAAGCCCTGGCCATGTGTACTTCATTGAAAAAAACCAAACACTTAGTCTGTGCTATGTCAAGAGTTGTGCTAAAAAATAGAAGCAGAATCATTCGGGTCCTATTTGCCTAAAAGGTGGATGGATATTGAAAGTTCTGAACTACAGCAGTGCCCTGGCTTTAACACAACATCAGCAGATTTCAGCTTCAATATCTGCAGGTGCCAGTAGAGCAGCCAACTCAATTTCCACCCTAGCCCATTTTTCCACTGCATCATTTAATAAGGCTGCCTCAGGCATCTTCTTCAACTCCAACTTTGGATTTGCTTGGATTCTAAGTTCCATCCATTGCACAGTGCCACAGTGTTTAGAATGCAGCATTGCAGGCTAACTGTGCTGACTGCCAGCAGTTCGATCATCATCAGCTCAAGGTTGACTCAACCTTCCATCCTTCTGAGGTGGATAAAATGCGGACCCAGATTGTTGGGGACAATATGCTGAGTCTGTAAACCAGTGGTCACCAACCGGTGGGCCATGGCCCACTGGTGGGCCTTGAGAAAATTTTGGTGGGCCGCAGAGGAATCTCACCCCCAGAGCACCCCCACAAAGCAATTAATCCAGGCTGTGAAACACAAGGCTTCGCAGCCCACATGGCCCGCAGGAACACTCCCCATCCACTCACTCCTTACCTGGCAAACTTGCCTGCTAAAATTGCTATTTTTCCTTTTTCCGACCATCATCTGTTCTGCTTGCTGGGAGATTTAGATTAGCTAGGAAGCAGAAAATGGTTGGATTTCTTGCTTTCTAGCTAGTCTTTAGATCTTTGGCTCTGCTTCCCTTAGGACTGAAGGTTTGCTTGCAAGCAAATTCAGTGCAGACTCATGGCAAGCAAATTTGAGAGATTGAGCTAGCCGATGGCAGATAGATAGGTCACTGAATGGATCTGTGAGCAACTCAATCTGCCTGCTTTGCCTGATTTTGGGTAAAAGTTGCTCTTTTTAAAAAAATAAAAAAATCAATATTTACATGCATGGTGTGTTGTGAGTTAATTTTGTGAGTTTGCTTGCTAGAAAATTTTATGAGTTTGCTTGCAAGCAATTTTTTTGTGACAGATTGAGCTAGCCAATGGCAGATAGATTTCTGAATGAATCTGTGATTCTGTGAACAACTCAATCTGTCTGCCTGCTTTGCCTGATTTTGGGTAAAAGTTGCTTTTTTTTATAAAAAAATCAATATTTATATAAATATTTATAATATTTACATACAAGCCATGCCCAGCCAATCACATGACCGCCAAGCCACACCCACAAATTAGGCCATGCCCACAGAACTGGTTAGTAGTCCCTGGAATCTAAAATTATGAGTGTAGTGGTCCCTGAGGTCCAAAAGGTTGGTGACTCCTGGATTAGGGTAACAGAAGCTTTGAACTGGCCATCCATCATATAAATATTGACCTTCTTATCTAAGCTGGTTTAATCAACTATATAAGCCATTGCCCACCTGTGTTCCAAATTCATCTTTTCAATAAATTCTTGGCTAGAGCAGCCATCTATTTTCTCTTATATAGCCTTACAGAATCAGCTGGGAGTGATTTAAGTACGCACTTCTTTTTCCTTGATATTACAAATCTGCAAGGCAAGACTCAGGAGCACATTTCAAGAGTTATCAGACAGTGTTATAAGGTGATTTGGAACAACATCATTCTAAAAGCCATAATGACAGTTAAGCATGCATGTGAAGCCAGCATGGGGGAAGGTTAAAAAAATAAAAATAAACATCTGAAATGGGTTCAAAAAGAATCATTTGTTTGTGTCAGACTTCATCTAGCTAGTTCAGGGGTGGGTGGGAATACAGAGAATACAAAGGAATGGGATTTGATTGTAGAAGAAACTGTGAAACCACTACAAAAAAATTCCAAAAGAGCTGGGGGGTTTTACAAAAAAGAGAAGGAGAAAGAGAGAGAGATTCTTTGTTCCACTCTCTTTATCTGTTTTCTCCTGCCAGATTTATGCAGAAGGAATACTGCCTGACATCTCTGATTCCATCCATCCCTTATCTATTCCACAAACATAGAAGCATTCCTGTCAAACAGACAACAAATGGTCAAAATTGGGAGCATCCTATCAAATTCTGTACCTGTCAATAGTGGTGTCCCCCAAGGCAGTGTTCTAGGACAAACTCTCTTCATACTCTACATAAATGACCTCTGTGATCACATTAAGAACATCTGTGTTCTCTTCGCTGATGATGTAAAGCTGTTAAATACCACAGACAATACTGCTACCCTTCAAAAAGATCTTGACTATGTATCAGAATGGTCAAACAAATGGCAACTTCAAATCTCAACAAATAAATGTTCTGTCTTACATATTGGCAAAAAAATTCAGAAAATAAAATACAAGCTGAATAGTCAAGTTGATGATCCAAGCTCTGTAAAGGACCTTGGAGTTCTCATCTCTAATGATCTAAGTGCTAGAGCCCACTGTAACTACATAGCCAAAAAGGCATTAAAAATTGTTAACTTAATCCTACATAGCTTTTTCTCTGGTAATCTCGCATTACTAACTAGAGCATACAAAACATTTGCTAGACCAATACTCGAATACAGCTCATCAGTCTGGAACCCACATTACATATCTGATATTAGCACAGTTGAGAAAGTCCAGAAATATTTCACAAGAAGAGTTCTCCACTCCTCTACTCATTGTAGAATACCTTATGCCACCAGACTTGAAATTCTAGACCTAGAAAACTTTGAATTACGCCATCTTCAGTCTGATCTAAATATAGTATATAAAATCATACATTGCAATGACGTACCTGTCAATGAATACTTCAGCTTCAACCATAAACAACACAAGAGCACACAATAGATACAAACTCAAGGTTAACCACACCAAACTTGATTGTAGGAAACACGACTTCAGCAACAGAGTGGTCAATGTCTGGAATACTCTACCTGACTCTGTGTTTTTTTCCCCAAACCCCAAAAACTTCAACCTTGTCTACTATTGATCTCACCCCTTTCCTAAGAGGTCTGTAGGAGGTGTGCATAAGTGCACCAATGTGCCTACCATCCCTGTCCTATTGTTTCTTTTATTTTTCTTATATGTACCCATTTCATGTATTCATAACTATATATATACTTTAGAGGACTTTAATATCTAATAGGTTGTGAGCTGTCCACGGTGTGTCCACAGATGACTGGTAAGGCTACAACAACTGTGTAGGAAATGGCCAGGCTGAGCCCAAGGGAAGGGTCAAATGCTTCATCAGTCTAGAGCCTGTTTGTGTCACAAGAGATCTAAGTCCATCCCATCTTGAATTTTGTTAATTCTTATCTACTGCCAATTTGCTCTGATTCTTAGTAGTTCAGATTCTTGTACAGAGCTTAAGCTTGCAATAAACTGTTATATTCATCTTAACTGCCTGGACTTCTGATTTCCCATTCTTGACATACCATAGGAGAAAATTACAGTTGAGGAAGTCAGCAGATTAGGTATGTGCTGCATGCATTTATGCATTTATGGAATTTACATAACTATTCACAAACGTTAAATGGATAAATATGTAAAATATTACAACAAAGCCAGAGTTCTTAAAACCATGATCATTTCTAACCGTACACTTGGGACTCTACTAACAACCTGGCCCAATGCTTGAGTAAGGGCATGGGTCTTCAGGGTTCTAGAAGGCTAATTAGAACTCTGGGCTGTATGGATCTCAGAGGGGATTCTGTTCCACAAGGCAGGGCCAAGTTACCATGACTGAGAAGGCACATTTCTTGCATCCAAGTAGATGGCACTGTTTCAGAGAAGAGAACTGGAAAATGCCCAGTCTCTTAAACCTAGTGGAATGGGCAGATATAATTGGGGACTGGTAGTCTCACAGATTTTGCTGCTGTAACCAACTTCCTAAAATGTTCTTAGACTAATCACCCTAACTTAGCTTCCATCTTCACCCACAGGATTTCGGGTGTGAAGAATCAGGACCACAAGTTCCAATTAAACTGATTTATTGCTCATGTCTAGGCACAAGAATCTTGTCAACTACTCGCCAGCACTAAATTGGTGCTAGATAAGAGTTAATGGAATTCAAGAGAGGTTGGACTTAGACCATTTGTGGGAATGTAACAACTCCAGGCTGATACCTCTCTTGACTCCATCCCCCAGGCTCTGTATATCCTTCTCCTACAGAGAAGAAGGTAACCATCCTGAACTAACTTGAAGTAGGTAAGGCACATTGAGCAGTCTATCTAAAGTTATTTAATTCTAATCAATATTTATTATTTCTTAATTCTTGAACCATATCATCCAAAGTATGAACCTGAAATCATTTCATTGAACCGTATCATTCAAATTATTATTACCTCCATTTCCTTATTTTCATTCCAGAAAGTCCAGCTACATGTGCCTGAGGGCAACAGTGATAGATTGAGTGACTTAGTTTCACCCTATTTTTGCCAATTAAAACTATATGAGGATAAAATAAAACTTGAAGTGTAATAAGCATTTGATGTATTTAATTGCTTTGACATTCCTGCACATTCAGAGGATTTAATTTGTGTATCTAAAGTGAGCACAAAATAGAACAGATTTCTTTTTTTTAATATATTTCAAATGTCTCATCGAAATGAGTAGTACAAAAGACACACTGTCTCTGATAAAATTTGTAATTGGTATTCCAAGTTATTGTTTAGGAATTTATTCATGAATATAAAAATTAGAATTTTAACAATACGTGGGAGACCTTGTTCTCAATTAGAATTGGAAATGGCCTTATCAAAATAAATTATTCTACATGAAATAGTTGAAAGATTGGCCTATATCTTCTTTCTGCTCCCAAACCCAGTTCTAAATATGAAAAACCTATTGCACTACTGATTCTTATATCTAACATCCTTGGAAGGATAGTGGTAACATTTTCTGAAACTTTAGTCTCTGACACTTGCAGTATACAAATGGTATTCTGGCTGTACACCGGGTAGCTGAGAAAATAATAACTCATTTATCCTCTTCCCTTTGTGATGTTCCCCCCGCTTTTTCTGACTAGCAAGCAACTGAAAAGAAACAGGTACTCTAACCAGAAGTCTGAACTATTTATGCTGATTGTCCCTCAAAATAACTTATGGGTCAACATTGTTACCTGACATTATTTGCACAGGTTTAGTTGTGTAATTTGGAGTTAACAAATATGGTGAGGACATGCAATGCTGTTGCAGTAAATAAGAAAAAGAAAGGTGAATACCAGAGGTGGTATTCAGCAGGTTCTGACCAGTTCTGGAGAACTGGTGGTGGAAATTTTGAGTAGTTCAAAATACCAACAAATACCACCTCTGACTGGCCCCAGACTCATCTATTCTCTGTCTCCCAAGTCCCAGCTGATCAGGTGGGTCTTCTTTTGTTGCCCTGCACAGGAGAATGGAGCTGGAAAGCAGGTTAGTGGAGTGGGGAGGGAATGGGGATATTGTAGTAACCTTCCCCTGGAGTGGGGTGGGAATGGAGATTTTACAGTATCCTTCCCCTGCCATGCCCACCAAGCCACACCACGTCCACCAAGCCATGCCCACAGAACCAGTAGTAATTTTTTTTGAATCCCACCATTGGGCAACACCAATAAGGAGGAGAGGGAGGAATGATCCAGAACTGAGAGTCATGGAACAGAAGTGGAAAAATGTGATTTAAGGGAAAATAGGAGTGAGGAAAAGGAGCTTAGGAAATATTTAAGGACAAGGAGCTTAGGAAATATTTAAGTATAAGAAGGGAAATTGAAAGCTTTATCTCTGTAGAAATCAAAATCAGAGGCTGTATGTTGAACAGGAATTCCTCTCTCTTCCACAGTAGAGTCATGAAGAAAGATATATCTCAGTGAGTTCTAAGAGTTGTCACCAACTTCATATCACGTGATCAATCAATCAACCAATCAAAATCACAATAGAGAAGAGGAGCAGTCCAGGAGTGCAGGAAGCAAATTTCAGTGGCAGACAGTTGCCAAGAGAGGACAACTACCCAGTAAAAAGACAGTCAGTGAAGAACAAGAAGGGAAACCAAGTCAAGCATCAGGAATGGAGAAGGAAAAGACAAAAAGGAGGTTGTGAAGAAGAAAGACACTGGGTTGGTTGTAACAGAAAACAAAGAAGAGATAGGGAGATGATAAAAGGGAGGGAGAGAGGGAGGGAGGGAAAGAGAGACAAAGCTTGCTTGCTTGGATTTCAAGTTAAAGATCTATAGTTGCTGTAGACCACAAGACTTTGGGGACAGAATGGCACAATTTGCCATGGTCAACTCGCCATGGGACAATTTACCATGACCAACTTGCCATGGGACAACTTATCACGGGACAAGAGTTACACTAATATCGAAGAAATAGTGGAACAGAATAATTAAATAAAGGATGCCAAAGGAGGGACAAAATGAAATGTAAATGACAAAAATTAAAAAATATTTTTAAACTATATTACATATTTAAATTGATTTGTTGAATTGTCCTGCAGCAAGTTGTCCCACAATGAATTGGCCATATTGAGTTGGCCATAGCAAGTTGACCGTGGCAAGTTGAGCATGTCATGTTGGCTGTGGTGAGTTGTCTAAGTTTCTGAATGTGTGTATATGTGTATGTTTGTGTATGCGTGTGTGTGTATGTGTGTGTGAGAGAGAGAGAGTGAGCAAAAGCAAAAACTAACGAGCAGGTGCATATAAGCATTAGGAAGAGGTAGTTGCAAGCTTCTTTGTCACAAGCTTTGTTCTCTAGGCTGGTTTGATTCCCAGCAGAGAATCAAATGTTATTGTTATTCTTACTCCATAGGAAAATCCTTTTTTCCCTTTGTGAAGCATTTTGAAATATATATTTTTAGGAATGTAAGTCACCTAACAGTTGGGTTGGAAAATATATAAACCAGGATAGACATTTTAATACTGTCTCTTTAAGGGAATGCTAAAATTCTAATTGGGTGTGATTTCTCAAAAGGCCATAAGTTGGAGCTAGACATCTGGGTTGTTCTGTTGTCCTTTTCTGGAGAGTGTTGCCATTCCTGCATTGACTGTTGCTGATCATCGTTAGTCTTGATTTGATTTAAGTCTTTTACTGAGCTGTTTTTGATACTGGACTTTGTTATTGGATTATCTCTGGGCTGAAAACTGACTGCTTTAATTGTGAATGACTTGGACTGTTTGTTGAACTTTGCTTAACGGTTTTACTGGAAGTAAAAACCTACATTTTTCTATACAGTGTACCTGTGTGCTGGTTGTGTGTTATTCTTCACCACTCTCACTACGTCTCCCTGTGTGTGCTCATTCTCCTAACGGGGAATTACCTCAACACTGGTTATGGGCCCAGGCCATACAAGGCTCAGATAACTGAGAGTTAGTGTGAATACACAGTACCATATACAGACAGCTGTTTACTGTTTAATTGTGGTTTACTGTCCTGGTAAAGATGGCACAAGACCTGTCAACAAGTTATCACTGATAACCCAGTTGGATGGAACAAACTATGTTTCCTGGTCTATGAAGTGCAGTCTACTTCTGCATAGAGAAGGGTTATGGAATGCAGTTCAGGATCCATTGGATGTAAATGCTTGGGATCCAGATAATGAGGACGATGCCAAGAAGTTAGCTGACTTTAACTGGAACAACGAATGAGCTCTTTGTATAATTGGACTAACACTGAGTGACCAGCAGCTAGTCCATATTCATGGAGAAGAGTCTGTTGCTAGGTGTTGGGAGAATTTGAAGAGGATTTATGTTCTTGACAGTGCAGGTGCATTTGTGAATTTGCTGTTGTTTATAGCCAAGAGTAAGTAACACTGCTGTTTTTATTAGATTTTTCAGGGAGGGGCTAAAATTGATTTTATTAGACTGGAGGCATATGGAAGCAAACTTTATTTTAAAAAAATATATGCATCGTGTACAAATTAGGAAGAATCTAGTGGGATTCAGAAACCAGTTACGAAACTCAAAAAAGCCTCTGATTTAATAGGGAGACTGCATTAACAAGTGTTTCTTTCTTTGTTTACTTATTTTATATGGCTGCCCATGTTAATCAAATAAAATCTGGGTGGTTACATGGGGATCTGTCTATAGAAATATAGCACATCCTGCTGGATGCAGGTACCTTTTTACCTGCTGGATGCAGGTACCTTTCCTTTTTTGGGATTTATTCCATTACGTAAATAACTGCATGAACTCAAAATCTCATTAAGAGAAAGGAAACTTGAGACACACTGGTAGAGGTGATCCCCAAATATATTTTTTCTGGCTTCTGAATCTGAAACTGATGGAACAATTGCTGAAAATCAGCATAATGTCCTTTTTTACCCCACCCCCACAAAATCTTCCTTTAAAAATACATTTATTATAATAACAATTCCCAGAGAAAATCTCAGGCAAAGGAAAGGTGCGTCATGGTTTCTCATCTCCATCTGGATTTATTGTCATGCTGACTGCAAATATTCCTAAAGTCCTAGGCCAAAGGTTCTAATTTCCAAACATTACTTAAAAGATACATTAAAATATTATTTTAAAAGTAGTCTAAGATGAAATGGAAAGAAAACTTCAGTGTAAACTGATACATTAATATGTAGCACCTAAAAGAAAGTAAGTTGAGAAGATGTCAGATTAAGTTGTGGGAAACTAAACCTTCTCTTTTTATTGATTAAAACAAGGTGATTAAAGCTGGAGATACTATTTCAGAAGAAATGACAGCTGTGATGTGAATATGACAGCTTTACTCCTGTGAAAATATTGCATTTATCTCCTGTGAAATTGGGAGTTTTCTGAACTTTCTTTAATTCAGTTTGAACTTATGCTGCATGCTTTTTAAAAAAATCTGAAGTGAAAAGTATTTGGCAACTGACACAATCAAATTTCAAGCGCTTGGCTTGTTTGATGCAATATTGTTACACTTCATTGACTTGACAAGCTCTGCTATTACAGGGTGCTAATGAGAGAAAATTGAACCTCTCAGCTTGTTTTTCATTGAACTCTTGGGACATATATATCAAGTTTGCTTAAGCTCCCTTTGAATTATGGGTCCTGCAGACTTATACGATCAGAGTTATGCGATAAGAGTGTGCAGATAATTATTTTTCAGATAAGGCTTTTATTGTTCAAACACTTTGAAATTTTATGGGGATTTCATTTTATGGTGAATGAGTTCTACCATACATGATTATGATCTTTCCCATCTGCAAAGGATGCCCAACATCTTGTAAAGCAATTTTCTCAATTTTATCTTCAGCCAAAAAAATGGTTAGCTTGGGGACGGGGGAGGAACAACTCTTTTTTCCTTTAAGAGATAATCAAAACACAACCATGTATTTTTTGTATTTCTGGGTGTCCTTAACACTTGTGACTTTTTGTGAGGCTTGACGTCCCTGTCCATTTAGTTCCCTCATGGGTCCCGGGTCAAAGTAGTTGGAGTTCTCACGCCATCGTTGGGCAATAGGGTGAACTCCTTCCCAGAGTTATTTTTTAAAAAACAAAACTTGGGAAGATTGGGGCATAATTATCATTATTTTCTTTTGCTATTTCTGCAAACTACTTTGTATCTCAATTTCCATGAATTGAGAAATGGAGGTTGTCAAGCACAAAGAATCAGGACCCCGCATTGAGTTCTAGTTAAGAAGATTTATTGCTCAAGCCCATATACAAAAATCTAGTCAACTAGTGGTCAGCACTAAATTTGTGCTACATAAGAGTCAACAGAATTCAAGAGGAGCTGTACCTGGAGCATTTGTGGATGCATAATGATCTAGGCTAAGTCTTCTCTTGATTCTACTCCCAGGCTTCGTTTCTTCTATAGAGGCATGACAGATTATTATATCAATGAAAGCACAAAATATTGGCAAAACACAAGTCCAAGCCGACAGTGAAGTAATAATGGGAAAGAGAAACTGGGGCCTACTGAATATCAGATATGGGATATAACTTTAATCAGTGGTGGGATGCAAATAATTTAACAACCGGTTCCCTGCCCTAATGACCGGCTGGGTAGGTGTAGCTGAGTGGTCCTGAGACTGGGTGGGTATGGTCAAGGCCAACTTGATGTGCTTCTTCTCCCCCACCCCCGAGACACAAGGGGGTCTCCTTTGGGCTCTCTCCTGGGATACCAAGAGGAAGTATGTGAGCTTTCAAAATCCAGCTAGAAGCCTACTGTGTGTCCTTGCACAGAACTACAGGCAGAGCAGGAAGTTTCTCTGACTCCAGTCAGGAAGGCTCTCATCTCAGGCCTCAACTTTTCTCTGCTGGTTGAGAAATTGTGGTGGTGGGAGCATTGCCCTCCTCCTGGCCACCTGATGTTGTTTTTGCAGTCTCCTACAGGAGTCTAGGGCAGAAATGAAAATGCCAAGTGGCTACTTCAGGACAACTGACAGTGACATGGCACAAACTGAGCCACTGCAGAGCCCCACTGCTCTGGTGGCATGGAAGTGACACAACCCATGCCTTAAAAGAAGTGAACTCAGGACAGAAGGGAGTCCCCCACTCCGCCAATGGCCTCCTGAGAGTGCAGCCCAGTCCAGCCCAGTGCAGGGATGTGAGCACATCAGGACAGGTCCGCACTGGAGTCTGGGCAAACAGCCCACTGCAATCTCTTGTTTCGCATCTCCACCCAGTCAAGTTTACTAACAGGAGAAATTGGGCTGGTTTTCACTGGAAGTGCAGTGCAAATTGCACAGCCTCTTGAGCAAAGGAGCTCCCAGGAATGGGCTTTTTGTGGCTTCCTCTTTTCTCAGTGTGCACGAGAAGTTACGCCCACCACTCTTTTCATAGCAACTGGGGGGGGGGGGTGCTACTGTGCAATGTTCTAGATGAGAGAAGGGGAAGAATAACCCATTCAGATGAAGACCAAAAAAGGGGAAATTTCCCATTGACCCTCAGGGAAGACTCTTCTCCCCTCGCACACACAGTTCCAGCCCAAAACACCTGCAAGCAATTGCAGCCAACGCACTGAGCCACATGATGGGCCCGGAGCAGGTATCCCTCCCCTGCTGTCAGACTCAACTTCTCAGGCCAGGCGGGGAGTGGTGGGAGTGGCGAACTGCAGAAAAAGTTAGCTACCAGTTCAGTTGAACTGGTGTGAATCCCACCACTGACTTTAATGTGATATTATTCTCTTAGTCTTATCCCCTCTATATTTTCTCATGTATCTTTACCTGTTTAAAAGTTCCATACATAAAAGAAAAAAGGAATATGCGGCATGCAATATTCTGATGGTGTTCTTCGCTGGAAAGGTCCCTGAGGCATTGTGTTCTCTATCATTTTATGATGTATATCATTTTCGTATACATAGCGATGTATATTAAAATAACAGTGAGAACAAGAAAATGGAACAAAGTAGTTTGCAGAAATAGTAAAAGAAAGTAATGATAGATATTCTCCACTTTCCCCAAGTTTTGTTAAAAACAAAGAAGAGCATTTATTCTATTCTAATACCACAATAATCAAATATATTCCTTAGAGTCCAATAGGATTGATCCTCTATGTTAATAACATAGTACAAACCAAGTTTAAAACATGAATCAGAGAAAAATTGTATTGTGAGATAGAGTATCGATGTTTTCCCATCCTTGACCTAATTTTTTTTTTATAAAGAGTTTTTATTTTTTTAAAAACAAACATACACATACAAAACATAAAAACATAAAACCGTCTTCCACTTTATATACATATAGTGTGTCAGTTGGTTACAAATCTTTTGTGCTATCCTTTTATAGTCATTTACTCACAGTTTATATCAATTTTCACATTGTCAAACTAACATGCTTATATATTTATCAGTTCTTAATCATCCATGACTATTTATTCCATCATTTTATACGAGATATTCCAAATTTTATCTTAAAATTTATGTTATACTTTCAACCAATGGTTATATATGTCTATATTATGTTTTATATCAATCTATTAAATTTCTATCATAGAATTATCTAGTCTATTACATTACCAAGTCGTTTTATCCAACCATTGATAAAACAAATCCCATATCATGTAAAATTGTTTGTCTTCTTGTTCTCTAATTTCAAATGTCAATTTATTCATTTCAGCACAACCCATAATTTTCTTAATAACTACCTCCTGCATAGGTATTTTATCATTTTTCCAATTCTTAGCAAATACAATCCTAGCCGCTTTTAATACATTTACAATCAAATATTTCAACTCTTTGTTGTATGTTTCTGGTATAATTCCCAATAAAAAGATCTCTGGTTTAAAGTCTATATGTTGTTTTATCATTTTTTTCCAACCATGTGTGGATTTTAGTCCAATATTTCTTTGCATCTGAGCATGTCCACCAAATAAGGTAATATGAACCAGGTATCTGATGACATTTCCAACATTTATCTGATATATTCTTAAACATTCTTACATGTCTCGTCAGGGGTAAATGCCACCTGTAAAACATCTTATACAAATTTTCTTTATAGGCAGTTGACATTGTCATTTTATAATTTTGAGACCACAATTTTTGCCATTTTTCTAAATCAATCCCATATCCAAAATTTTTCCCCAAGCAATCATTGTTTCTTTAACTTGTTTTTCCTCCAATTTAAATTCTAATAAGTGTCCATTAAGTTTTTTAATTACCTTTTCATCAGTACCCATCAAAATTGTATCTAAATCAGTCAACTTATCATAAATACCTTCTGTTTTAACATCTTTATCAAATCTAGATTGTATTTGCAAATATGAAAACCAGTTCATTTTTTAAAACTTGTTCTTCCAACGCTTGCATAGATTTAAGTTCACCCGTTTCATTCAATATCTCACCATATCCAACTGTTTGTTCCTTTTTATAAATTATTGGATAAGAAAAAGCTTCAATGGTAGATATCCATAATGGAATTTTTAAATAATATTGTCTTTTTATCTTCTCCCAATTCAAAAACAATGCCTCTCAAATATAATGTCTTCTAAAATACCCCTGTGTTTTAGTTCCCTTATACCAAAGGAAGGCATGCCATCCCAACATCCCAACAGCAAGTCATGCCCTTCTAAGGTCAATAGTCTATTGTTCCTTAATATTATCCATTCCTTTACCCACATCAAATTTGTTGCCTGGTAATACAACTCCCAGTTAGGCAAGGCAAACCCTCCCCTTATTCTTGCATCTTCTAACAATTTTAATTTTATTTTTGCTTTTTTGCCCTGCCAAATATATTTCAGCACAATTCTATATAAGTCTTCAAAAAACTCTTTCCCTGGTCGAATTGGAATTATCTGGAATAAATATAAAATTCTAGGCAATACATTCATCTTAATTGTAGATATTCTCCCAATCAATGATAATTGTAAATTTCCCCATTTTGTCAAATCTGTTGCAATCTGCTGTTGAGTTTAAGATAATTATCCTCCTTCAGTGTGCTAGATATTCAGTGTGCTTGGTGTGATGTATATCCCTAAATACTGAACCTTATTTTTCTTTTTTTCTTCTTTTTCTTCAGCGTTTGTCTCGCGCGTGACCTGTATTTCTAAAACTTCTTCCAACACTTTCTTTCATCTTATTAACATATTCTTTGTTAATATCTTTGTTTTATCTTTGTTTATTTTCAAACCTGCTACTTTTCCATATTCTTCTATTTTTTCTATTAATTTAGGTGCTGTTTCCAATGGATCTTCTAATATAAATACCAGGTCATCTGCAAAGGCTTGCAATTTATACTCTTCCTTTTGGATTGTGATTCTTTTTATTTCTTTGTCTTCTCTAATATTCCTATTCAACCCTTCCAATGTTAAGGCAAACATCAGGGGTGACAGTGGACGACCTTGCCTTGCCCCTTTTCTTATATCTATAGATTCTGTTAGTTCTCCATTTACCACAACCTTTGCAGTTTGTTCATAGTATATCATTTCAATGGCTTGAATGAATTTTTTACCAAAGCCCATTTGTTCCAATTGCAATAACATAAATCGCGAACTCACATTGTCAAAGGCTTTTTGTGCATCTAAAAACATCAAAGCCATTTGCTTCTCAGGATGTGCCTCATAGTATTCCAGAGTATCCAAAATAATTCTCACATTGTCTTTGATTTGTCTCTTTGGCAGGAATCCATTTTGATCAATATAGATAAAGTTATTTAAATATCTTTTTAGTCTTTCTGCCAAAATTGAAGCAAAATTTTATAGTCTGAATTTAATAGGTCTGTAATTTTTAACTTGCTGCAGGTCTGTATCCTCCTTCAGAATAAATGTAGCATATGCTTCTGTCCATGTTTTGGGTATTCTTTTCTTTAACATAACTTCATTCATAACTTCTAATAGGTGAAGATTCAATATTTCCTGGAAAGTCTTGTAAATTCCGCTGGTAAGCCATCTGGACCTGGTGCTTTTCCAACATTCTGTTTTTTTTAGGGCTTCTGTTAATTCCATCATTGTTATATTCCCTTCTAGCATTGTTTCAGTATCTTTAGGTATCTGGGGTAAATTCACTTTCTGCGAATATTACTTAACTTTTTCTTCTTGAATAGTCTCTTGAAAATACAATTTCCCATAGTAATCTTGTATAATTTTTTTCTTCTCCTCATTTCCATAGCAAGCATATCCTTCTTCATTTATTGATCCTTCTTGATTCTCTCTCCTTTCTCAGTTTATAGGCTAGCCATCTACCGGGTTTATTTGCATCTTCAAAGTAATTCTATTTAGCATTCTTAATTTTTTGTGCTAGTTCCTCTTTTTCCATTAGTCCCATTTTATGTTTAATTATATCCATTTTATTTTTAGTGTCTTTTTTGTGGGGACTTCTGTAAATCTTTTTCCAATTTTTTATAATCATCCTCCAATATTTTGAAAGTCTTTTTCTGTTTTATATTTCTTTTCCTTGCATAATCTATTATCAAGCCTCTTGTGTAGGCCTTCATTGTGTCCCAGAGGTTCTGTAGAGATGTATCCTCTTTTCTATTTTCTTTAAAAAAGAAAGCAAGTTCTTTCTCTATTTTCTGTTTAAAGCCTTTTTCTTTTAATATCGTATTATCTAAGGTCCATCTGGATCTCCTTTTATATCCTTTCCAAGTAACTGTCACTGGATTATGGTCTGCCCAAGTGCTTGTTTCTATTTCAATCTCTCATATGTTAGCCAGTAATTCTGCTGACATCCATATCATGTCTATTCTAGACCATGAAGCATGTCTGTTTGAGTAAAAAGTAAAAAGCTTACTCTCCACATTTCTCTCTCCATGCATCTTTTAAGTTGAATTCTTCTGTTATTTGAAAGAAAGATTTTGGTAATATCTTTCTAGCTTTCTTTGTTGATTTCTGCGTTTTGTAGTCCAACCGATCATTAACTATTTCATTAAGATCTCCCATCATACAAATATTAGCATAGTCCAGTTCAATTATTTTCATATATAATTTCCTGTAAAATTCTTCTTGGTTGTCATTCGGAGCATAAATTGCAATTAAAAGTGTTTTAACATTATTGTCCATTATTTCCACCATCAATATTCTTCCATTGTCATCTGTGTAGATTAATTCCGCCAAAATTGTGTCTTTAATATATAAAACCACACCTCTTTTTTTAGATTGTGCCAGCGATGCAAATAATTTCCCTATTTTTTTTGTTTCATTATATAATCATGCTGTTTTTTAATATGTACTTCTTGTAAGCAAATTATATCAAATTTTAATTTCTCTAGTTTATGAAATACTTTCCTTCTTTTAGTAGCCAAGTTAAGTCCATTTATGTTAATCGTAATCATTTTTTTCATCTATGTTAAGGTTTGTGAGGGGTTTTTATTGCTCTAGTAGGTCTTAATTCTTGCTGCTCTCTGAGTACACTACCCACTGCACCTTCTTTCTCTTTTTCAATTACTGCTATACACTCATCTTGGAATTCAATTAGTGACTCTTCCTTTCTAGCTTCTTCCTCCTTTCATCTGAAATATTCTAAGTAGAATAGCTCAGTTTTTTCAACTGTGTCAATTCTGTGTCTTTGTTCCTGCCAGGTGAACAAGAGGCCTTCTGGTATCAGCCATCTGTAATTTACTCCTCTTTTAAGTAACTCTTTGGTCAAAAATAAATATTCTCTTCTCCTCTTTCTTACTCTTCTTGGTACCTGTTTCAGCACCACAATTTCTTTATCTTTGTACTTTAAAGTTTTCTCTCTTGCCACCTGCAGTATCTGTGTCTTAAAAATCTTTTTAGTGAATCTGATATGAACTTCTCTTGGTAGTCTGTTTCTCATTGCGTATCTTGTATAGACACGGAACACTTCATCCATCCCACCCACCATCTTCTCTTTAGTTATCTCTAATGCTTCTGCCACTATTTCTGTCATTATTTCAGCAAGATTTTCAGCTTTCCTTTCTTTTATATTTTGAAATCTTAAGTAGAATTCTGATCTGTCAATTTCCCATCTTAATGGTTTGCATCTGCCCTTCTCAACATTGCTCAATCAAGTATCAATATCTCCAATGTTCTTGTCCCTTTGTATATCTTCTTCTTTAAATTTTTAAAATCTATCTTCATATTGCATCATCATCTGTTGAATATTTTCTACTTTCTCACCTGTCTTTTCAATTCACTGCTCAATATTCTCCATTCTCTTTTCAACTTTTGAATTCCTTGCCTAATCATCTGTAATGTCACTTCCTTCTCTTTCTCCTGTTGTAAGATTGTCTGTATTGACCGTTGTCCTCCAGATGGTGAAGAGGCTATTGGTATTGAGGAAGCTGGTGCTGTTGTCTTTCTGCTCATCTTGTAGTGCTTACCTGTAGAGAGGGAGAAAGAAAAAAGAGAAAAGGAAAAAGGAAAAAGAAGGAAAGAAAAAGGCAGGCAATTGCCACTCCAAAAAAGAAAAAGGGAAAAAGAAAAATCTTCAGGCACTTATGTACCTTAGTCCAATTATTTCTCTAAATAAAAGAGAGAAAAGGAAGAGGATAAAAAAGAAGTAAAAAATTTACGTTCTAGTTTCTGGAATAGAAGGTTAAAATCCAAATATAAAAATCCAATTGGGGTGGAGGAGTAAAAAAAGGAGATAGAAAATAACCTAAAGTTAAGCCAGCCACTGCCACTGAGTATCCAAGGCTCTTTAATAAATCAACTCAATGTTTCTAGTTCCAGTATTTTCAAGGTCACTTCAACCTTCTTTCTTTCAACTTCATCTCAAAGCTCTAATTATTTAGTTTTACAGATGGGCACCTGTATAAATAATCTGCCATGCTCATCCCACTATCTTTCCCAGTGCAAAGCTCAGAGTCCTTGAGTATAGCACAAGTACATAAACAAACTGAGGAAAGAAAGAAACAATATGTCCAAGCCTCTAGATGGCAGTGCTACTTTTTTTCCCCTTCACTTTCACTCCCCCCTCATGTATCCAATACCAGAAACAAAAAGAGAAAATGGAATCCTTCCTTTTTTTGAAAAAATAAAATAAAACTCAAATCCAAAAGAAGAGTCTTAATCAAAACAGACTTTCAAAAAATTGTTAAAAAAATAAAAACAAAGATGGAAAATTTAACAGAAACCAGTCCAGTTTAAAATTCAGTAACTTTACCAAATTCAAAGTTCCAATAAATAGAGAAAAGGAAAAAAAAACTTTCACTTTAACTAGCTTAATTTAGCTGCTTAAACACTTTTTTCTCCACTTTTAATTTCACTTTAAATCTTTCAGGGTGTTCTCTTCAAGCAATAATAGGTAAAAGTTCATCTCACCAAGCTGACACACTTTCCTTCAATCTCTTCCATTCTGGAGCTGTCCCAGCTTCAGCAGCTTGAATGGCTGCCTCTCCGCCACCGGCAAAAGGGCTTCTCCTGGATCAACCAGGGACTTTGCGATGTCCCTGGGATCAACAGGATGTGCCCTCCTCGGTCACCATCTCTACAGGATGGTTTAGGTGTGGTGGGACCATCCTGCAGCGATATCAGCAGCGATCTTGGAGCTTCAAGATCCCATGCTGTACCACTGAGACGCCAGCTCCATCCCTCTCCCTTGATCTAATTTTTGTTCAACTGAAGATTTAATATTTTAAAGGATGTTACAATGTTAACAAGCAATTGTGGTTTTAGCCAAGAGCTGATAGTTTTTTTTTTAATTTGCCCAGTTGGCTTTACTGGCTTTACTGAGCACATTTTACTTCAAAGCATTTGAAAAATAAATATGGTTTAGTTTTACTCAATTAGCCAGATCAAAAACTTATTTATGCTTCAAGAAGTCCATAAATATTTCTATCCATTGTAAATCAAAGTGGAAAATTGCAATTACCTCTTGATAAGCCATCAGTTATCAGAAATGAGTTATTTCATTTCTGAGTCACGGAGGAGCTCTTGAATGGGATGATAGGTCATCAAACTAACTTTACAGGATAAGTTCCTGCCTTAACTAAACCTCATACTTGGCCTGTGACCAAAGCTTATCTAACTCTTGAGATTATTAAAATTATACAGCTTCACCTCTTCTGCATGTGATGGAAAATGTGATACATTTCCTTTAAATCAAAAGTAAGAGGCATTATAGTCCTCTAGATTGTTAATTCCCATTGGACTTCTGTGGAGCTGTCATGA
Source organism: Pseudonaja textilis (assembly GCF_049901715.1). Lineage (NCBI taxonomy): Eukaryota > Metazoa > Chordata > Lepidosauria > Squamata > Elapidae > Pseudonaja > Pseudonaja textilis. The sequence goes on along the minus strand of NC_141991.1, from coordinate 167,412,551 downwards.
GCTGTGCTTCAGGAAATGTGACCCTTTCCACTCATGTCAAAGATGAGAATGTTATTTCAAGAAGTAAAGCTATACTGTGTGATCTCCAATATCTAGATCAGTAGAAGTCTTTGATGGTGTGTGATAGCAACTAAAAGGTCCACATCCAGTTCAGATTATCAGCACATTTTTCCTTGGTAGAATGGGAGTTCAAGGCTTGGTTTTCCAACATCTGAGATATTTTTTTAACCACCTAGAGCTTTCACTCAGAACATACTCAAACCATGGAATCACTATCATGAAATCTAATGATCATACTGAACTTGTATGTTTTGAAAAGGAATTTGGACAAAGTGATGAACAACAATCTTCATCCCATCACACCAGCCATTCCATCAGGCAGGAAAGGTATGTGGCAGACCCCATCAGTTAATAATTCCAACGGGTGGGGTCTAGGAAGACAGCCTTCTCAGTTGTTGTCCCGACCTATGATATTTTCTTCCTCTGGAGGTAAGGCAGGGCCCCATTTTCCTGGCTTTCCCAAAAGAAATCAAGACAAGACTGTATATGGGGACCCCTGGAGAGCACACAATCATGGGGCTGGTTAGTCTCCTGAAAGCTCTCCTTTCACATTTTAATTTTAATCTCTTCCTCCTCCTAACAGTTTTAATTTTTACATATACTGTTTTATATTTTAACATGTTATTGTACACCATCTGGAGTCTCTGTTTATGGAGATGGGTTGTTCAGAAATATGATAGATTGATAAATAAATAAAACTAAAACAAGGGCTTAACTCCATTATTGGAGGTCACAACATCCCAATTTCCTTGTTTGTGGTAATGCTGAACATAAGGGCTCATATTCAGATTTTTATACTCGCTCTGTGAATCTACACTATGCATCCTCTTGTTGGTGTTATCCTTTTCTTACTGTGTTTTTGTTCTACAAAATTAAAATAAAATCCATTAATTCTCCAGGATCTACTTATCTTGCAGGGGACAGATTGTTTTTTAATGCAAAGACTTTGAATAGAAAGCAGACATTGCTCTATCTACAAATGGCATGTTCCTATTCCCACAAACCAGGAACAAGCTACAGGAGTCTTAGGAAGTATTGCCATAAGAATGATCTAGTAATTAACCATGATAAATGAAAGGTGAGTCTCTCTGGACATTCTAATTCTCAACATAAATGGTACTTGAATATGCTGCAATGGATCAAGTCATTTGTTGCCATTACTTTTATATGTTATTTTCCTATAATGGGATAGGTTCTCCCAATCAATCCTTTATAGTGAAAGCATATTATATAATCATTGGTATTTGATAGAAAGGGAACAGCTTTTAGGGGTAGCCTATATGTTGGTTACCCAAAGCAAAGTTTTAACTCTCTTTGTTCTATGGGACTGAAGCTTGCCTTCATTCGTCTGGGCTCTTCTCATTGGATCCCAATTTTGGAATCTCACCAGAATAAAATATGGGAAACCAACAGATAACAGATAATCAGAGTTGGAAGGGACCTTGTAGGTCATCTAGTCCAACCCCCCCACCCAAGCAGGAGACCCTACACCATTTCTGACAAATGGCAGTCCAATCTCTTCTTGAAAGTCTCAAGTAATGGCGCTCCCACAACTTCCGAGGGCAAGCTGTTCTATTAGTTGATCGTTCTCACTGTCAGAAAGTTTCTCCTTATTTCCAGGTTAAATCTCTCCTTTTTCAGTTTCCATCCAACCATTGTATCTATTCCAAGATATATCCCATCTTTCTTTGGGTAGAGACAGGGATAACCTCGGTTAGATCAGCAACTCATCTAAAACCCTTGAATGCATGGCTTCTATGATAACTTAAAACCAATTGAGCTGTCTCTTAAATAATGGGCTAAAGATGCCTATCAACCATTACAAACCCCATTGAAGCCCTTGTTAATCTTTCTCCATACCTGCAAATGAAATAATAAAAAAAGATATTGATCGCACAATTCAAATAACCCAAGATGGCTTGGTAGATAATAAGGTGTCCCATGTCTTCCTTTAATGAAATATTTCCATTGTGCAAATTTACACCTGCCATTGCTTTAACAAATGCAGTTGCTGATATCAATAATATGGAGAATTCAAAACATCCTCTATAGTATTTCTGCAAATGTGGAACAAATGTGGTTGCAAATATTTCCGTCCCTGTTTTATTTCTGTAGAACCCAAGAAATTTTTTTAAATTACCTCTCTTGCAGATAGAACTCGCTAGCCTGATTATTACAAAATGATTTTCTGTGATTGTGATCTCCTGCTAAAGGATGAAATGATAAAGGCTAATGGTCTGAAGCCAAATGCTGAAAGATTTTTTCCCCTCAAATCAGCATTTATTTTCATTTTAAAAAATCCTGGATTCTTTTATTCATTATCTCATTCATTTATTGCATTCGATTTTAGTATTCTAACTTGAATTTGACATGGCATAAATGCTATAAAAATAAAATAATTCATTTCAATAGCCACCTTTAACCTCTTTTGGTTTTTCTCTTTTGTTTCTGAATGCCTGTTAAGTACAGAAGACACAGCACAGTGCAATCACTTGGTTAGGAGTGAAACAAAGAAATAGCTCAAATTACTTAAAAAGGGTTACAAATATGGTCTCTAGACAGTTAATACTGTTTTTCTTGGCACTATCTATATTAATTCTCTCCCTCTACCGATAGAGATGTAGGAGATGACCAGGCTGAGCCTGAGGGAAGGGTCAGATGCGTCATCAGTCATGAGTTCTTTTGGGCTCACAAGAGATCTAAATCCAGCCGACCTTGTATTCCTTCTACTCTTATCTCCCGCTAATTCCCCTTGGTTGTTTGTAATTCAGATTCTTGTACAGTGCTTAAGCCTACAATAAATATTTATACCCATTAGAACTGTATGTATCTCCTGATTTTCTGGCACTTGACAAGAGTTCTCCCAGCCTAGGATTCTGAACCTTCCTTACACCTTTCTTTCTAAGCCTGTATGTTCATTTCCTTCCCTCCCTATGGAATATAAACTGGGAGGAGGTTCCTGACATTGGCATGTGTTGATTGGCAGTTACGTCATCTAATCAGCTTGATTTGGGAAGACAATGAACTCTTTCTAAGTGTGGAAAATATTTGATTCCCTAAATCAGTTTTTCCTTGCCTGGCTGCCCATCAAAAATATAAGCTTCAGTTTCCAGAATTCTGCAGCCAAACTGAGAATTCTAGAACTTAAAAAAAGACTTAGGAATTCTAGGACCTCTGAACATATTTCAGACTGGGAAAGATGTACAAGATGTTGGTGGATTAAAACTCTCTTACGTCAATCATCTCTGATTTTGTACAAATTTTCTACTTTTACTGATTGTTACTGGTGAGAAGCCTGCAGAACTGCATTAGAATTATCCATTTATCCAGAATGAAAGAATTTAGAAATGTAATTGCTTTCTTGGGCCTGTTTAATAATAATAACCAATTGGAGTAAAAAATGAAAATGACCCCAAATTTCACCATTAGGGCATTTAGGAATAGCTCACATCATTTCAAGGCAGAGGCTTCCTTGTGTCTATTAGCCTTTCTCTTAATAGCCTTACTGTTAATTAAATCATGCCCGAAGGTGTGAAACTGTCAAAGAAGCTTCTTCTGAATAAAACATTAGGCAGGAGCAGAACATACTCTCTGGTGAAAGAGCAAACTGCTGAAACCTCCAATTGAATTGTTGGAGCGCTGATAAGAAAATAGTCTTGTCACCAATTACGGAGTTTGTGTTGCATTTTAAACTTGTAGCCCTGCATGGAATTGACGTTTGCAACCTCGCGGCGGCATAACAAATCCCCAACACAGAATGCAATGAAATAATACATCTGGCTTTGGCTGTGTGGAAAGCTTGATACTGGACAGTAACAAGAGTCTTGGGGTTTGTCCTGTAGTTCAGATTGCATTTAGCAGCTACAGAACAGTTAGGTGATTTCTGATTTGGATAGTAATGGCCTTGCACACAAACACACTGAATGGTGGAATTCCTAGCTTCCCTCTCCCCGTTCATTTAATTGTGTCTGATTCTTGGAGACTGCATGAACATGTCGATCAATCAGAATAGAGCTGGAAGGGATCTTGGAGGTCTTCTAGTCTAACCCTCTGCTCAAGCAGGAGACCCTATAGCAGTTCAGACAAATGGTTGTCCAGTCTCTTCTTAAAAACCTCCAGGGATGAAGCACCCACAACGTCTGAAGGCAAACTGTTCCACCGGTTAATTGTCCTCACTGTTAGGAAGTTGATCCTTAATTCCAGGTTGCTTTTCTCCTTTATTAGTATCCATCCATTGTTTCTTGTCCTGCCTTCTGGTGCTTTGGAAAATAAGTTATTAAGCGGCCACAGTTTTCTTGGCACGGTTTTTCAGAAATGGTTTGTCATTGCCTCTTTCCTAGGGATGAAAGAAGTTTCATCAGCCCAAGATCATCCAGCTGGCTTCATGCCCAAGGTAGGTGTAGAACTCATGGTCTCCCAGTTTCTAAGTTGATGCCTTAACCACTATGCCAAAGTGGCTTATCTTGCTTCCAAAATTTGTAAGCTAGCTAAGGTGAGCTTGACAAATCTCCTGAATGGCATCCTGTTCTAAATTGCCATATTGGTGGCGGCACCATGAACAATGGATGTGACAATGAGGATTGAAGGAAATCTTGATTGGTCTGTCAGAACCAGCATCTGATATTATGGGACCGATGGTGAAAGATAAGCAAGACAAAGATAGCAAGAAGAGTATCTCTAGTTCTTCAGACCAATGAAGAATGAGTTAGACACAGTTGAAAAAGTCCATTAAAGTGTCATGGAGTGTAACCTGACCCCTTCAAAATTGTTAGTGGAATGTTCTTTTCTGTACATATCTCTGAGTGACTCAAGAATTCGCTTATATTTCACTTTTGGACATCAGAAATTTAATTTGGATTCATCACTGGCAGCGTGGCTGTCTTGTAACCAGGTGGTTTCAGCACAAGATTATTTATTGTAGTACATAAAAAAGGAAGTATACTATCCTTGCAATGGATAAACAGACTAGAGTGGTCTTTTTTTTAATTTATAAGGCATAACTTAGGTCTACTAAGCTTCATCCCTTGGGAAGCCCTTTATGCTTTCTGAGGGAGTTTCAGAGAGGCTTTAAAAATATTCTGTTACACTGAGTTTCTGTTATTATTTGACTTTCAGCTAATTAATTTATTGTTGTCTGTTATACCCAGTCCTTTTCTTTAAACAGACCTCCCTTTTATCCACACAACAACATCACAGAGTCAAATTGAATTGAGAAAGAGTCACTGGCCCAAAATCAGTCAGGGATTTTTTTGTGTTGGAATGGGGATCTTAAATTGAGTCTCATTGATTCATTGATTCCAACATGAGAACCATTATATGAACAGACATATACATTTCCTCTAGCTGTTTATAACTTACACAACTTAAGATAGTGGGGTGTGTGTGTGTGTGTGTGTGTGTGTGTGCATGTGTCTGCGTGCATGCCTTTGAGTCATTGTTGACCCATTATAACTGTGTGGACAAGTCCCTGAAACTTTCTTAGCAATATTTTCAGAAGTGGTTTGCCATTGCATCTTTCCTAGGGCTGAAAGAGAGTGACTGGCCCAAAGCCACCCAGCTGGCTTCATGGCTAAAGCAAGACTAGAACTCACAGTCTCTCAGTTTCTAGACTGCTTCCTTAACTACTAGAGATGATATAATTTGATTCTAGCACATAAGTGTAGACGTTCACATATGTGATGACATCATTTGCCATTTTATATACCTGGCTGAATGAACCTTTTGGAGTCAGATAGATGTCAGCCTAAATTATCTCTCAGAATGATTATGAGGGTAAATGGAGAAGGAATATACTAAATAATCCATCTTGAATTTTTTTTGGGGGGGGGGGCGCAGGGGAGGAGGGTTTAGCTGAAACAAATTAATAATGGGGAACCCAGATCTACTTAACAATGGTGTAGTTAATTTAACAGCTGCAGTGATTCACTTCACAACTTGTGGCAAGAAAGATGGGATGGAATTCACTGAACCAATGTCTCCCTTAGCCACAGAAATTTGGGGCTCAGTTGTGTTCATAAGTCAAGGTCTATCTGTAAATAATCATAATAAGATATGTTAAATCAAAGCATGCTTCACTTGCTGGACAGGTCAAGGCAGAGTCAATTGTTGCAGAGGAACTGATACTGTTATGGAGGAGACATGGAATCACTGAGGGGGAGGAAGTGAAGGATATGTCATGAGTAATATTGTAGAGATTCTTGGTGCTCTTGTTTCCATCTCTGAAAACAGGCAAGGTTTGTGTTATGTATTGAATATGTAAAGTTGTGTTAAGCCCTGCTAAAGTGAAACTAACCTTTAAATGGCTCTCACTGTTAGCTCCAACTGTTTTGGAGGGAAATTTTGAACATTCATATTTGGGCAGGTTTTTCAAGCATTACGATTGGTTAAGACCTTGTGGGCCCAAAGTATAAATTACAGGCATTTGACTGCTGTTCCTTGGTTGCAGTTTTGAATCAATAAAGGCTGTTGTAGCTATGCTGGTCTGGTTCTTGCCTACTGAAGCCCACTACACAATAGTTATTGCCCATGAATTTAGGGTGAATATTTGTCTAAGTGAGCCCTGCTTGTTTCATCCTTGCTCAAAGAGCCACAAAGGAAATGAAAAGGAGCACTGACCTCAGCATTCATTCTGAGATAATGGCTGGCAAAATCACTGCTTCTTGCTTGTGAAAAATACAGTGGATCTTGTTTTCATCCAAAACATTCTGGGTATTATCCTATAGTACATAATCATTTTTAGTCTTAAGGTCATCCTCTCAGGGCGTGATTGACGTCAGCGGAGAAAATTCTTACTTTTCCACTAAATTCCCCAGAACAGCTTCTCTGCCTTTGGTTGGAAATACCATGTCCGGCAGGTTCAGGTCTCAGAGACTTCTGTCAGGAATGCTGCTGTGATATGTCTTGAAGACCGTGAACAAAATGTCTGAGTCAGTGCATGCCTGTGTGAAATGGAGGGAGGGAGTTGGCATGATGGTTATTTCAGTATTCTTTCTGCCTGTGTGCTCTTCTATCTTTCCAAACTTCTTTTAAATCTCAGCAGAAGGGAATTATTTTTTTTCCAACACAAAATCTGGTACAAGTTGGCTCATCCATGAAATTCCCTGTTAAGAGAGGAAGGGAAAAAAAATCAATTTCACACAGCTTGGCCCAACTCTACAATCATGTGATTCTTTAACCTTTCAGTGAGTGATTTTTAGCTATGAAGAAAGCTGAGTCAAAACACCACAGGAAGAAGGCATGTGCTGTTTTCGAGGAGAAAACAAACTAACATTTTGGGCAGTGGTGGGATTCAAATTTTTTTACTACCGGTTCTGTGGGCGTGGCTTGATGGACATGGCAGGGGAAGGATACTGTAACATCTCGTCAGAGGTGGTATTTGCCCATTCTCCGAACTACTCAAAATTTCCGCTACCGGTTCTGCAGAACTGGTTAGACCCTGTTGAATACCACTTCTGATTTTGGGCCTAGACAAAAGAATATCAGTATATCATATAGGCAATATCCTATTACTGATCTTGAAGTGTTGAAGTGTTGTTTCTTAATGGCTACTTTCTTCATGAAAGTATCAACTCTTGTTATAGTTAGAAAAAATGGATTCATCTTTCATAATGTTCTCTGCTGTGGTAAAGGAATCCCTGAGGATTTTACTCAGCTAGCCGTTGCTGACTATGGGGGGGCAGTATTAACTTCCGTTTCAAGGCCTTTGAGCTGGCACTGCCCAAAGACATTTCTGTGGTCCTGTGGCCAGCATGACATCACAGAGTGCTGTTACCTTCCCACAAAAGTGGTACCTATTTATATACTTGCATTTGTTTGCTTTCGAACTGCAGGAGCTGGGGCTAGAACAGGAACTCACCCTGTCTCATGGATCTTGGGTCTTGAACTTGTATTACTGATTTTCCAGCTGACAAGCCCAAAATCTTAAACACTGAGCCACCGGGCCGCCCCTTCTCTGGTGTGGATTACATCTGAAATAGACAGGAATCCCTGTCCTTTATTAGCTGCAGTCTTGTGTGGGAAGAAAGGAGATACAGCTAGTCCTCAATTTACGACTGTAATATAGCCTGCCAATTACAGTTGTAAATCATGATAGTCATGAGGTAGGTCATCACATGACCATCCTGATTTTGTGACCTTTTTTGTGATGGTCATTAAGTGAATAAGGCAGTTATAAAGAAAATCTAGTAGTCATTAAATGAATGCTATGGTTGTTAAGCAAACCCATTGTTTTGCTATGGAGCATGTTGCTGAAAACTTGAAAGTTAAACAACAGTTTTTGTCAAAAATGACCTAAATTGCAATCACATGGCCATGGGATATTGCAAATGGCCATAAACGTGAGCCAGTTGCCAAGGATCTAAAGTACTGTCCCGTGAAAAATTCTCAGTTGCTTATTAAAACAATTGCTAAACATTGTATAAAATAAAAGAGAATAAAAACATCAAATGATTTTGTAAAATGAAAAAAACAAGATTTTATATAAAATAGTTTCATATATTATGGAGTGATAGAAGCGTCCATATATCAGTCTTCATAAGAACAACGCAATTTCTCATATCAGTGAACAAAGAAATATATATATATCCGTAAGGATCATCAAAAACGTAACACAGAGAAGGATTACACATGAAAGAGTAGAGCCACCCAGAGGGAAAGATGAAGAGCCAAGAAAACAGAATGTGGTGCCACAAGTAATGAAGTATGATTTTTTTCACAAATAGCACTTGATAATGGTTAGGAAACAGCAGCTGGTCCATGTCAGCACATCTCATAAATGGTGCTTCTTGGAAATGTTTTATCACTTTCATGTTGAAATAGCTATATGGGTTATTTTTAAAAAACAGGTTCAGTTGATCACAACAGCCCCTGGACAAGTTGGGTGCAGATCAGATAGCAATAGCAATTGCACTTAGACTTATATTCCACTTCACAGTGCTTTACATCCCTCTCTATGCATTTTACAGAGTCAGCATATTGCCCCCAACAATTTGAGTCCTCATTTTACCAACCTTGGAAGGATGGAAAGTTGAGTCAACTTTGAGCCAGTGAGAATCGAACTCCGGGCAGTGGACAGAATTAGCCTGCAATACTGCATTCTAACCATGGCTCTAGGTGCAGTTAGGTCCATTACTGTGTTTAAAATTGAGGCTAGACTCTTTCTCATGATGTTTTATGAAAGGGCCTAAGCCTTATAGAGTTTTATTTTTCTGTGCTGTGGATTAAATGAAGGCTTCTATCTGTCTAGCTGTCAAGTTATCCATCCATCAAGTGTGAAATGACTTAGATATCCTTCAGTGAAGTCATTCATCTTTTTGACCGAGGTGGAAAAATAAGTCTATTTACCACAACACAACTGAGGTGTTGTATTAGGCCCTTTGGGCCAAAATATTTCCAGTGTGGGTAGCTTGAATTTTGCTTGCAAACCGTTGATGTGTGAGATTTTGAGTGAGTAATCTGAGGAAACAAGCAAGATCATCTCTGCAGTGGTTGCCAAAAGAGGATGTTGCATCTGGATGGCTTCGGGATTGCCTGTAGTACTGAAGATACCTAGCCTGGATAAACTCTGGCATACACCATGAGAGCTGCAAGATGGCTGCCTTACCTGAGGTAACCGTACAGCTTTTGTTGAGAAAAAGGCGAGATATTTGGGGGCTATGTTGATAAATACAAATATAAAACTGTTTGAAAACAACTATGTGCCTATTTGGAGGGATGTTAAAAAGGACTTACAAAGATGGGACAAACTGCATTTATCACTATTGGGTAGAATTTCAGTAATTAAGATTAACATCTTACCAAAGACGCTTTTTAAATTCCAGACAGTACCAATACTTGCAACTGATAATCCATTTAAACAATGGCAGAGGGATATTTCCAAGTTTATATGGCAGAGGGGAAAACCAAGAATTAGATACAAGCTATTGCCAGATGCTAAGGAAAGAGTGGGTTTACCAGATTTCAAGTTGTATTTTGATGCATGCTGTCTGACCTTGTTCAAAGAATAGGTGAACCTCCAGAATAAGAGGTTCCTTGATTTTAGGGGGTCACCATTTAAGGTTATCTATGGTATGATAAAGTTAAAGTTAATGTCAAGTTCAATAATCACTTTTCTAGATATGTCATACTAAGAGTTTGGATTAAATATAAAGCAAGTTTCTCTATGAAGTTGTCTTTTTGGGCATCCCCCCAGGAAGCCTTTTTTACACATCAACAACTGAAAGAAAGATTTAAACCAGCTAAAAATATTTATGGGTTTGATTTTATTAAAAATGAATTGGAAACCTTACTGTGTGGTGAACCTATTCTTGCTAAGATTTATAAAATGTTACTGAAATTGAATTTGGGAAGTGAATATGTAAAACATTGTATGATTCAGTAGGCAAGGAACTTTGGATATAATGTGCTGTAAAAATGGCTAAATTGACCATTTTGATCAAAGAAAAAAAATATAAGTACTTTTGTTTTGCTACGTGGAGATTGCTTCTAAACTTTGTGCTTGAGGTGAAAAAAATGAAACTTTGATTTTGGGTCTTACTGGTTAGATTGATTTGTTTTTATAGAAATAGCCAGTTAATATTATTGTGGAAAAGTAAAATGCTGAGGTTTGATGTTAATGCTTTATTTTACTGCAACAGAAGGAGTTTGAAGTCAATACTTTTTTTTCTTTTCTCCCTCCCCCACCTTCTCTTTTATCTTCTTCCCCTCACTGTGTCTTCCTATTTGCTTTTGTATTTTATTCTATGTGTCATCTAATAAAATGCTTAAAGAGAAACAAACAAACAAACAAAAAGCTTCTGGCATGGAAGTACTTGAGCAGAAATTCAGGAAAAGCCCGTGAATTTTATCCTACAGCAATTACCGCAGAAGACTCCTGTCTTCCCATAATGGAGTCTGAAGCAAAGCGAAGGAAAGCACCAGGGTTGCTCCCCTGCCCTTCTAGAAAGGAACCAGACTTCATAAGAGTCTTCAAGGGGATGTTTCATTTCATCTTCATCAAATCAAAGTATCCTTTGAAGCTTCCTACTATCCATCTATCTTTGCTAGTGGTCAAATTCAGATTGCCCCCCCCAGTTTTAGATAATATAGAACATCGAAATAAAAGAAATAAAGAAAATAAGAAGATAAAATAAGATAAATGAAATGAAAAAGATAAATGACCAACAACAGGCGAAACCTTCTTTGAACACTGAGACTATTACTGAAGTCAATGAAGGCTTCAATGAAAAGACGGTCATAAAAATAGTTAAAAACAGGTAAGGAGGTTTAACAGTTACTGCTAATACTCAACTTTGAGTAAGTTTAATCAGGTTCATAGTGGGATCCCAGCTGGCTAAGAAATGGAGATGAGCAACATCTTTCTAGAATTGGACTTGGCTGGGCAGGGGAAACCTTTACTTTTACCTTTATGATGGGACCTTATCAAACTTTGCTGACTATTAAACAAAACTTGGCATCTGTATAAGAGAGTTCATTACTGTGATCAGTTAAAAGATAATTGAGGTAAAAAGAACAGCCCAAATATTGAAGGTGTGATAAATTTGTGTCACAGATCGTGATAGGATTGTAAAGTGTCTGGCGCAAAACTATCAGACACATACACTTAGAGTTCAATTAGCTATTTTATTGTTTATAAGGGGGTTGGGCTTCGAGCTTTTGTGCCTACCTAAAGATTCTAGACTTAATTCCTTGCTTGACTCCTCCTCCTGGCTTCTGCCAAGCTCTCTCTGACATCAAAAGCACATAGGTCTTTGTTTCAATGATTCCTAAGTCATTCAGTTACAAAGTCATTCAGTATATGTGATTTTCTAGATTCTCCTTTCCAGGGCTACAGTTTGCAGGGTGTTACAATATAAGAGTGTCAAAGCTGTTTATAATTTTGATATGGTGATCAGATTAAGGTATCTCACAGGCTTTTGACTGGTAATTGTGTTACCTATAGAGGGGCCCTGCGGTGGCTCATTTGGTAAGACACTGGGTCTATGTGCCACTGAGGTTGACAGCTCAGCGGCTCGATTCCTGTGAGCGAATAAACTCCGGAGAGACAAGAAAGGAGCCTCCCCCATTGCCCACCAGCATTCAGGCATCCTGCAGGAAAAGATAACATTGCCCCCCCCAAATTCTTTTCACAGAGGTGATCCCTGGCTAACATGTGCCATATGCTGTATAAATAAATAAATACCTAAAGAGACATCAGTATGAATGAGGCTTTGCTCAGTTTGATGTTCCATATCATAACTTAATTATGTGAGGTTCTGAATAGAATAGAATAACAGAGTTGGAAGGGACCTTGGAGGTCTTCTAGTCTAACCCTCTGCCTAGGCAGGAAACCCTACACCACTTCAGACAAATGGTTATCCAACATCTTTTTAAAAACTTCCAGTGTTGCAGCATTAACAACTTCTGGAGGCAAGTTGTTCCACTGATTAATTGTTCTGTCAGGAAATTTCTCCTCAGTTCTAAGTTGCTTCTTTCCTTGATTAGTTTCCACCTGTCCTCAGATGCTTTGGAGAATAGCTTGACTCTCCCTCACATCATATCTCATTGTTATTGTGCATGAGCTATGGTGAAGATGTTACTCCTCCAACCATTTTTTCTCCTATTTCAAGATAAAGAAGTCAGCTAACAGCTATGGGACTAAGCCTACCTGAACATATTAACTCATAATTGACTTCAATTTTATGTAGTTCTACTTCCACATGGAGAACAGCACTAGAAACATACCCAAATACTTGAAGAATATTTGTTAGAAACCAGGATGAACAGCCTCAGTCACTGAGAAGTTGAAATTTAATCCCAGAGAGCACTTCTTCAAGAAGCTGCACTTTCCTGAAAATAATTTTAGTGCAGCAAAAATGAACTGGGAACTCCAAATACTGTGAAAGGCCTGGAAAGCTGAGGCAGATATAAATACATTTTGCATAACATGCTTTCATTCTTAAATCCTGACACATGCTTCCTTCCTGCTACCTGGAAGATTAATCCAAGATCTTTAAAGCAGTTTACTTTTTCTAATCTATGCTCATTTTGTGACAAATTTACTTCCCCTGACCTTTTAGTGCAGGGGTATCAAACTCAAGGTCTGCGGGCTGGACCCAGCCCACAAGGTGCTTAGATCTGGGCCACGGAGCCACTCTGGAAACAGAAAAGGACCAGCCCACAATGCCTTGGCCTGGCCCAGGCCAACCAGGCACTAATCTACAACTTGGTGGCAGCCATTTTCGCTGGCAGAGTGCTGTGGGAGGCTGTCGGAGCCAATGGTCACTCCCCTCCCAAGCTCATTTTTGCTGGCAAAAAGTAAAACAAACTACTAGTAAAAGTGGCATTTGATCACAAGGTAAGGAGGCATAGGGAAATATTTCCCCTTTTGCATTTGAGCATCCAAGAAGAGACAGGAAAGGAGAAAGGGAAAGAGGAAAGACAAAGAAAAAGAAGAAAAAATGGGAACGGAGCAAGGAGGGAAAAAGAAGGAAAGAGGGGAAGGGAGAAGAAAAAAGGAAAATGAAGAGGAAAGGGAAAAAAAGAAAAGGAAGGTGTTCCATATTAGCAGGCTTGAAACCCTGCGTTCCTATTGGTCTAGAAAAGCCGGATTGTGATTGGATGGCTTGAACATTCCTGATTGGCTCATACAGGGTTTGCCGCGATTGGCTGAAACCAAGCGCAGCAAACTCAAAGAGTTGTCATTGGCTGCCTGGCCGCAGCCAGCTCTATAAGAAGAGCTGCCGCACACTAGGGTCTCTCAGTCTCAGAATCTATCTGTTAAATAAAGAGCTGTTGTTCACTACTCAAGCGTCTTCTATTCATGGGACCCACCGACCGTACATAACAGAAGGAAGGAAGGAGGGGAAGGAAAGAGATTATAATGAGAGGGAGAGAGGATCTGATAGAAGTCCTGCCTTAGCACTTGGTGATCAGCAGCCCTACTGTCCTTTTGCCATCCCCTTGTCTCCTCCTCCTCCTGACCTCTACTGGTGGTTTCCCATACTATCACTGAGAATGCTTTGGTTACCAAACTGAGTCTCCTCACATGGAGAGGGAGTGGGCCTCCCTCAGAGCCACACACTTTGCCTTCCCACACACACCATGAAAAACCTGGCCAAGGAGAACAAGCACCACAGCAGTAGCTTCAAGGAGGAGATAAGCGCAGTCGGGCACCCTCTTGGGGAAGTGGGGTTGGGCTGGGCTGTGAGGTCCCAGTACTCTGGGAACTCGAGGGCTGGGCTGGGCACTTGTGCTCCACTGCCTAGGGCTCTGGACAGTCTATGCTGCCATCCGTGGGTCTTCTGCATGGCCTGAGAGGGATGGCAAAGCTCCTCTGGACGATAAGTGTTTGGCTCTCTCTCCTTCCTCTGCTGGAGACAATGGATCCCCCAACCCCACCCTGGCCACCATAGGCACCCCTGACATGAATGATATTGAGCTGGCCATGCTCACCTGCCCCCCTCCCCCCGCAAGTCAAACACAACTCTGATGCAGCCCTCAATGAAATTGAGTTTGACACCCTTGCTTTAGTGCATGCCATGTTTTTGATTTAATCATAATTAATCTCAACAGATCGGTTGTCACATTAATAGACAAGACTGTGGAGGTTCAAACTTTCTGGCATTTTAGAGAGAATTACTGCATCATATACCAGATTAGATGTTTGACAGTCTAAACGAGCAATAAGTGAATTAATTGAACAATAATGGAACCATTGATATAGCTCTGCCTAACTTTCCCTTAAATTTTTTTGTAAGATACCTTGGACTTTGGAGCAGATCCTTAGATTACTTTTCTAAGATCGAGTCAGAGGTGGTATTTAGCAGGTTCTAACCAGTTCTGGAGAATCGGTAGCAGAAATTTTGAGTAGTTTGGAGAACCGGCAAATACTACCTCTGGCTGGAGATTTTACAGTATTCATCCCCTGCCACGCCCACAGAACTGATAGTAAACTTTTTGGAATCCCATCAATGGATCAAGTGGATCATATATGCTGGCTGATCCCCCTACCTGAATGGGGACCTTAACTGAAAGGAAAACACATACACAGTCACATTCATATTTGTTAGGGGCTTTTTAAGAGGATATTTTGTTTACTCACAAAATCTTCAAAAACTTTAAATATTTACTAAGCTATCCAGAGTCATTACAAAAATAATTAACTCTGAATATGGCATACTATCAAAACATAATTACAGCTTTATCATCACACAGCAATGTACGGTGGGGTCTAAACTGAAATCAAAGTTTGTCTCAAACCAATTCTCAGAAATAAGCAAAGTTTTGCCAACTTTACTTCCTGACCCCATTCCTTTCTCTGACATTTCAGCTCAATCAATCCTGACCAATCCTGATTGCTTCAGCTTGATCTTCTCTTTACTTCTCCAGTAGGTGACTTGGCCAGTTTTTGCTCATCGGTTTTTAAAGCAACCTGTTTATTTGGAAAATGTTCTGCTTGCCACGATGTCTTGTCAACAGAACCACTGGTCTTGCAAATAACAATGGCATTTAGGCTTATATACCACCCCATAGTGCTTTACATAGCACTCTTGAGATGGTCTACAGTGTAGAAGCATTATTTGCACATTGCCCCAACAAATGACCTAAGTGCTAGAGCCCACTGTAACTACATAGCCAAAAAGGCCTTAAGAGTTGTTAACCTAATCTTACGTAGCTTTTTCTCTGGTAATATTACACTAAGAGCTAGAGCATACAAAACATTTGCTAGACCAATACTCGAATACAGCTCATCAGTCTGGAACCCACATTACATATCAGATATTAACACAGTTGAGAAAGTCCAGAAATATTTCACAAGAAGAGTTCTCCACTCCTCTACTCGTTGCAGAATACCTTATGCCACAAGACTCGAAATTCTAGACCTAGAAAATCTAGAATTACGTCGCCTTCAGTCCGATCTAAGTATAGCATACAAAATCATACATTGCAATGTCCTACCTGTCAATGAATATTTCAGCTTCAACCATAACAACACAAGAGCAAATAATAGATACAAACTCAAGGTTAATCACACCAAACTTGATTGCAGGAAATATGACTTCAGCAACAGTGGTCAATGTCTGGAATACTCTACCTGACTCTGGTTTTTTTCCCCAAAGCCCAAAAACTTTAAGCTTAGACTGTCTACTATTGACCTCACCCCTTTCCTAAGAGGTCTGTAGGGGGCGTGCATAAGCACACCAACATGCCTACTGTCCCTGTCCTATTGTTTCTTTTATTTTTCTTATATGTATCCATGTATTCATAACTATGTTTTTACTTATACCTATTATCTTGTAAGCAATTGACAAATAAAATAAAAAAATAAAAATAAATCTGGGTCTTCATTCCGTCAACCTCAGAAGGATGGAAGTTTGAGTCGACCTTGAGCTCCGTCAGACTTGATCGAACTCCGGGCTGTGGGCAGAGTTTGCCTTCAAATGCTGAAGGTGCCAGAGTCTTCTGGCAAATCACTGTTCTGAAGTCCTACCATTTCTGTGCGTGGTACTAAGATTAATCCACTGCTCTGTTCTCTACCACCCACTCATTCTTATCCCTAGCATAATAATCAAGGGCTTTCTTTCCTTCTGATGCCAGACATTTGTTTCAAAAGAGCACCTCTCCCCTTTTCTCTAATGAAGGTATCAATATCTGTTTTCAGCACATTGTCTCCTTAGGATAAGTTGCTTGGAAGACAGGAGCTACTTAGCCAGAGTCTATTTTTCATCCTAGCACAAGCCTGAGATGCCAATAGTATTCTTTTCCTTATTCTTCCCATTGACAGCGCATTAGGGCTCTTCTACAATACTTGCTAACTACACTGCATGATGTCAGTCACCATACTTATTGGACATTGATCTATGACATTGCCTTCAATTTGCCCCCTCCCCCCCCCAGCCAAACAGCTGGCATTTATGAAATGGTGATTTTTACCTACTTCCACCCATGTTTGCAGCATCTTGTATCAAAGTCAGTTTAGATGTGAGGATTTGCCTTGTTTTTAATGGTGTCCTGAGGCCGGTTTCTTGTCTGGTGCTGGGTTCTTGATTTTTAGGGCCATTTGCCATTTTAATAGAAGAGTTATGACTGCTAAAGTTCTAAGCCAGAGAACTCACTCTCTCACTTGGTTTGCCAACCCTAGCAACTCAGCCCAGGCTGCCAAAACTTGGAGCTGTGACCATAGGCATGTGGAATACGTTTTGTGGTGGAAAGGAATAGCTCCTCCTCCTGAGTCTTCTATTCCATGAGCTTCAATGAGACTGGAACGTCATCAGGGAATTTGAGAAGCAGCGGCCCTGTAGCCACCATGCCAGATTAGAAGGGTTGTATATGTATACTTTTGATACTGTCCATTGGTCTCCCGCTATTTTCTGGTTGGATGGGGGAGGAAGGAGGCTCACTGCTGATAAGGTGGATAAGGATTAATACCTACCCAATTTCTCTTCCCTTTTTTTTTTTTTGAAAACAATTTTATTGGTTTTTTAAAAACAAACAAAACAAACAGAACATAAAAACATCAGCTCTCTTCCATACATATATACAAACAGTGTGTCAGTTGGTCTATCAGTTTTTGTGCATTCATTTCGTAGTTTCAATTACAGTTACATTACGTAATAACTCATATTATCAATCAAAAATTATATATCCTAGTATCATTATTAAAGAATTTCTCTTCCTTTTGTGGAAAGTGGGGAGGGAGAAGTGGTTCTTTACGCACCACCCCATGCAAGGGGAAAAGGAGGGGAAAGAAGTCTTTTGGTGCCCGTTCTCCAGTCTCCCCTCTCACTCCCACCCATCCAGATTCCTGCTACGTTTTCTGGATCTTCAATCACTACTCTTGCACAGTGAAACGAGGATGGGGAAAGAAAACTAGTGGAAAGCAATGCATACTTTCCTGCTTCTCTTGATATGGGAAGTAGAAGTGAAGGGAGAAAAAAATGACAAGAAGGCCTCTGGCCTCAGCTTTGCATTGCCAAGGAGACACCAACCCTTGGACTGAAGAAGTGACAGCAGAAAATGTATTTCTTCTCCTAAATTTGCTTTCCCCTCCTTCTATCCCCCCAAAACAAGTCAAACTGAGTGATGAGATTAGAGAGACCAAGTTTTGTGAGGGTCCTTGGTGCTCTCTGAGCTTGTTTGTGAGCACTGATGATGTTACCTAGTTTGGGTAATGAAACATCCGCAAGAAAACACTTTGAGCTCCGAGAGCACCAAAAGATGCCTGAAATTTCAACCCTGAAAGACTGTCATGGCCCTGTTGGAGCCTGAATTGGTGGGGGAAGATGAGATGGAAGTGGAACTGACAGCTATCAAGGGGGCGGCTTCGTTGGCATTGGAGGAAAATGGGGAGGAGTAGGGCCAGTCAGGCCAGGGCCTTTCAGGATTAGGATGGCTTGTAGGCAGGGAGGAAGGCGAGGGGGCAGGATGACCAAGAGATGCTTAGCAGTGAACATGAGAGACAGAGCTCAGGTCAGAGGTGATATTCAGCAGGCTCTGACCAGTTCTGGAGAACCGGTAGCAGAAATTTTGAGTAGTTCAGAGAACTGGCAAATACCACCTCTGACTGGGCCTGCCCCAATCTATTCTCTGCCTCCCGAGTCCCAACTGATCGGTTGGGTTTTCTTTTGTTGCCCCGAACAGGAGAGTGGAGCTGAAAAGCAGGTTAGAGGGGTGGGGAGGGAATGGGATTTTGCAGTAACCGTCCCCTGCCATGCTCAGCAAGCAATGCCACACCCACAGAACCGGTAGCAAAGTTTTTGAATCCCACCACTGGCTCCAGTGAGGAGCAAGAACCGCCCCATCCCAAGCATGGAGAGTGGAGAGAACCATACGGACTGAGCTGACTACTCGGGAGGAGAGCGCCCCACCTCTCTTCACAAGGTACACCTGAGGATTGAGACTTAAGGATACACTGTGTGGAGGGGCATTTGTCAGGAACAAATGCTGAATTCCTGGAGTGTTGAGTGCTGACGTTTGAACTTTTTCTTGACTCCTTGCAGTCTTCCTGGATTTCTGGATTACTTGCTGTGCTCCCTTTCTTCCTGGACTCTTCAACTTGCCCTGCTGTGCAGCCGTGTTGTTCACAGCATTGGTGTTATGTCTTACCTTTCTTTTTTTTCCAAAAAAGATGAAAGAGTCCAAATTCACACCAACACAGGCAGGTAAGCTGACTCGGTCTTTACAGGGTTAATCCTTTATACTGATAATGTCCTTGGCATTCTAACTCACTCTGCCTGCCAAGTCCGAAATGATAACAAGAAAAACTACTCACTAAAGATTCCAAAGCAGACCACAAAAAACAGTCACAACGAAACCTGGAAGAAAAGTAAAACTTTGTCCCGTACAAAGTTTCTGGAGAAAACACACCCACTTTTATCCCCTGTGGGGTGTGTCTCAATGACTCAGCTCACTCTCTGACCCTCCCACGCCTCCTACGTTGCAGCTCACATTTCTTCCTACGACGCTGCCTAGGATCAAGCCAACATTCGTCCACTTGACTCCCTGTCAGGGGCTGCTCCGATATGCCCTCCTCCTCCTGATTAATCTCAGGCTGTTCCTCTCGGTTGTCTGCTGAAACCTGAGGTATTATCAGGGAGGAAGGCATTGCCAGAGAGGAAGGTCCTGGGGAGGAAGGCATTCCCAGTTCCTCCTCCTCATCTTCCGAGTCCTCTTCCTCTAACAGCACAGGCTCGGGAATCGGAGCCACAACAATTGGGATGGATTGTGTTATCTCTGTGCCATGCCCCGGGTCATCACAAAGACATATATTGTTCTTTATGAGACCAAATATTTTTGTCTTCCTTGCTTCAAGAGTGGCAGGAGAAGGACTGGGGAGAGAAGAACTGGAGAGCAGTTCTGTTGATCCAGGGAATCATCACACTGTGGGATTAGATGGCTCATTCCAAGAGACTGGAACCCAAGTTCTCCACTTCCCTTCCTTTTCATGCTTCTCCAGTGGACAGCAACCATGTTCAGTTTCATTGCCAAAGCAGAACAGGGATGGGGAGTGAGAGCAGTATTTCTTTAAGCTGCTACACTTTTTCCTGCACGCTCTGCACTAGAAAACAGGTCTTAATTTCTGCCAAGAGAACAGCCCTCAGTCTCATTGCAGCCTTTCTGCAGAGAAATGCTAGCACATCAAAGAACAATAGTTTAGCTTGTGTCCTTTTGGGATTCTAGCATGAGGCATTTTAAGCGTGAAAGTTTCAAGCCGCTGCAGCTATAAGGACTTAGAAAAGATAAAATGATTGGACATCACTTTTTTCTTTTTGTTGTGTGACAGAATTCACAATCGCTTCAGGAATTAGGGAGAAGTAAGCATTGGCAGAGGCCCTCTTCTTAGCTTCTTAACAAAAATATTGATGTGGAAGAGAATTGAAGTGGTTTGTTCCCAGGAACTGAGCTTTGTGAGATTTATTTCAGCGTGCAGATGGTTTCCTGCGTTTCAGCTACATTGGGATGTGTTTTTTTTCCCCCCTGCCACCAGAAGGACGTATGATGGAGTGAACAGAACTGTCCCCTAATCACCATGTTGCTGTTTGCGCACAAGATCTGTGTGCCTTGAATGGAAATCAGAAAGCAGGAGAACAGGTGTCAAGGCTATGCCTGCCAGGTAGGGCTCTGCTTCCAAATGCCTTCCTTGGTATCTTCCAGGCTCTTCGCTTTAACTGAATTTAGGTTTTAAAAGATGTTTCGAATGGCAAAGAAACAGGATTTAGGCTGCAGGCAAAAGCAATAAGGGCACCTGTATTTTGGTATTATCTTCTCATTTTTCAGAATATTGTCTTCTAATAAACAAGCAGTAGGGGCACCACTGCAGTTCTTTGTTTGGGTAGTGGGGTGATGGTGTTCTATGCCCAGAGAATAGCAAAAGCAAACTGAGGTTGTAAGACATATTCTGGGATGCTCTTGGTGAGAGTGGGAGGCAACCAGAGGTGATATTCAGCAGGTTCTGACAGGTTCTGGAGAACCGGTAGTGGAAATTTTGAGGAATTGGGAGAACCAAAAAATACCACCTGTGACTGGCCCCACCCCTCTCTATTCTCTGCCTCCTGAGTCCCAGCTGATCGACTGGGTCTTCTTTTGTTGCCCTGCACAAGAGAATGGAACTGGAAAGCAGGTTAGTGAGGTGGGGAGGGATTGGGATTTTGCAGTAACCTTCCCCTGCCAGGCCCACCAAGCCGCGCCAGGCCCACCAAGCCACACCCACAGAACCGGTAGTAAAAGTCTTTGAATCCCACCACTGGAGGCAACCTCTGTCTGCTCCAGGAAAGTGTACTTGTTATACAGGTGAAACTCGAAAAATTAGAATATCGTGCAAAAGTTCATTTATTTCAGTTATGCAACTTAAAAGGTGAACCTAATATATGAGATAGACTCCTTACATGCAAAGCAAGATAGTTCAAGCCGTGATGTGTCACAATTGAGATGATTATGGCTTACAGCTCATGAAAACCCCAAATCCACAATTTCAGAAAATTAGAATATTGTGAAAAGGTTCAATATGCTAGGCTCAAAGCGTTCCACTCTAACCAGCTAATGAAGCCACAACACCTGCAAAGGGTTACTGAGCCTTTAAATGGTCTCTCAGTCTGGTTCGGTAGACACGTGGAACAATCATGGGAAAGACTGCTGACCTGACAGTCATGGTGCCACAATAGAAACCCTAGGACTGGCCTTTAAGCTGAAACTTTCTGATAGAACCTAGCATTGTATACTGGGGAAGTTGGCAGTCTTTGGGATAACTCTGCTGTCATTATTAAGGAGCTCCCAGCAGCCTATAAAATGCTTAGGTAGAGTTAGTTCTCAATTTACAACCATTCATTTAGTGACCATTTGAAATTGCAACGGTACTGAAAAAAGTGACCTATGACCATTTTTCACACATCTGTTGCAGCATCCCGCATGGTCATGTGAACAAAAGATGCATGCTTGGCAACTGGTTCATATTTATGACGGTTGCAGTGTCCCAGGCCACGTGATCACCTTTTGCGACCTTCTGGTCAATGGGGAAACAGGATTCACTTAACAACCATGTTCAAGGTTGACTCAGCCTTCCATTCTTCCGAAGTCAGTAAAATGAGAACCCAAATTGTTGGGGGAAATATCCTGAGTCTGTAAACCGCTTGAAGAGGGCTGTAAAAGCACTGTGAAACAGTATATAACTCTAAGTGCTATTGCTATTGCTACTAACTTAACAACTGCAATGATTCACTTAATTAATGTGACAAAAAAGGTCGTAAAAGGGGACAAAACCCAATTAGCAACTGTCTCGCTTAGCAACAGAAATTTTGGGTTCAAGTGTGATCATAAGTTGAGGACTACCTGCATTGCCTTGGTCTTGTGTGCTTTTTATTTTATGCTTTTAAAATCTGCTTGCATTAATAAGAGAGCTTAAAAATCTCTGTATTCACCAGAGGGCTCATTTTTTCTGGATCCAAGAAAAACCAATTGCTTGGGCACTTGGTGCATTCATTTTGACTCCCGTTGTGCCCAGAATGCCTTTTAGAGTCCTAAATTTGCATGTTGCTGTTTCACGGCTTGCATTAGCTTTCCAAGTTTGTTTGGATCAATATTTGCTTTTAGCAATAGCAATCGCACTTAGACTTATATACCGCTTCACAGTGCTTTGCAGCCCTCTCTAAGCGGTTTACAAAATCGGCCTATTGCCACCAACAATCTGGGTCCTCCTTTTACCTACTTCGGAGGGATGGAAGGGTGGATCAACCTTGAGCTGGTGATACTCCAACTATTGAACTGCTGGGAGCTGGCAGTCAGCAGAATTAGCCTGCAATACATCATTCTAACCATTGTGCCACCACAACTCTTTTTACCTGGAGCTTTCACAGATCCTTCAGGGTCTACCTTTGTTGCCGATTAAGAATTACTTTTTTTTCTTTTTGCTTCTATTTCATTTCTGATGTTTGACATGACCTCCCCATCTCTTTTCAGCCCCACAGATCACACTTACAGAGTTCTGTTGCCCTTCCCCATAGGCTAAATGTCTCTGGAGATTCTCAATCTTCCAGGTCATGGAAGCCCCAAAGGTGCTTTTCCAAAAGTCAATGGACTTTCTGGTTTTTATCTTTGAAAAGGTTTTGTCTACCAAATGTTGGAAATGTAATAAAAAAAAAAACTGAGCACATATTATCACCTGTGGTGGACATGCCCAAAAGCAAAAATTTTTTGGACAAAACTGCATACTTGGTTAGAAAAAAATGTTAAGACAGCATATAGATTGTAAACCAGAATTATTTTCGTTAGACATAATACCAGAAAAATATGATAAAGGGAATATATAGTTGATATTGCATGTTTTAACAGTAGCAAGAATTGTATTTGCACAACATTGGATAAGTGAGGAAACACCTACGGAAGAAGATATAATTTAAAAAAATATTAGACTATGCAGAAATGGACAGATTAACATAGAAGATAAAAGAAAAATAAGACAAATATTTTCAAAGTTGGGACCTATTTTTATTTATTTATTTGTTTGTTTGTTTGTCAAACATGTACAAGATAACAAATATAAATATAAACATAAACAAGAATGATGGGAAGTAAATACAGATAAATGGGGACAGTAAGACGGGGACAGTAGGCATGCTGGTACAATTATGCACGTCCCCTTTAAGGACCTCTTAAGAATGGGGTGAGGTCCACCATAGACAGTTTGAGGTTGAAGCTGTGAGGGGTTGAGGTTTATTTATTGTTATTTATTTGATTTGTCAATTGCTCACAAGATAATAGATATTAGTATAAACATAGTTATGAATACATGAAATGGATACATATAAGAAAAATAAAAAGAAACAGTAGGACAGGGACAGCAGGCACGTTGATGCGCTTATGCACACCCCCTACAGAACTCTTCGGAAAGGCGTGAGATCAATAGTAGACAGTCTAAGGTTAAAGTTTTTGGGGTTAGGGGAAGAAACCACAGAGTCAGGTAGAGTATTCCAGACATTGACCATTCTGTTGCTGAAATCGTATTTCCTGCAATCAAGTTTGGTGTGGTTAACCTTGAGTTTGTATCTATTGTGTGTGCGTGAGTTGTTATGGTTGAAGCTGAAGTATTCATTGACAGGTAGGACATTGCAATGTATGATTTTATATACTATACTTAGATCAGACCGAAGGCAGCATAGTTCTAGGTTTCTAGGTCTAGAATTCTAAGTCTGGTGGCATAAGGTATTCTGCAACGAGTAGAGGAGTGGAGAACTCTTCTTGTGAAATATTTCTGGACTTTCTCAACTGTGTTAATATCTGATATCTAATGTGGGTTCCAGACTGATGAGCTGTATTCGAATATTGGTCTAGCAAATGTTTTGTATGCTCTAGTTATTAGTGTGATATTACCAGTGGAAAAGCTATGTAGGATTAAGTTAACAAGTCTTAATGCCTTTTTGGCTATGTAGTTACAGTGGGCTCTAGCACTTAGATCATTAGAGATGAGTATTCCAAGGTCGTTTACAGAGCTTGGATCATCAACAAGGTCTTGACTATTCAGCCTGTATTTTATTTTCTGATTTTTTTTTTTTGCCAATATGTAGGACAGAGCATTTATTTGTTGAGATTTGAAGTTGCCATTTGTTTGACCATTCTGACACATAGTCGAGATCTTTTTGAAGGGTAGCAGCATTGTCAGTGGTGTTGAATAGCTTTACATCATCAGCGAAGAGAATACAGTTGCTCTTGATATGATCATAGGAGTCATTTATGTAGAGTATGAAAAGAGTTGGTCCTAGAACACTGCCTTGGGGGACACCACTGTTGACAGGTACAGAATTTGACAGGATGCTCCCAATTTTGACCATTTGTTGTCTGTTTGACAGGAATGCTTCTATATAGTTATGCAGTTGTTCAGAGATACCGTAAGATTTTAATTTTAGGAGTAGTTTGTCATGTACCACTGAATCAAAGGTTTTACAGAAGTCTATGTAGATTGTGTGTATTGCTTTGCCCTGATTGAGTTGTGTAGTCCATATGTATTTTCAGTGTAAGAGTTGCAGATTACAGGATAGTTTTTTCTGAAACCAAATTGTTTATTAGAGAGTAGGTTGTTTGTCTCTAAGTGGAGGATAATGGATTGTAACAATGGAGAGTGATATGTATGTATATATGTATGTGAGTTTGGAGCAGTATTGTTTTATCAATGGCTGGATAAAAGAGGTAGTAATTAGGAACTAAATAAGTATTATTATGTAAACAAATTGATCCAGACAGTACACTGTTCATTAAGCACATGTTGTACGTAAATAGAAAACAAGTAAAAATATATAAGAAAAAGGAAGAAAGAAAAGAAAAGGTTTTGTTTCTCATTCAAGAACTAAAGAAGCTTCTTGGAGAAGTGAAATATTTTCAAAGAAAAAAAAAATCCAAGAAATTCTAGTTGCCTTTTGGAAAAGCACTTTTGGGTTCTCCCTAGTCTATGATCTAAGGCTTTCTCCTGTCTTTTAACCACAATTATTGATACCTTTAGATATTGTCACTTGGATTGTCACCCCCACCCAGTGGTGGGATTCAAATTTTTTTTACTACCGGTTCTGTGGGTGTGGCTTGGTGGGCGTGGCAGGGGAAGGATACTGTAAAATCTCCAGTCAGAAGTGGTATTTGCCAGTTCTCTGAACTACTCAAAATTTCCGTGACCAGTTCTCCAGAACTGGTCAGAACCTACTGAATACCATCTCTGCCCCCACCCCGTCCCTTCTTCTGCAGTAGCAGGGGACGTTTCCATTTTTCCACTCTCTCCTCCATCCCTACTTTAAAAAAAAAAACAAAAACCTTCTTGTCCCATTATCTTAAGAAGCCTAGAAACTCAATTGTCACATCCAGCATCTTGGATCATATGCCTATCAATCAACCTACCCCCTACTTGAAATGAATGGATGACTTGGCTGATGGTTTGGTATTTATGCTTCATTTAATTCATTCTGTTGCTTTTCCTCCTGCGGTTCTACATCAACCCCCCTCATTTCTCCTCTCATGGCTGTGTTTTCTACTGACAGTAGATCAGATCTTTCAGTTTCTTTGCTATCCTGCACTCTTATTTCTACCTTTTTGAGATTGTTTTGGGATATAAAGAATCCAAATTGTATCCTATACTTTTCTTGAATGGGAAAAAATGGAAGGATGAAATGATGTATTCTCCTAATAGTTCTCCTCAGGGTTTCTCCCTGCTGTTATTGTTATAAAGACATTAGGGTTGTTATTGATATTTTTATTTATTAATAATTATTAATATTATTATTATATTTTTGTAGTTCAGGCAATCTATCCAAAGTACCCATAGAAAGCTCACAAAAAAGCAAACTCTGGACTCTTCCTTCTTCTTTTCTTCTCTGCAGTTCAATTTTATTTCCTGATGGAAAAGACAGAAGTGAAGTTGAAAACCCAGAGTAAACAGCAAGAGACCAGAGGTGATTGATTCTGTATTTTAGGAAATGGCTGTATTTTATTACCAAAACTTTTTTCCCTCCCGAAAGAACTTCCAATAACAAGAAATGTGGACTTTGAACACCTTCGGTATACTTGGGATTATTATTATTTTTTAACAACGGTGATGAAATAAGGAGGGAGAAGTCTGCCCATTCTGGTACCTTAGAAAATTGGTCAATTTCTGACCTCTATTGTATCTGTTAGTCTCCCACCATACAATAATTGGGATGAAAGAAATAGGAGACAGTAGCCATGATTGCAATTATAGTTATAACAAAAAAAAATCACAGTGTGTGAAGAGCTCCAGTTCCATCCCGTATCAGCTGGTATCGCAAGCCACGTTCCCCTCGGAGTCCTCCAGTTCTTGGAGTGCCCCTCCCATCTCCCTGACTCCCCCATCACCACTTTGGATCACTGAGCTTCGAGCTGTGTCTGCAACAAGGTATTTTTGAGGCTCCCTTTTCTCTGCAGAGTGTTTTACCTTGGAACTGTTTAACTATTTACAAAAATGTCAGAAGTCTTTCAGTCCTGTTGATACCTTTTCATTTGCCTTTTAGGGGTACATGAGCAACAGCATTTGGGCATGAACATCTGAAAAATATAATATACATTCATGTGTAGGTGATAGGCACTTGTTTTTTAAGATATGCAAATATGGGCAATGTATCTGGGTATTTATTGAGATATTTACTTAGCAGACATTCATACAGATACCTGGACATTTCATAATTTAAAAAGAAGCATGAAACAGCTAAATGCAATCATTTTATTAAAGCAATTCACATTAAGAACATCACCAAATAAGGACATCTTACAAAGGCTTTAAAGATTGTCAGGTGTTGAAGGGTTTTCTCTGTGTGCACCAGCTTTCCTGAGAATAGAAGCTGCTCTGAGGAAGAATGGATGAAGTAGACTTCATAGCAATAAGGGGACACACAGGTTTACTTAAGGGAATGCAATTATGGGGTAGGCAAAGTCTAGCACCCAGTAAGCTACATCCTATCAAAAGGAAACGTAAAAGAATGTGTGTTTCATTCATTCTGTTTGTCTGTTCTTGGGAAGAAATGCAAAAGAAGGACCCTCAGATTAGCAATCTCTTAAATTGGGGGGCGGAGCTGGCGTCGCGATGGTACAGCATGCGATCTTGGAGGTCTGAGATCGCTGCCTATATCTTTGCTCCTGGACGGTCCAAACGGATCTAAACTGTCCCGAAGAGACGGTGAATGTAAAGAGTGCATCCTGTCGATCCCAGGGACACTGCAAAGTCCCTGGTAGATCCAGGAGAAGCTCTTTTTGCCAGTGGCAAAGAGGCAGCCATTAAAGCTGCTGAAGTTGGGACAGCTCCGAAACGAAAGAGAACGGAAAGAGAAAGTGTGCCGGTTTGGTGAGAACTTTTTCTTTACTTTAAGATTTGAAAGGACACCCTAAGGAAAAGAAAGAATCTGTAAAAGTTTTGACAGAAGTGATTAAGCGGCGATTTTAAACAGGAAGTCAAAGTAATATTTATTTATTTTTTTCTCATTGCTGGATTTTCTACACATATTTTTATATTTTGAAACTGGACTGGTTTTTTTTTATTTTCTTCCACCTATCCTTTCTCTCCTTTTTGACTTTATAATATTCTAGGCTAGAGACTCCCTTCTAGTCATCTTTTTAAATATCTTTTCCCCTTTTTAATTAATTTTTATTATATCTTGTTTGGAAAAGGAGGGGGAAAGTGAAAGCAGAAGAAACTTCGTAACACTGCCAACTAGAGGCTTGGAAATATTATATGTCTTTTTTTTTCTTGACCAGACAAAGCTGGGAAAGAACTGAAACTTCTATTCAAGGACACTGCCTGTTTGATAAGATAGAGGGAAGAGCACGGGAGAGTATTATTGCAGGTGCTCTTCTGGGTTTCTATCAATAGTTGGAGTCTGGTGTTGAAGTTTATAGAAAAAAAGGGTGATAAGACTCTGGAGAAGAGAGTTATAAATTTTAACAAAAGCCTTGGATAATCAAACAAGGTGCAGTGTGCTCTTTTACTTTTTTTAAGCTGGGCTATTTCTTACTTTAACAAACCCACTCCTTACTAGCTTACTTTTTGAAATAGCTATTTGGATTTTTGGCCTTTTGGAACTTGTTTTTGTCTTTCTTTTTGTTTTTGAAGTCTAATTTTTACGTTTGCATTTTATTTTAAAGGAAAAGCTTTAGTATTAATGATTTCCTTCCTTCCTTTTTTTTTTTTAAGGGAGTAGTCTCTTTTCTTTTTTCTCTCTCCCTCCCTTGTATTTTCTTTCTATTTACCTTCCATATTGTTGGCAATATGGTGGCATTTCCCCCTGACAACAATAGCAAGAATGTTCAAGAACAAATCTGAAAAATGTTGGAAATGTCATCAGATACCTGGCTCATATTACCATATGTGGTGGACTTGTGCAGATGCCAAAAAATATTGGACTAAAATCCACACGTGGTTAGAAAAAAATGACAAAAAAGCATATAGATTTGAAACCAGAGATATTTTTATTGGGAATTTTACCTGAAATATATAGTAAAGAATTGAAATACCTGATTGTAAATGTATTAACAGCGACTAGGATTATATTTGCCAAAAACTGGAAAAATGAGAAAATACCATCACAGGAGGAAATTACTACGAAAATATCGGAATGTGCTGAAATGAGTAGATTGACATTTGAAATCAGAGAACAAGATGATAAACAATTTTATAAAATTTGGGATCTATTCTATCAATGGTTAGACAATAAAACATGGTAATGAAATATGTAGATTCTTAGAAAATAATAAATATATAACGATGTATTCTTTTCTTATTATATCTACAAAATGATTGTAGGATAGATTTGAGATGATAATACGAACTGTCATAAAACAAATTCAGTATAATATGGATTATTTCGTAAAACATGAATGAATAAAAGTATAGTCAAATGATTGATTAACAAGGATATTAATGTATTTAATATTTGATTGAAAATATGAGAATATATACAATGTAATCGTAACTGAAGACTATAAATGGAAGCTCAAAACAATTTGTAAACCAACCGACATACTGTATGTATATATATATATGGAAGATGGCTTGATGTTTTTATGTTTTGTTTGTCTATGTTTGTCTTAAAATCCAATATTTTTTTTTAAAAAAAGATTAGCAATCTCTTAGATCACGGGTGTCAAACTCACTGCGTCACATTGATGTCACGTGACATATCGTGATATTTTTTGCCTTCATGGAGCTGGGGTGGGTATGGCCAGTGTGTGATGCATCTGGCCGATGAGCCGCCAGTTTGATACCCCTGTCTTAGATGAAGAGCAAGCAGAATAATAGACAATAGGATGCAGAGGAATTCTTAATTCTCTAGGTACATCCTACTAGTGTGGTCGGTAGGTTATTACAATTGATAGACATATGCCATCAAATTGTTTCAACTTCTAGAGATCACATAGTTGGATTTCCTTCATGTCAAGTAAATCACGTGGAGTTGCTGAATTTATGTCCTTCCCCCCTTCATCCCAAGAAACCTGGAGCTGTTGAGGCTGTACTTATGGAAGGAGTGTCCAGACCTGGGCTGAGAAGATTGTGTAATTTACCAGGCCACCGCCCAAGTCTGGATGGGGAAGTAGGCAGACTTAAGTGGATCAGTGACAGGAGGCTAATAAAATGTTAATGAACACAATATTTTGTAAACTCTTTCAAGCTAATGTGGAAAGCTATATCTTGCAGCAATTAATTTCATATGTTAATTAGACCATCTAGAACGCTCTATTTTATTATGCCATTCTTAATCAATTCCATTGGACATCCCTGGGTTACAATATATGGGGAAAGGAGGAAATCCTTCTTGTTTAGTTTCTCGAGTTCATCTTTTTTTCCAAACCTTCATTGTGGTTGGCAGCATTCCAAATACTTTCACATTGACAGTTTCAAGTAAGAATCAACAAGAAAATTATCACAGGGCCACAGGTAATTTAGCTGGGCAAAACTTAATGTCTGATATGAGCAATTTACCTGGTTGAAATGGCTTTTTAAAAGGAAAGAAAAACACTGCGTAGATTGTGGATGTACCACAATAATAATGGGAATGGCTTGACAGTCATTTAAATGTTCTATCTAGACCAACAGTTCCCTGTACCCACTGTTGTTTATGTGATTTATTTTTCTGTGATAAATCTTGTCATCCCTATGTGCTTGAGCTAAAAAAAAATCCCCTCTAAGTCTACAACTTTAGAACTCCTGCCATTAAACATATATTTTAAAATAAATGGCTGCTAAGGAAAATGAGAGAGGGAGTGAAATGGGGGATGGGGAAATGAAGTACACTTAGATATTTGTCCTTAAAATTCAATTCCTTATAATGTCCAATTAGGAGAAACAGTCTGGAGAGCTTGATGGAATCACTGCCATTGGATGAGGAAGAAACAAAGAGTGCAAACAATCAGGACCATATATTAAGTTGCAGCACAGATTTATTCAAGCCTATACACAAGAAACTAATCAACTAATGATCAGCACTAAATGGGCCCCAGATAATGATAACAGGAATTCATGAAGGGCTGGACTTGGATTGTTTGTGACAACACAAGGACTCTAAACTCATGACGTGTTTAACTCCACCCTCAACTCTGCTCGCTCTTCTTCTACATAGATAAAATAAGCAAATCAGAACATTATGAGATGTCATGTCAAAGATTTCCATAAGTAGATATTAAGCAAGGGATGGGGGAACCTTTCTGGGAGGCTGTTGTATGGAAGGACAAAGGCCATGGAATATGGAATAAAAAATATTGAACTATCTAGGAACTTCCAGTTTGGGTTTCTTCAGCGACAGACAGAAATCTGTGATTGTGCGCGGTTTCAATCTGTGCTCATCGCTGGAGCACCCCGATCCTTTGGATTCAGGCTGAAGCCACCCTGTAGAGGTGGTGAAGAGGGGCAAGATTGCTAGCTGAGTAGAGGGGAGCCGCATCTCTCTTCCTTGGCTGGTCTAAACTCCCTTCCCCGAAGGCGGTTTCAGCGGTCGTCAGAAATGGCCACCTCAAAGAAGAACCGGACTGGATAAGGTTGTGCAGGAGGAAGACAAAGAGGAAAGCAGGACAGACCGGGCTAAACAACAGAGAATATCTAAGCAAGGTACCCTGAATCTAAAAGTACTTAGAGGGATACTTCTGAAAGAAGATCTTTAAGTGGCAAAGGAGAGAGAAAAGGAGGTTAAAACCCCCTTTTAAACCTTTATATTGACAATTACAAATGGTATGGAAAGAAATTTATGTTAATCTATTTTGACACTAATAGGCAACTTTAAGCTGAAATTTAAGTGTCAAAAGGAGAATAAAGAGTTTTTTTTTTCTGAAACTTTATTAGAGGATACAGTAACCCACAGAAAGGAAAAGTAAAGGAAAAAAAACAAGAAGGAACAGTCTGGGATCATTTGGTGATATAAAAAAAAAATGTTTTGGGCATTGGTTTTTTCTTTCTTTTTCTGTTTTCACTTAAACTCAATTGGGTGGTTGTCCAAAAGTGTTTAAAATGGCATCACTCCTAGAGGAATTGAAGATGAGTCTTTAAAAACAGAAAGAAGATGCAGAAAGGGGAGGAAGATCCTTTGGCTCCGTATTTGAATTTTTTGAAATGGAGATCCTGAACTATGAAAAGCAAAAGGAAAAGCTTCAAGAGCAAGAAGAAGGGCGGGACAAAGAAGAAGCCATTTTCAATGATCAAATAATGCAAAGTGTGGTAATAAGGGGAAAAAGGGGGAAAGGAGTTAAAAGTTTGAGATCAAAGGAACAGCCAAAAAGAAATATAGTCTGAAAAAGAACTATAACA
Organism: Pseudonaja textilis; assembly: GCF_049901715.1. Lineage (NCBI taxonomy): Eukaryota > Metazoa > Chordata > Lepidosauria > Squamata > Elapidae > Pseudonaja > Pseudonaja textilis. Next base: position 167,380,243 of record NC_141991.1, on the reverse strand, counting down.
GCAAGGAGAAGCAGAAAAGAAAACTACAGAAGGGAAAATTAGAGAGAGAAGGGTATAAAAAAAGAGATGAGAAAAAGGGGGGAAAGATAGAAAGAGAAAGAACTTATGAGGGACAAAAGCAGGAGATATAGAAAAAGGGGAAACGTATTAGGATTAAAGGTATTTGCTCAGTTAGAAAACAGAGACAATGGCTAAATTAAGTTAACAGTGAGGATTCTGCAAAGGTACAAAAGATAGTGTTGTGATAGTAGAATATTGTAATGAGTTAGAAATGAAATAAGTAAATAATCTATGAGATAAAACTGTATTGTTATGTAATATGTTTATTTATAATTAATGTAATAATAAAGAATAGAGGGAAACATTGTAATTGCTTCTAAGATTGATAAAATATTGAAAAGAAATGTGAAAGATTTATAAGGAAATTTATATCAGTTATTAGAATGAATTTGAATAACTATTTTGTTTACTAATGTTTATTATATATATATAATATATATATATTGCTATATAATATATATATTGCAATATAATATATATATTGCTATGTTTTTAGATTTTTTCTTTTTACATTTTCAAGGGGAAGTACCAAGCAGAGTCTGAATGATGAGATTTACATGATATAAAATAGATATTAGAAATTTGAATGTTATAATTTTAGAATGCACAAATTTAATGTTTAATGAGATTTCATATGATAATAATAATAAGACTTAAAGGTGTTGCACTCCGATTGGCAATCATAGAGGGAATTTTGCTTTTTAAGAATGTTGGAAGAGAACGTAATGAAATTGTAAACAAGACAGATGAAAGTATAAGTATAATGAAAAAAAAAGAAATAGAAATTTAGGTAAAAGAAATATAATTAAATAAGAAGAAAATGAGATAATCATAAAAGAAAATTAAGAGAAGTAAAGGGAGAAATAGTGAAATAGTGGAAAAAGAGTAATAAGATATGAAGTTGAATATATAAGATGAATATGCATATGAAATTGTTTCTGTATGGAAATGTGATAACCCGGAATCATGCTGTACTCAAATAAAATGTTTTATTTGTTTTGTTAAGACTCAGTAAAACTTTATTTTTTAAAAAATATTGAACTATCTAATACTGGAAGTGTCTAATACAAGGCCAGGCTTTTCTCAGGATTTCCTATATTAGAAAATGCAGAATGTAAACATTTTTCCTTGATGTTTAAAGAATCCAACTCTGCTTTTGGAAGTGTCCAACCTCAAAACCTCATTAATTTTCTGCCAACTCAGTTAGAAGAAGCTCTAGGAATTTTTTTTTAAAAAATGGAGTTCAAGAGCTTCATAATCAGGCTTCAGAATTCCTATTTACCTGCAGGGGGATTTTCTTCAATATATATGTTAATATATATTCTTCCAGTGCTTGGACTGGCAGAAAAGATTACCAGCAAAAATTGCTCTGCCTGTTGGCCGAACACTATTCTGCTTCAGTGAAGCGACCAGTGACGGGTATTCTGTTTAGAGATTCAAGGCAGGGCAGGCTAAGCAAAGCAATCAGGACATTCCCTGGCTCTATTTCCTTTCCCACCAATAATGGAAAAATATGGGACGGGGGTGAGGTAGAGGCAGGAGGTGAGTTTAACCAATAACTAGATTTGTGTCTAGCAAAACCTGGTACAGGCAGTCCTCGACTTACAACAGTTCTGTCAGGTCCCATAGATCCCTATCGGGACGCTCCCATTCTGGTGGGGAAGAGGCCTGAAAGCACTCCTCAGTTTATAACCTTCTTCCTGGTTCCTGCCTATCCCATGCTTTGATTTGCCTTCCTGGGAATATAAGGTGGGAGGACCATCTGTTTTGTCTCAGCTTCGGAGCCTCCAGCAAGCAACATCCGAGAACAACTTCTTACCACCTTCTCAGCCTTCAACATCTTCGTACCTGTGGATTGGCTTATTCAGTTCCAGACTGAGGGAGTTTTAATCTAATGGAATCACGTGGGAATCCTCCGATCCTGCTTTCCTTGTCTTGCTATCCCTTTCCTCTCAATAAAAATTTCCTTTTGAAATGCTAAGTGCTTCAAGAGATCGACTTTCTCGATCAGAGAGGAGAGGCAAGTCCTTACAAGCTTGCTTCGCGATCGTTCAAAGTTACAACGGCACTGAAAAAAGTGACTTATGACCATTTTTTCACACTTACAATCATGGATTGCAGCATCCCCATGGTCATGTGATTTACATTCAGCTGCTTCACAAACTGTCTCACATTTATGAAAATTTGTGATTCCCTTTGTCAAGCTTCTGACAAGCAAAGCCGAAAGGGAAACCAGATTCACTTAGGAAACATGTTACTCATGTAAGTGATTCACTTGAGAAATGTGGCGAGAAAAGTTGTAAAATGGGGCAAAACTCACTGAACAAACGTCTCATTTAGCAACATAAATTTTGGGCTCAATTGTGGTCATACTTTGAGAACTACCTGTAGTAAGACAGTTAATCTCTCTTTGTAAGATGGGTAGTAATCTTCTCTTCTTTTTTTATTGACCTGATTGAAAGCAGTCATGTTCGGCATTAATAATCCTCTTTCAACCCAATGTAAATAGCTATTTTGTCATGTTAGAGTTAGGATATAGAAGATGCCCAGTGCCCAATGATAAAGCTTTTCTTGCTTTATCAGACAATCTTCACCATCCAGTAGACTTGGGTGAGACAGGACCTTCACTGGACAGCTCTTCCCACCCTGAAGATCAGGTGTTGGGAAAGGTTTGGGGAGCAAAGAGCTTCCTCCTGCTTTCTTCTTAGTAAGATCCCCTAGTCGGAGCTGTGAGGGACAACAGGAAGAATAGTCAGCCACCCAAAAAGAGTTGATGGGTTTTGTTGGAATATTACTGTGAACTGGGCAGGATCTATGCTCTATGAACCCAACTCTTGCCACCCCTGTCAGGTGTTTGGGGAGCCCCTTTTAGACATGAATGTAGTGCTTTTTGAAAGAGTGTTCATGTATGTTGCAATCCAGAGCTTATTTTTCCAGCAGTAAAATCCCACTGTAGGTTTTATTGCTATGCAATTGCAAATCTGTTGTGAATAATTAGACAGAATAAATCGGTCTCAAATCATGATTCTGGGATGAATATCAATCTAATGTTGAGGCTGCTGTTGAAGCTAATCATATCCATGACTTCTGACAGGTTTGAGCATTTCACCCTTTCTAATTTTGTTTTGAGAGCTTGCCTAAAACTATTCACTCGTTAGAAGGGAGGAGTTAATCCTTTGTTCCCTGGATTTGCAGCACAGCCACAGCACAAAATCATGGCTTGCTAAGTATGGCTGTGGGGGGTGCCTGCTAATGAAAAAGGAAAATGTGGGATCATGAAACCCAGGCATGTGTGTGCATGCATGTAAACTTTAGCAATAAGAACACCACAGGCAAGAGAAACATGGAAAGGGAGAGGCGAGACCTCATTTTTTAAAAACGTGCCTTCCAGAAATTTTCCCACAAAAGCATGGATGTTAAGAGGCTGAGTTTTTAAGTTCCAAATCAGAAGGACGAACAACACAGGGAACGCTGAATGAAACGCAGTGGCTGTGTATGCTTTAAGCTTGCCTTGCATAATGCTATCTTATTTTCTTGTGACTGGCAAGCAGGGTTTTTTTTTCAATAGTTGTGGTTGCCTTCATCGTCTCTTTGTATGTAGGTGATCCTATTCTCCACCCTTTCAGGTTTTTATAGGAATTCACCGAAATGTTGCTGGGCATAGTCAGGAGCCACTATACGCAGATATTTATTACAGATGATGATGGGGATGACAGTGATTAAGGATGATAATTTTAGATGGCTACTTGCACACGTTCATTAATCAAGAACACGAGGAGCAGCTAGCTAATGGCTGAGTTTGCAGACCTCTGAAGTAGGAATCAAAATGGCTCCCCCCCAAAAAGTCCTGGGGATCTAACATCAGCCTGAAGTGGCCAATCAGAGTTGGTCAAGTGCAGGACACAGACTTCATCTTCAATAACATTGTACAGGTTGTCCTTGACTTATGACCACAGCTGAGCCCCACATTTCTGTGGCTAAGCAAGGCAGCGGTTAAGTGAGTTTTGTCCCATTTTACAATCTTTTTGCCGCGTAGGGCATGCATGTGTCAATTTTTTCAGCTTTTAATTTCCAAGCATTAGTGGTGTTCAAGCATTGTGACATGCCTTGGGGATTATGAAGATATTTTGGTTACTTTAATATAATTTAGATGTGCTTGGTAAGTAACTACATATATATCATGAATTTTTAACATTTCATTCTTTTCATTAAAATGGAGGTGGTGGTCGTGGCCAGGAGGGCCTTTGTGCAACTGCAAGTTGTGTGCCGGTTAGGCCCTTTCCTGGACCAACAATCCCTACTCACAGTCACTCATACCCTAGTCACTTCCTGTCTTGACTATTGCAACATGCTCTACATGAGACTGCCCTTGAAGATAATCTGGAAGCTCCAGTTGGTGCAAAATGCAGCCACCCACATGTTGTGTGCAGACTCTGGTGTGTACATGTATCACCTCTCCTGCAGGAGCTGCATTGGCTGCCAATTTGCTTCTGGGTACAATTCAAGGTGCTGGTTGTCACCTTTAAAGCCCTTCATGCAGTGATGGGATTCAATTTTTTTTACTACCGGTTCTGTGGGCATGGCTTGTGGGCATGGTGTGTCTTGGTGGGCATGACAGGAGAAGGTTACTGCAAAATCCCCATTCCCTCCCCACCCCACTAACCTGCTTTCTAGCTCTGTTCTCCTGTGCAGGGCAACAAAAGAAGACCCAGTCGATCAGCTGGGACTTGGGAGGCAGAGAAGAGATGGGGGCAGGGCTAGTCAGAAGCATTATTTGCTGGTTCTCCAAACTACTCAAAATTTCCACTACCGGTTCTGCAGAACTGGTCAGAACCTGCTGAATACACCTCTGCCTTCATGGCTTGGGACCAGGTTATCTGAGGGACCATCTCTTGCTGGTCACATCTACCTGACCCATCAGAGTGGGGAGGCAGGGAATGCTCCGAGTCCCATCCCTGAGGGAGATACACCTGGTGGGACCCAGAAGAAGGACCTTCTCTGTGGTGGCTCCCTCTCTCTGGAATATCATTCCTCCAAAGATGCTTTTCCAGAAGATGCTGAAGACCAGGTTCTGCCAGCAGGCCTGGGGAACCCAGAGTGGGATGGAGTCCATTAAATGGCTCGTGTGATCTGCTGTCACCTGGGTGGGATGTGGGGGGTGGGGGATGATTGTATTATATTATACCAGGTCTTTAAAGTTGGTAGCTTTAAGACTTGTGGACTTCAACTCCCAGAATTCCTCCTCCAGTCATATTTGCTCACGAATTCTGGGAGTTGAAGTCCACAAGTCTTAAACTTGCCAAGTTTGAAGACCCTTGTGTTATGCTATATTAATTTATTTGATTCTTTTTATCAGTTTTATTGTTTTAAATGAGGCTTTATATTCTGTAAGACCCCTTGAGTTGCCGTGGGCGAATAGGCATCAATATAAATTCAATTAAAATAAATAAAATGCCACAGTTAAGAAGTCAGTAACATGGTTGCTAACTAAATCTGGCTTACCCATTGGCGTTGGTCCTCAGAAGTTTACAAGAGGTGTTGACCTGACCTGGGACACTTCAATCATCATAAATACATGCCAGTTGCCAAGCACCTGAATATTGATCATGGACCACAGAGCTGCTACAATAGTTGTAAGTGTGAAGTCGTAAGTCAGGTTTTTTTTCAGGGCCGTTGAAACTCTGAATTGTCATTAAACAAATGGTTGTGAGTCAAGGACCATCTGTAGATTGCGTCCCTGCAAAATGTGTACTGGGAGAAGAGGAATGGTTTTCAGAAGAACTTTTTAAAAACTTTTATTTCGTTGGGATCATGGCAGTCATCTTAAGGGAGGGTTGCTTTATTATTTTACTTGCTTTTTGTAAATTTTTATTTACTTCTGTTGTTGCTCTATTCATTTGGATGGGCTGTAACCCATCCAGAGTGTTTTGATGCATGTCCAGTGTGGCGGCCTAGAAGTGGAGCTCTCGCCTCACAATCAGAAAGCTGTGAGTTCGATCCTAGGTAGAGGCTAATATTTGGAATAGACTCTTCTGCTGGAGCAGGGAAGTTGGACTAGATGACCTCCAAAGTCCCTTCCAACTCTGTTGTTCTGTGATTTGTAAGATATTTAGAGAGATGTTGGGAGATTGCCATGAAATCTTTCTCATTTTCACAAGCTTTGAGGAAGTTGACAAGGAAGAGGCACATTACTTCTCTTTGTGATTAGTCCCAAACAGAGACCTTCCTGCCATGATTCCCTTTTGTGACTTAAAGAATGAGCAAGAGTGTTTCAGGGAATTCATCAAAGCACTGAAATGGCCATGATGTGGCAGATAATTGGAATGGGATTGGAAAAATAAATGTTCTCAAATCAGATTGTTGCTGAATGCCGTAGGCTCCACCAGCTGGGTATCAAAGATTCTTCTTTATACTCTTCAAGAGAGGAGCGGGGGGTTAGAGAAGGAAGACGAGCCATTTCAGAGATGGGCATTTCATTAAGTGCCCAAGAAGTGGCGACAGAAGTGAAGCATGCGGGTAAAGTGTTGATGCTCGAGACTTAAGTCAGATGGAAAGCTGCAGTGGGATACTTAATAAACTCTTCATGAACAGCAGAGAAATCTCACCAAAAGACATTGGTACTTAGTTGGGAATGAGATTTTCTTTGTCTGGTTTTCAAAAACAAGGACATAGGATACTGTTGTGTTATATAGAGAGCTGTTCATATAACTTGGCTGACAGATTGCACATAGGGTACATATTTTTGGCTGACTGAATAAACTACTATCCCTCTCTGTTTTTTATATATATATATATATATATATATATATATATATATATATATATATATATATATATATATATATATTATATTATATTATATTATATTATATTATATTATATTATATTATATTATATTATATTATATTATATTATATTATATTATATTATATTATATTATATTATATAAATTTTATTTGGGCATTCACACACAAAAAAACCATAATACAAATAAAACATCTTTTTTTTGAAAATAGCATGGTCCCGAGTATCACTTCTTCATACAGACACAAACTCCATTTCATGCTCATCTTTATGTTCTATTCCATATCTTATTACTGTTTTACATTTTCTACATAGATTTTTCCCACCTTTGATTTTCTCAACTTTATTTTTCACAATTCAAATCATTGTATTTGTACTTTTGTCTGTCCTGTTTCAATTTCATATCTTTTCTCATTAAACAAACTTTCCCCTGTAGTTACTAAGTGGAGTGTGACACCTTTACATCTTTTAATTTTATCCATTCAACTCTTATTTAGGCTTCAATTTATACCTTTAAGATTATAACATTCAATATAATACATAACTTCCAATCGAATTCTGCTTGGTACATTCTTAAAATACACACTATATTCTTAAAAAAAGATTATATATATATGTAACTAAAACACTCATTCCATTCCAATTCAATTCTATCATTAATATTCATTAAAATCTTAACATCTTTAACATTTCTTTTCAATTAAATATCATACTTCCTTATGAACATTTATAAACTTTCCATACTTAATTTTTTTTCCATATTTCTCTTCACTTATATTTTTTATAAATCATTAATAATAAGTAAAATGTTCCCACCCTTTCTTAATTTAATTCTCTCATTCACTTTATTTATTAACAAACATTCCACTACATTACAATAAATATTTTATCCATCATTTAAGTCATATTTTTAAAAATTATTTCTATTTGTAATATAACAATACTATCTTATGTACCTTTGCAGAATCCTTTTTACAATTAAATTTTCACCCATTATCTCTAAACAGGCTTATACTTTCAATTCTTATACCTTTTGACTGTTTCGCTATATCTTGTTTCTTTTATAACTTCTTTTCCTTTCCTTCTTCCCCCCTCTTCTTCTCCCTCCCCCTTGTCTCTCTACTTCTAATTCTCTCTTCTGTAATCCCCTCTCCTGTTGCTTTCTAATATGATACTTATTTTTCAAACTATTCTTCTTTTTTAATTGTTTTTTCTAATCTTAAACTTTTCACTCTCTTTTCCTCCTTTCCTTTTTCTTCCCCACATAGAGTTACTTGTTCATTAAAGATGGCTTCTTCTTTGTCCCGATCTTCTTGTTTTGCAGTTGTTTCTTGTTGTTTCTCATAGTTCCAGGTCTCCATTTCTAAGAGTTGAAATACGAAGCCAAAAGAACCCCTCCCTTCTCGCTCATCTTCTTTGTGCTTTTTAAGTTCCATTTTGAATTCTTCTAAGAGTGGTGCCATTTTAAACACTTTTAAACAACCACCCGATTGATTTTAGTCATTTAAATGCAATAACCAAAAATCGAAAGATCACCAAGTAATCCAAATACTCCAAGCGGTTTCTTCTTGCTTCTTTTTCCCACTTTCTCTTCCTGGGGTTCTATTATTTTGTTGCCAAGTTTCAGTTAAAATGTATCTTTTAGGAATCTTGTTGAGGTTTCACTGTAAATTCCTTTTAGTTCCAGGCAATCTCCTCCATTTTTCCAGATCCTGCCCTTTTATTCTTTTTCTCTCCTTTCCTGTTTTTAAAAGCTTTTAAGTATCAGAAGTCTTTATTATCCCTTTGACGTTTTATTTTCAGCTTAAATACCTATTAATTTCAAAGTGGATTTTTTTCCAATTTCTTGCTTAAGTCTCTTAGCTGTCAGTATAAGAAAGGGAAGGAAAAAAAAAAACCAAATCCTTTCCCTTCTCTCTCTCCTTTGCTGCTTGAAAAAGTTCTTTGAGAACAATGTTATTTTTTATAGTTTAAATTCCAGGGTACCGTACGTTGTTTTTTCTGTTTAACCGGATCAATCAAAACTTTCTCTTCTTATCTTCCTCCTGCACATTCTTTTCTGGTCAAGTTCTTCTTTGAGGTGGCCATTTCTGACCACCGCTGTAACCACCTTCGGGAGAAGGAGTAATGGCCAGCTGGGGAAGAGAGATGCAGCTCTCCTCAACCCTGCTGGCAATCTCCCCGCTCTTCACCACCTCTATGGGGTGGCTATAGGATAGGATACTGTTATGTTATATAGAGAGCTGTTCATATAACTTGGCTGATTGATTGCACATAGGGTACATATTTTTGGCTGACTGAATAAACTACTATCCCTCTCTTGTTCTTCGTTTGATTAGTTGTTATTTTTGAGTTACATTTTCTGGAGAAGACAAATGCTTCGCACATAGTGCAAACATAGGCACCCACAGAAGTATCCCACCATGAGCTCCAACTCTTACGTACATGTGTGCAATAGCAATAGCACTTAGATTTATATACTGCTTTACAATGCTTTTCAGCCTCCTCTAAGCAGTTTACAAAATCTAGGTCCTCATTTAATCCACCTCGGAAGGATGGAAGGCCGAGTCAACCTTGAGCCTGATGGGATTTGAACTGTCAAATTGTAGCCAGCAGTCAGCCGTCAGCAGAAGTAGCTTGCACTGCTGTATCCTAACCACTGTACTATCACAGCTCCTTATGTCACAATGTATATAGAAAAGGGATGTGGCTTAGGATGTGAGGCTTAGGATGTGAGACTTTCATCATTTGCTTCCTCTTGACCCTACATGTGGGTGCCAGTGTTTAAAACATCTGCTATATGCACCTCAATATTATTATGGCTTTAGAAGTGCATTCTTTTCAATTCTGCAGTTTTTCTTTTTTTATGATTTGAGTAACTAGAACCAGCTATCAGGCTATCCTGAAATGATACATCTTGTGCTTTGATAAAAGGCAATTTGATCAAAGTCTGAAAGCATGTGGTATTCTCCAAAGCACCTGAAGGCAGAACAAGAAGCAATGAATAGAAACTAGTAAAGGAGAGAACCAACCTAAAACTAAGGAAGAATTTTCTGACACTGAGAACAATTAATCAACGGAACAGCTTTCCTTCAGAACTGAAGGTTTTAAAGAAGATATTGGACAATGATTTATTTGCAATGTTATAGGGCTTCCTGCTTGAGTTCAAAAAGTCCAATGTTCCTTCCAACTCTGTTATTCTATTCTATATATTCTCACAAAGTCTTCCAGTAGTCCTGATCAGTTACAAAACATTCATTTATCAGAAGGTTAAAACAATTTCACACATCATTTTACTGATTCTGATCTGAAAGACAGTGCTGTTTTATTGGCACATTAATACCTAACTTTGCAAATAAATAAGTAAAATCCATCTGAAGAAAGAAATTAAGTATTTATTTGAATAGGTGCCTGCAATAATATGAAATGAGGATCTAGATGCATTTTTCACTACCTTTACACTAGTGGGGATTACACTGCCATGTTGAAAAAGTTGCATTTGTCCCAAGGTTTCTTTGAAGAATAATTTTCTTTTCTTTTTTTTTTGTAAATTTTATTTGAGTTTTCACAAAAAGAAAAGAAATACAATTAAAACATCTTTTTTGAAAGCAGCATAATCCCGGGTTACATTTCTTCATACAGACACAAATACAGGTTCATGCTCATTTTTATATTCTATTCCATATCTTATTACAATTTTACATTTTCTACATGGCTTCTCCCCTCTTTTAATTTCCTCAATTTTATTGTGTTTATTTCATCTCAATTCAAATCATTATATTTATATTTTTTATCTGTCCTGTTTCAGTTGTCTGTTATCTTTTCTCATTAAACAAAATTTCTCCTGTAGTTACTGATTGGATTATGACACCTTTATATCTTTCCCCTAAAGTTATAACACTCAATATAATACATAACTTCCATTCAGATTCTGCTTGGTACATTCTTAAACTACACACAGTATTCTTAAAAAATTTTTTTATACATTTATATAATTAAAACAACATTCCATTCTAATTCAATTCTATCATTAATATTAATATTCATTACAGTCTTAACATTTTTCACGTTACTTTTCAATTAAATATCATACTTCTGTGGGAGCAATTATAAACTTTCCATAATCAATTCCCCCCGTCTTCACTTATATTTTATAAAACATTGACTAATTAAAGTGTTCCCATTCCTCCCTAATTCAATTTTCTCATTTATTTTATTTCATTTACTTTATTCACAAACATTTCACTAAGTTACACTAACCATTCTATCCCTCATTCTAATCATATGTTGTTTCCAATTTTCTAAAGTTATTTCTATTTCAAATATAACACAATCTCATGTACCTTTACAGAATCCCCCTTTCAGTTAGATTTTCATCCATTATCTCTAAATAGGTCTTCCAGTTTGAAGGGCTTCGGCGACAGACAGGAATCCATGACCGTGCGTGGTTTCTGCCTGGGCTTGCTGCTGGAGTGCCCCGAGCTATTTGGCTTCGGGGCTAAGCCACCCCGTAGAGGTGCTGAAGAAGGGGGAGACTGCCAGCAGGGTCAAGGAGAGCCGCATCTCTCCTCCTCAGCTGGTCAAACTCCCTTTCCCGAAGGCAGTAGGAGTGGTAGTCAGAAATGGCCGCTTCAAAGAAGATCTCAACCGGAAAAGAACGGCTGACCAGGCTAAGTTGAAAAAGGAATAACTAAGGTATCCTGGAATTTAAATTTTACAAGAAATAACATCGCTCCCAAAGAAGAGTCGGAAGCAGCAAAAGAAAGTGAAAAGGGAAAGGTTTGACTTTTTTTTCCTTCTCTCTCCTTCCTTATATTGACAATTAAGAATAAGAAATTGGAAAAGTCCGCTTTGGCATCAATAGGCAATTAAGCTGAAAATATAACTAAATGCCAAAGGAACAATAAAGATTTCTGGACATTAAAAACTTTTTCTTCTATAAGCAGGAAGGGAGAGAAAAAGAATAAGGGCAGGATCTGGAAGAGGGAGGAGACTGCCTGGACTTTAAAAGAATCTAAAGTAAAATTTCAATAAGACTTCTAAAAGATACATTTTAACTGGAATTTTGTAACTAAACAGTAACCCCAGCAAGAGAAAGTGGAAAAAAAAGAAAGAGCAAAAAGAAACAGCTTGTGTGTATTTGGATTACTTGGTGACTTTTGGATTTTTGGCTATTATATTTGAATGACTAAAATCAATCGGGTGGTTGTTTAAAAATTTCTACAATGGCATTACTTTTGGAAGATTCGCAAGAAGGGAAGGGTTCCTTTGGCTTCATTTTTCAATTTCTAGAAATGGAGATTTGGAACTATGAGAAACAACAAGAAACAACTGCAAAACAAGAAGATTGAGACAAAGAAGAAGCCATCTTTAATGGACAAGTAACTCTATGTGGGGAAGAAAAAGGAAAGGCGGGGGGGAAGAAGATGGAGAATTTAAGACTTAAAAAAACAACCAAAGAAAAGAAAAAACAATTCAAAAAATAAGTATAATACTGGAAAGCAACAGAAAAGGGGAATACAGAAGAGGGAAATAGAGGTAGAGAGACAAAGGGGTAAAAAGGGGAGAGAGAAGAAGAGAGGGAAGAGGGAAAGGAAAAGAAGTTACAAAGGTCCCAAGCAAGATATATGAAGAATAATTTTCAAAGAAAATCACTGCAGTCATTGGGAAGTTCTCAAATTGTAGGGCTTTATTGCATTTTAGTCTTGCTTCATGGTTCCTATGATTGTCCTTACCATTTTTCTTTCTGCTTCTTGACAGCAGACACAAAGCCCTATTCAAAACAGCTTATGCACTGTCAGGACAAGTCATTAAATGAGAGCAAACCCCATTTCTACTAGCACTGATGATGTTACCTAGTTTGATAATGAAGTGTCTGCAAGAAAACAACCAAGCTCAGTGACCACAAGGACATTTCAGATTATAGTCTTTACCAAAGTGTAAATCCACTAGCACACACAATTAGGTTTCCAAAATGAACTAAAAATAGGTATATATAAAACACGCAGTAGTATGGACATTTGCATTCCAAATAGTACACGTGAGTAGTTGGAAGGAAGATCTCAGAGAAAAATGTATATTAAAAATGGGCATTAAATATTTTACACTAAGTCCTGTGTAACACATCTTCTCTATTGCAGATAAAGGCAGCATCCTTGGTGTGTCTGTGTGTGTGTGTTTGTGTGTGTGTGTGTGTGTGTGTGTGTGTGAGAGAGAGAGAGAGGGAGGGAGGGAGGGAGGGAGGGGGGGAGAGAGAGAGATGTCAAAAAGTTTAGCATATTAAGGAAAATAATCAGTTCATGGCTTGGGATGATTAACACAGAATTACCTCAGGCATTTATTTATTTATTTGTTTGTTTGTTTGTTTAGTTATTTTTGTCAATTGCTTACAAGATAATAGGTATAAGTAAAAACATAGTTATAAATACATGGATACATATAAGAAAAAAAAAAAGAAACAATAGGACAGCGACGGTAGGCACATTGGTGTGCTTATGCACGCCCCCTACAGACCTCTTAGGAAAGAGGTAAGGTCAATAGTAGACAGTCTAAGATTAAAGTTTTTGTGGTTTGGGAAAGAAACCACAGAGTCAGGTGGAGTATTCCAGACATTGACCACTCTGTTGCTGAAGTTGTATTTCCAGCAATCAAGTTTGGTACGATTAATCTTCAGTTTGTATCTGTTGTTTGCTCTTGTGTTGTTACGATTAAAGCTGAAGTATTCATTGACAGGTAGGACATTGCAATGTATGATTTTATATACTATACTTAGATTGGACTGAAGGCCGTGTAGTTCTAGCTTTTCTAGGTCTGGAATTTCGAGTCTGGTGGCATAAGGTATTCTGCAACGAGGAGTGGAGAACTCTTCTTGTGAAATATTTCTGGACTTTCTCAACTGTGTTAATGTCAGATACGTAATGTGGGTTCCAGACTGATGAGCTGTATTCGAGTATTGGTCTAGCAAATGTTTTGTATGCTCTAGTTATTAGTGTAATATTACCAGAGAAAAAGCTACGTAAGATTAGGTTAACAACTCTTAAGGCCTTTTTGGCTATGTGGTTACAGTGGGCTGTAAGATCATTACAGATCATTAGGGATGAGTACTCCAAGATCCTTGACAGAGTTTGGATCATCAATAAGGTCTTGACTACTCAGCTTGTATTTTATTTTCTGATTTTTTTTGCCAATAAGTAGGACAGAGCATTCTTTTTGTTGAGACTTGAAGTTGCCATTTATTTGACCATTCTGATAGTCAAGATCTTTTTGAAGGGTAGCAGTATTGTCTGTGGTGTTGAATAGCTTTACATCATCAGCAAAGAGAACACAGTTGCTCTTGATATGATCATAGGGGTCATTTATGTAGAGTATGAAAAGAGTTGGTCCTAGAACACTGCCTTGGGGGACACCACTGTTGACAGGTACAGAATTTGACAGGATGCTCCCAATTTTGACCATTTGTTGTCTGTTTGACAGGAATGCTTCTATCTAGTTATGCAGTTGTCCAGAGATACCATAAGATTTTAGTTTTAGGAGTAGTTTGTCGTGTACCACTGAATCAAAGGCTTTACAGAAGTCTATGTAGATTGCGTCTGTTGTTTTGCCCGGATTGAGTTGTGCAGTATATGTTTTTGCAGTGTAAGAGTTGCAGATTACATGATAGTTTTTTCCTGAAACCAAATTGTTTATTAGGGAGTAGGTTGTTTGTTTCTAAGTGGAGGATGATGGATTGGTTAATAATTGATTCCATGACTTTACAGGTGAGGCAGCATAAAGAGATTGGTCTGTAATTTTCAACTAGTCTGGGGTCTTGCTTTTTGAAGATGGGGATGACCATGGCTTATGACCATAGTTTTGGCAAGGAGCTGCTCCTGAAAGATTTTTCAAAGATTATGCTTAGAGGTTCTGCTATGGCAGTGGATAGCTTTTTTAAGAAGTCAGCACATATTCTGTCCGGTCCAATAGATAGAGATGGTTTTAGATTACGTAGTGCTTTTTCAACATTGTCTTCTGTAAAATTGATATGTATTAGATCATTGTAGTTTTCTATGGTTCGGCTAGGAAATACTGGGCATGATCCATTGCTGTTCACAAATACTGAGCCAAAGAATGTGTTAAAGATGTTGGCTTTAATGGTGTCGTCGTTGCAGTCTTTACCATTAGTTCCTTTCAGGGGTAGGATGGACCTTGAGTCTTTTAGTTTGTTGTTTACAAAATTGTAGAAAGTGCAGGTGGAATTGGTTCGTAGAAGGTTTTCTTCTTGTTTAATGTGATAATTTTGCGATAAACAGCAAAGGACCAGCCCACGGTGCCTCTGTCAGTGAAAACAGAGCTTGGGAGCGCTGTGGGTAGCCCTACTGAGCTCTGTTTTTGCTGGCAGAGGGTTGCAGGAAGCCATCGCAGCTGAAAACAGAGCTTAGGAGCCCGTTTTCACCTGCAGAGCACCCAGGCCACCATAGGCAACCCTGACACAAGTAATGTTGAGCAGACCATGCCCCCTGCCCCCCCCCAGGTCAAATACAACCCTGATATGGCCCTCAATGAAATGGAGTTTGCCCCTGCTCTAAAAGGATGTAAATTAACATCTGTAAAGAATATAAATCTTTCCATTCCCCACTATCCTGTCAGAGCTAAAGAAGCTTCTTGGATGAGAAGCAAAACATCTTCAAAAGAAAAAAAAAACAGAAAGTCCAGTTGCCTCCTGAAAATGCACCTTTGGGACAACCATGACCTGGATGACTGAGAATCTCTACAGACTTTTATGGGAAGTCTGCTAATTTTGTTAATTCCTGCTAGTTCCATGATTTCATTCCAATCCTTGATTTTTATTTATTATTAAACTTCTGTGCTGCTCATCTTGCGGAAGGAGTGCTAGGCAGCTTACAGTCATGAAATTACATACCATATAAAACATTAAAACAACACAAGAACCATACATTTAAAATTCAGTTGAAATTCAATTAACCAGGATGAAAAGGAAGGGAGCATAGCATGCATGGGGAGGAGGTGGGGTGTGACTAATCCATTAAATACCTCCAAGTTGCCACTTTCCTATTGGGGCCCTAGGATGTTCTAGAGGCGTTCCAATTGTTTCCTGCTTTCTTGCTTCCACTGTTGTTTCCAATGGTCCAACGCAAGGCATAATGACTCTGAATTGTTATATGGGTTGCATTGAATCAACAGTTTGAATCGACAGGAGTGGAGAGGAGAGGAGAGGAGAGGAGAGGAGAGGGGAGGGGAGGGGAGGAAAGGAGAGGAGAGATGTGCAGGAAGAATAGTTAAATTATAAAGCATATTTGGTGATTGAAATATTAAGAAAAATATGGAATTTTCAGGAAAAAAAACATCTGTCAAGTGCAGGAAATCGGAAATCCAGGCAACTCAAGTGAAAGCACATAGTCCTTGACTTATGACCACAATTGTGCCCAAAATTTCTGTTGCTACGTGAAAAGAGAGTTGTAAAGAGAACTTTGCAATATTTAATCACCTTTCTTGCCACAGTTGTTAAGTGAATTGTTAAGTTCAATTGTTAAGTTCATAACACGGTTGTTAAAGTGAATCTAGGTTCCCCATTGACTTTGCTTGTCAGAAGGTTGCCAAAGGGGAGCACATGACCCCAGGACACTGCAACCGTCACAAATATGAACCAGTTGCCAAGCATCCAAATTTTGATCACCTGACCACAGTGCAACAGATTATAAGTGTGCAAAACAGTCATAAGTAACTTTTTCAGTGACATTTTAACTTCGAATGGTTGCTAAAGGAACTGGTGTAAGTTGAGGACAACTGCTCTCTAGGTTTATTGTAAGCTAATGCTCTCTACAAGAATCTGAACTACTAATGGTCAAAGTAAATTGGCGGTAAGAATTCAAGGTGGGCTGGGCTTAGATCTCTTGTGGGGGTGAAGGGGCTTGAAACTGATGACATGTTTGACCCCTCCCTCAAGGTTAGCCTGGCCATCTTGTACAACATCCTAATTCTGAAAGCCATTTGAAGGTGAGGTCATTTTTAGAAAGTTACATAGGTAAAACCTTCATTGCTAGGATTATGTTAGGGCTAGAGGTGAGTTCTCTAGAAGAAAGGATGATTTGTCTAGAACAGGATGATTTGGCAATGATGCTTTGATATGGGCTTGATGGCCTAAATTGTTTCTTTCAATTGTATACTTCTGTAACTTAGTCCTTATCCTCTTTCATCCTTGCTTCTTATGAGACCTTTTATGTCCATTTGGAAAAACCAGACTTATACTTAAACCATCGCTGGTCTGTAACTCAGAGGGAAGGAATACAAGAATATTTGCCTTTTTTTTGAAAAAAAAAACCTTGTTCCAATATTACACATATGCCACACAATTTGTGACTTGGCCATAAGGGAAACAGAAGCTTCAGCAGGAGATATTTTATCTATCTTTACATGGAACAGTAAGGAAGTAATGTTGACGAAGCTGGTGGAAGGCTCTGAAAAAATTAAAGGTACCTACCATACTAATTGAAACATAAATAATGTCGGGAAAAAGTAAGGGGAATCATGATGAGAGTTCCTTCAGAATCTGTGTTCAGGAAACAAAATGGAATAAAGAAGGACTATGAGGATGAAAGACACTCATATGTTGTGGGAAATGTCAGCTAAAATAGGATTGATGGGTTCTTGGTGCTCTTTGAGCTTGGTTATTTTCTTGCATATGTTGAACTAGCTCTATACCCGTCCTTCGCTACGAAACTATGTGATCAGGCTTAGTTTTGGGGGAGGAAAATAAGGGGAAAAAAATTCTGCTTCAGCCTACCAGCATCCATCGGTATTTATCTGGCTAGCATCCTGTCAGTGTGTGAGAGAGTTGAGGGCTGTCTGGAAACTGAAACATGGAAACTGAAACAGTATTTGCTGTTTGAGCAAGAAGGACAGCAAGACAGCAAGGACCCAGGTGTGGCTTAGCTCAATTGTTCTGCACTAAAGCTGCTTGGCGCTGTGAAACTAAATCTGAAACTCCTCTCCTCTGCTTGTGTTTTACATTTGGCACAGATTTCTTTTCAGGTGGGGAGGGGGAATAGAACTCCTTAGCATCAGAGCGTGTTAATAACAATATACCAAAATGCTAATACTCCAATGGTCATTTTGAAAAATCTTTTCTTAGTGAGCACCTAGAAGCCAAGAGGAACATACGTGCCAAATTTCAAGTTTGTAGGCTTTACGGTTCTGGAGATTTTGTGATGATGCGTGAGTGGTATTTCGCTTTTATATATATAGATAAACTAAATTAGGAAACATCCCCAGTGCTAGCGCTAATGGCTCTCATAGCTAGGGTATTTTTTTTGAGCTACAAATATTCTTTTTATCAGTAAAATAAATTGTGCTTTACTGATGAGAAGAAAGAGTTCCTTTATTACATCACAGCCGAAGAATTTTGTTCAAACTAGAGTGTTTGACATGCAGCCCAACGTTGAATGCTTTTGCTGTGAAGCACATAAAAGCAAGCTTTCCAAGACTTTCCTTGATCTAACTGTAGATTGGGCTCTCAGACTTCAAAGGAGAAAAAGAAGAAAAGCAAGAGAACTCATTTGGATATCAAGAATGGAATAAAGCAAGAGAGTTGGGGTGGGGGAGGAGTTCAGAGAGGGAGAAAGAGAGAGATCCTTGTAGTTGGAGCTCAGAAAGAAAAGTTGCACAAAACAAACAAGCAGAGCAAAAGTTCAACTGGGCTATTCTATGAGTCTGATCTAATTTATTTTAGAGTTTTGCAATGAAAGGGAGGATTCTGTTTGGGGAGATGCACAATCCAAAACCATCCAGTGTTTTCAAAGGATTGTGGTGTTTCTGCCACACGTGGCTGTGAGAAATAAACTGATTCAACTGGTAGCACTGAATGAGACCTTGGGGTCAAGGCTGCTTTCAAACAGAATCCTTATGTGGAGGTGATCTAAGAATAAAGGGGAAAAGATCAGTAAAGGATAAGCAAAATAAAATTGGCAGTGATGGGGAAAATGAAACCACTCACCAGTACAGGTAGTCCTCGACCTACAGCAGTTCATTTAGTGACCGTTCAAAGTTACAATGGCATCGAAAAGGTGACTTATGACCGTTTTTCACAATTACGACCACGGTCATGTGATCAAAATTCAGACACTTGGCAACTGACTCATATTTATGACGGTTGCAGTCTTCCAGGTCACGTGATCATGTTTTGCAACCTTTTGACAAGCAAAGTTGTTGGGGAAACTAGATTCACTAGGGTTTCACAGTAATGGTTTGTTCTGGGGGTGGTGGTGGTGATCTCCAACCTTGGCAACTTTAAGATGTGTGGACTTCAGCTATGCTGGCTGAGGAATTCTGGGAGTTGAAGTCCACACGTCTTAAAGTTGCTAAGGTTGGAGACCCCTGGTTTGTGTCATGGCTGGATGTTTGCGAATGAAAGTTTTCAAAGTACGAAAATCTGTCTTTGAGGGTTGGGGGTGGGAATGTGGAGTAGTCAATCAAAGGCAGTATGGAGTTTCTGTAGTCTAGAATGATTTGCAAAGCTGTATCAATCGGTATTTGAGGAACAGTGATGCTACAATTTTACCTCAGGGTCGCCAGTCAGACGAAGATGGTAGCCCTGGGAATGATGCTGATTAATTAGGTGGGAAGATTTTTTTCCCCCTCCCTCTCTCATAATAAAAAAAAATCTAGAATGATGAAGAATTCTGAATGGACAAAAATGGAGTCCTTTCTCACATGACTGAATCGTGGCACTAACCACCATAAAGAAGAGGAAGTCAAGCTATTCACCAACGCACCTGAGGGCAGGACAAGAAGCAATGGATGAAAACTAATCAAGGAGAGAAGTGACCTAGAGCTAAGGAGAAATTTCCCGTCAGTTAGAACAATTAACCAGTGGAACAACTTGCTTCTAGAAGTTGTGAATTCTCCAACACTGGAAGATTTTAAGAAGACATTGAACAACCATTTGTCTGAAATGGTATAGGGTTTCCTGCCTAAGCAGGGGGTTGGACTAGAAGACCTCCAAATTCCTTCCAACTCTGTTTATTCTATTCTATTCTATTCTATTCTATCCTATCCATCCCATCCCATCCCATCCCATCCCATTCTATTCTACCACATGGTATAATACTATCTCTCAATTCCTTTGAAACAGGGTAAGGTGAATTCAGGGGATAGAATGATAATGGCTACCAGTCAGGTTACTCCTTCAGGGCAGTGGCTCCACCCTTCTTAATGCCAGTCATTGTCTAGAGTTCATGACTCATATGGACGTCTAGCTGTTGGCCATTTGAGGCCGGCTTGTGAATCAGGCAGAGATCTAAACTAAGGCAGCGAGGCTGCTCATAAGACCCGAGTAACAATCTTTGAAGGAGAGGTTCCTCAGGCAGGATCACAGCAATTTGCTACTCCAAGTAATTTTCAGACAAGCATTGTAAACATGGATACAAATCAAACCGTATAAAAAAGACAACGCAGCGTCAGAAGATGGCTCAGGGGCATGGTAAATCTTGCGAGCTTCATAAAAGACAGAGAGTGAGAGAGAGGAGGAGAAAAAAAATATCAAAAGAAGCCCAGCAGGAATAGGAGGAACACCTCTGCCACGAGGAACACCTCTGAAGAAACAGTTGACAAAATGAGGAAACATTAATAAAAACCGCACGTGGGTTTGATCAACACACTAAAAATTAGTGTTGGGGAAAACAGAATGATTTAGATCTCTGGCTGAGCTTGTGATATGTAAATGACAGCTATTAATTTTATGGAATATGATCTTCCTAGGACTCCAGAAATTTATGGTAGGATTCAGGTTTGCAGCCAAGTCTTTCTTAATCAATCATCTGTTCATAAAAGTACCCAGCATTAAGACACACACACACACACGTCATGCCACATTGCTGTTGGTGCTATTTGGAGACAATAATCTGAAATTCATGGCATTTGCAACCATTTGATTATATTTCCCTGCTTCCACTTCTGGGTAATTTTCCTGCAGACATTTGGAGAAGGCAGTAGTATTGGAAATTTGAGTTCAATAGTATTCTGATTAGAGGGCATTCTTTTAACAAGCGTGCAGAATGATTAAAAAGAAGATTAAGTAATTAAGTGGCAGGTCTCATTCCAAAAGGGAAAAAAGGTTTTATAGGATTGCTGTGTGGGAGCCTGTATTGGAAAGTTGGCTTAATAAGTTAGGAAAGTTATTAGGAAACAAGAAGTTAGGAAAGAAAGCTAAAAGGTAGTGACTCATCTGGTTTTCAAGACTACAGATGGAATTTTCCAGTTTTAACACCTTAATCATTACAGAAATCTTTGACGATGTGCTGAACAACCTGGATTTTACCAATAGAATCAAATATATTTTCCAACCATTTTTTTCCATAGTAGCCATGATTTTAGGAAAGAACAATAGTGATATATACTTAATAGTAAGATATACTGATTCACAGTGCTTTACAGCCCTCTCTAAGTGGTTTTACAAAGCCAGTATATTGCCCCGGACAATCTGGGTCCTCATTTTACAGACCTTGGAAAGATAGAAGGCTGAGTCAACCTAGAGCCAATGAGACTCAAACTGCCAAATTGCAGCAGCTGGCTGTCATGCCCCTGTCGGAATGTGATTCAGAGGGGGAGGCCGAGCAGCTGACAGAAAGTGGGAGTGTGGTTCCAGTGGCTGTGGAAGAAACTGGGGAAGGGCAAAATCTGGATGGGGGCAGAGCAGGGGAGAGATAGAGCAAGACAGAGGGAATTCAGAGAAAGATCCAGGCCCATCCCCTCTTCATCCCAGGGCACGCAGGGAGGAACAGAGAAAGGAGCAATGTGAGTTGCATGGCTTATGGGGGAGGAAAGGGCCCCCAATTCCCTTCATTAGCTGCAGCTGGGAACACAGTGTTTAAAAAGGGAGATTGCGCACAACAACTCGTTGGAAGCAAATTGTGAGTTATCTTTTATTGTCAAGGCTTATCTGGGTTCCTGGCAACTTCCCAACTGTGTGTGTTTTGTTGGCCTTTGAAGTCTGCAATTCCTTCTCCTGCCCTGTCCAGTTAATTGCTGCAGCGTGGTTTGTGTGGATTTTTATTTACAGTTTGTATGTACTTTGTTTTCGGATGGAATTTCCTCCACTTAAAGACTGTTTTGGGGGCAGCTTTTTCTCCAGCTGAAGGTAATTGGACATTGGGGGCAAAGTTAGAGGTATTAAAGGGACTTTTCTTACTTATGTGACTGTTTTGCCTTTGTGCCACGCCCCATCACATTGTCAGTCAGCAGAAGTAGCCTGAAAGCAAAGTCTGAAAGCAGTTTCAGAGGACAACCAGGGGTGGGTTTCTACGGTTCTGTCCACCTCTGTAGAACCGGTAGCTCTGAAGAGCAGCATACATAGAACTGGTTCTATGTCTGCTGATGTTTTTGCCCACCCACCCACCTGGGCTCTTACCTGACCTTTATTTCCTGATATTTTCAACTTCAGCTGCCATGGGAGCACAGCTGCAGTTAAAAAAGCAGGAAAAACAGGGCTTTTTGAAAGGCTGCTTCTCTGCACACAGCATGCTGATGACGATTTACAGGAATGCTCCGGCAGTGAGCAGGGAAACACAGAGTAAATCACCAAACCTCGTAAATGACCAAACTGGTAGTTAACCTTGTTGGATCCCACCCCCGAGGACAACCCATCCCAGCATATCAAGAACAAGATAAGACATGGAGCTAAGTGGATGTTTGTAAGTCAAGTATTAGCTTTGTTACCTAATATCTGGGCACCTCTTTCTCTGTGTTCTTATTCATACCCTGAATTCATCTTAGCAGTGTTTGACCTGGCATAAAGAATAGCCATTTAAGACTTGGTCTTATCAATGGTAGCCCCTTCCAACTCTAGAATGCTATATTCAGTGAGATTTCCCAGCACTGATTGTATTGCCATATGATACAAGGCAAACTCATTTTTATTTTATTTCCAGGTGTTTAATAATAACAACACTTCTGCAGTGAGTTGGGCAGCTTTATAAAGGCTAATTATATCGATAAATGTTGAACATTCTATCACCGTCTTCCATGTACAGTTGCTTTGTTCTCTTATTCTTTTGTTCTATATTTTTGCTTTTAGGAGCAGGATATAAATACTGTAAACAAACCAATCCCTTGAAGTTAAAAAAAAAAATCCTATGTATACCAATTGTATTGCTCTTTCTGGGAGTGTTTTTCTCAATGTCAGCAACTTTTAACATGACTAAACTTTAATGCCTAGAATTCTCCAGCCAGCCATGGTGGCTGGGGAATTCTGGGAGTTGAAGTCCATGTACCTTAAAATTGCTGAGGCTGAGAAATACTGCTCTGTGATTCTCAGCACTTGATTTTGAGTTGGGCAAGGTGGTTTTTTTTTTTCCATAGAGAAGTAACTTTTTTATATCTTTCAATAGGGACAAATAGGGCAATAGGAACAAACCGACACATTGCCAGCTTAGGTGGGCGTTTTGATTGTCCATACCAAATTCCAAGATTTTTCAGGATTCATACAGTTCACACCAAACAAACTCATAATTATTCAAACTGAATAATTATGGGGAAAGGACCTTTTACTATCTATAGCAGGGGTCTCCAACCTTGGCAACTTTAAGACTTGTGGACTTCAACTCCCAGAGTTCTTCAGGCAGCAAAGCTTTGCTGGCTGAAGAACTCTGGGAGTTGAAGTCCACAAGTCTTAAAGTTGCCAAGGTTGGAGACCCCTGATCTATAGGATAAATTTTGGTTTTGAAGTGCTCTGAAGAGCTCCAGTGCTACCCCTGCCTCATTTAAAAAGCACTTGGATACTAAAAATCAGCAACTGCCTTGAGATAATCCTGGATCCCAGATTCCGCCCCCACACTTTTAAAACCTACATTTGTACGATGTGCTTAATTAAGTCAGCCAAAGATCTGACAGCTTGAAGAAAAGCATAACATGCTTGGAATGGTGACTTTCAACCCAGGGTTGTTTCTTGGGGCTTACTGTGCTGAGCAAACTGATAGTTCAGCATATTGTGTAAGCCCCAAAAGTAGGTTAATTCAGTAACCAGATTAAGTATGCTGCATTAACTCAGTCAGAAAAGAACATCTGAATATTTAATTTGTCCCTTCCCAGAAGGACTGTTAGTCAGATGAAAAAGAGACCAAATGTTAAATTCAGTTGGGAATATGTCATTATTGTCAAAGCCTGGCATATTTTTTGAGAGAAAACCATGAATAATAAGGACCTGTGCTCTTATATTTAGTAGTGTATTGTGCAGGAGGCCGAGTCCTAAAGGAGGCCTGGTCTATAGAGTTACTTTTAGATAATGAAAATACGATGAGTCCTTGGTGCTCCCTTAGCTTGGTTGTTTTCTTGCAGATGTTTCATTACCCAAAATAGGTAACATCTGTGTCAGTATCAGGGATGATACTAACATTGATGTTCCAAGAAGATAGCAGGTTCCAAGAAGACTCCACAACCAAGTGCACTCTGATTCAGGTGACCCTGAGCCAGTGGTGGGATTAAATTTTTTTTACTACCGGTTTTGTGGTGTGGCTTGGTGAGTGTAGCTTGGCTTGGTGGGTGTGGCAGGGGACGGATACTGCAAAATCTCCATTCCCACCCCACTCCAGGGGAAGGATAGTATAAAATCTCCATTCCCACCCCACTCCTGGGGGAAGGTTACTGCAAAATCCCATTCCCTCCTCATCCCACTAACCTGCTTTCCTGTTGCTCTGTTCTCCTGTGCAGGGCAACAAAAGAAGACCCAGCCAATCAGCTGGGACTCAGGAGGCAGAGAATAGATGGGGGTGGGGCCAGTCAGAGGTGATATTCTGAACTACTCAAAATTTCCACTACCAGTTCTCTGAACTACTCAAAATTTCTGCTACTGGTTCTCCAGAACTGGTCAGAACTGGCCAGAACTCTGCCCTGAGCACAGATAAACCCCCAAGTGGCCTCAACAGCTCTCAGAAAGTGTTAGTGACTAGATGACTAACTGCAAAGAAATACAATCCCCACCACCATCCTATCAGAACTTATCTTTCCTTCTCCCCACCATCCAGTCTCAACTGTCAGTACCTATCCTTCTATCCCCCTCATCATCAGAACTGATGAAGCTTCTTGGATGAGAAGCAACATGTTTTTTTCTTCTTCCTCAAGGGGGAAAAGAACAGTCCAGTTGCCTTTTGAAGAAAAAAATACCTTTGAGACAACTGTGGCCTGGATGACTAAGAATCTTCACAGACATCACGGATGATGTTACCTAATAATAAAAATGTCTGCAAGGAAACATTCAAGTTCAGAGAGGATCCTTCATTTCAACCCTGAGCTACAAATAATTCTCTTCTATTGGAATGAAAAGCATGCTTGGGGTAGAGTTTTACCCTCAGTTGTCGGTAGAAGGCAAGTCCACAGTGGACTGGAAGCTTCAGCTTTGATTTATTACTCAATGAAGCTTCTAATTACGGTGGTGGGGCTGACCCTGCTGTGATCCTATTAGATGTTATCCAACTCCTGACAGGCGAAAGTATCACTTTTTTCATCTTTCCGCTATAAAGCCAGGCAGTCTGCTTTTTTTAAGTGACACAGAAATTTGGGAAGAATCCAACAGGGTAAACAGTTTTCTTCCCCAAAGAATTGTGTTGTCTGTTTCTTTGAAGGGGAGGAGGGAAAATAAAGATGAGTAAAGAACCCATTTTAGTGGCAAGAAAACAAGCAGGATCTTCTTTTTCGAGGTTGCCTAATAGATCAAGATTGGAAGTAAATGGAAGCAGAGAGTGGAATTGGCGTTTGGGGAAAATGCATTATTTTTACCAGATAGGCTTGCTTTCATTTGTGGCATTTTTGTTCCTTAGCACCGGAATGAAATGTGCACCCTTGTTTTTACTTCCTTATTTGTACTTGAGGAGGAAATTGCCTTGAAGGCAAATTCATACAAGCAGAGAAAGGATGCTCAATTATTAAGGGGCAGGGGAGAGAAAGAGATTGGTAGGAATGGTAGTCATTATTTCCGTATGAATCCAAAATGTTTGTGAACAATTCTTTCGAAAAACGAATAAGGCGATGATGCAGTAGTCTCTAATAGAGCTCCTCACTTGCATTGAATGTTTTTAGTGTGTTTATCATAAAACACACACTGGGCTTTGGTTGCACTTGGTATATGTAGGCCAAAATAGGTCCAAAGTAACAAGTTTGATCTTCATCATTAGAAGGGGAAACAAGTATAAGTAACAGGGGCAATCTAACTCTATATCTCCTTATAATTAATATTAATTAGTTATATATTATAACTAATATATTTTATATTAGTATAAGAAGTATACTTTTATCATGCTTTTCATACAGAAAAATATGTTATGAAAGCCTTGACTGGACAAGATCATGATTTTATATATGTATTTTATTTATTAGTCAGTGCATTTTTATTTATTAATGTCACAAACATGACTCTGGGCAGCCTATAATAATACCAATCGCCCCCCCCCCAAGTTAAAAACATTCATAAATTAAAAAATCCTTATTATTATAAAAATAGGGGGGATTATATTTGATGTTACAAGCCACATAGCCATCCCACCAGTTCACCATTTCCTTGAGATCTCCAAGGCCTGTCTCTTGGGTCCCACCAGATGTAACTTCTTAACAGATGGGACCTGCAAACCTACATCTCCTGTCAGACTATGGGAAGGTAGATGTAATCTGAAAGAGGTGGTCCCTCATTATGTAGCAGAAGGTCTATTTAGTGATGATGAGGATGGCACATGGGAGATTGTGACTTGGATTTTAAGAAGAGAAAATGAAACCAATTAAAGATATAAAATAGACATGTTGCTCCTCTGTGAAAATAAGAGAAAGGGAAAAGAGGTGATCCAATCTTCTGGATGAATATACGGTGGAGTTGATTAATATATGCAGGAAAGTAGAAATGTGAATTACCAGTAACAAAGCTAAAATACATGTCAGAAAACATATATTTCATGCCATCTAGTTTGTTGTGCATATGTAGAAAAGTAGAAATTGGTGATAGTTGCAGATATCACTCCAGGGATTGGTGATAATGGGACACTCAGAAATGAATTCTGGGGAAAAATATGCAGCAATTCCAAATGAATACAATCCACAACAGGAAATTATTTCATTATGTGACATGAATGGATCAGGGGAAAAAGGACAGAATCAAAGAAAAAGTGATTGGGTCACCTGGAAACCTAAGAATGAATGAGAATATGAGTATCTGCTTAGCAAAGGTTTTTTTTTCTTTTGAGTATGTAGGCTAAACATATAGTATATCTATTTAAGCAAATAGATAGCAAAGGATTGAATACACGTCTAGAATCGTAACTGATTTGCTTTTTATTATTAAAGAATAAGCTAAATTACTGATGGATATAAGATTAATGGGAGCCGAGGTGGCCTAGTGACTAAGGCGCTGGGTTTATCAATCAGAATGTTGGCAGTTCGAGACCCAAACACCACATGACAGGTTGACTCCCATTCTTGCCCAGCTTCTGCCAACCTAGCAGTTCAAAATCATGCAAACCGAATCTAGATAAATAGGTACCACTTCAGTGGGAAAGTAACAGCGTTCCATCCAGGGGTGGGATTCTACCAGTTCGCACCTATTCGCTAGAACCAGTTGTTAACATTCTAAGCAGTTTGGAGAACTGGTTGTTAGAAGAAATTACTGGCCTAATCCTGTAAGGAAGGCAGGAAGGAAACATTCTGGTGTTGCTTACAGAAACTGCCTCTCCATTAACCCTTACTATATTCTTGGCAGGACTAGGCTTCCTATCTCAGGAACTTCTCTGGAGTTTTTCCCCCTCCTTTGCTGGTACTTTGCTTGTGTGGAGTGACCATTCAAAGTTACAGTGGCCCTGAAAAAAGTGACTTATGACCATTTTTCACATTTACGACTGTTGCAGCATCCCCACAGTCATGAGAGGCCAGGCGAGGAGATGCATGCCTCAAGGCGAGTGTTATTGAATTGACCACACCCAGCCAATAACATGACCACCAAGCCACGCCCACCACCTAAGCCATGCCCACAGAACTGGTTGTTAAAAAAATTGAATCCCAGCCCTGGTTCCATCACCTTGGCGTACAATCATGTTGGCCACATGACCATGGAAGTCTCTTCAGACAATGCTGGCTCTCTCAGCTAGGAAACAGAGATGAGCACCAGCCTGTAAACCTGGACATGACTAGTAGGGGAAATGTTTACGTTTATAAAGCTAATGAGGGCTTCTGAATATGAGGTCTATTTTTTTGGTATTGTGAAGATTAGGCTTTGAAAATAATGGATATAGAATAAAAGAAAAGAAGTGAAAAGAAATTAGAATGAAAGTTTAAGAAAGAGAAAGTATGAGTCCTGAATGGAAAACTAGAAGTTAGAATAATGTCCCAACAGAATAAATAGAAGTTGAATACAAAGAAAAAGGCTATGCAATTTGCTTGGAACAGAATAGGGAAAAGAAGTATATTATAGAGTACCACAAGTGGATTTTATTTGAAACACTTATTTGAAACCATAGGATCCCTATAAAATTACAGCAATAGGGGATAAAAGGCAGAAAAATTACATTAGGAAGGTAGCATGAGTAATATTGGGAGGAGCGCATGATTATTGCAAGAAGCAAAAATGGTCTGTATAAGAACACATTCATGCCTATTTGATTATTTGGAAGTGAGTTTGAGGCATGTCAGAAAGAAGTATAAAAATAAGTTTTTATGTAATTAGAATGAGATACTTCAATATGTACAATAAAACAAAAAGAAGTTGGATCCAGTGTGTATTTTATGCTGAATTTTTGTGAGCTGAATACAAAAGTGAGTGACAAGCACAACAATAATATATTAAGGTGGTTTAGTCACATAAGAAAAATGAATTGAGGATCAAATTGCAAAATAAATGAATGAAGAGAGAGTGAACAGGTTGAAAAGGAAGGAAAAACTGATATAGTTAGATTTGATGAGATTCTGTGAAAGAAAGAGGCAAGAAGTTTTTTAAAAAGGAAAGTTTTAAAAAAAGTTTATGGGGCAATGCATGAATGTGTTGGAAACAGGGATGATTTGCAAAAAAAAAAAATACAAAGACATGCAGGAATATAATGAATGATATTAGTGTAAACTAGATTTCACAAATGAAGGCCAGGGAAATGATTGAAGCCTGGGAAATGGGCTCTTTGTCAGTCAAGAGGAATGCTGATTTATCACCAGTTGATCAGGTACTTAGGAGCTGGGGACTTGGCAGTACAGGGAAACAACAGCCTATCCCAGCCATCAAACCATCAATCACGAAGGCATTTGTGATAAACATTAGCCATTTAGGTAGTCAGACAACTGGAGACTCTTGAACAATACATAAGAGCGTTATTATGGAGCTTTTGCAAAAGAGAATTCTGCGCTCATGGCCACAGAAGACATTTTCCCCAGGAGGGCTGGGGTTTATATACAGTTTCAAATATACAGTCTCTGCCCCTTTCCAGGTTCACAATCTATCCAGCGATGTATCTCCCTTTGCAATATCCCTATTATTGTATCGTACCATCTGTTTCCTCGTCCTGTTTACCCGTTTCCATTTCCAGCAATCTCCATCATTAACATGTCACTGGACAGCATGACCTGCCAAATATATAACCTTCATACAAAATAATAGAGAATTCTTACATAATATTCCAGTAAATTATTTTAGGTTAATACAGAGATTAAAAATGGCATTACCATTGCTTTATATTTTCACAGGTATAATTTTACATATCACAGCATTACATAAATATGACAAATAGAATAGCACAAAGCACACATTCCAATAGAGAAAAGTTCCCTAAGGATGGGCTCCAGCAAGAGTCTGAAAGCTCAGACGACTAAACCTCTGGTCCAGGTGACCAACCCAGATTGGATCTCAAACTAGATTTGATTGTATTTCTTTTCCATTTCTCATCTGTTTAATTTCTTTGGCTTACTATTTTGTATTCCTTTTCTGAATTTTGCATAATGTCACAAAGGCAACGCCAGGTATGTGGTGCATGTTGCTCTAACATTCTCTCTGTTGAATGGAAGGACCAGCTTGGAAAGTATGGTTGCTGAGCTGGACATCCAGAAAGGGTTGTGTTCTACCTACATTGGCAGAGTCATGGCAGGCAGATATTTAATGTTGGTGGCAGCTCATGTAGAGGTTCACCAAGTGAATGGTTTGGCGGTGTGTGTAGATTGTGATCCATGTATTTTTAGGGCTCACACTATAATTTTCATCCATTGTCCACCTTAAAATGGCAGGATCGCTCATGGCCAGAGGGAGGTATAAAAACTGCAGATTGTCTTTTCCTGTTCTGGGAGGTAGAATTTGCTGCACAATTTCCTCTTTTTTAAAAAAATGCACTACATAAAATTCTTTGGCTGCACTATCCTCCCCCCACCTCCAAGTTTTGGCAGGGGTGTAATTTCTTAATCCTCCCCAGAACAATGCAAGTTGACATGGATTTGCCTCTGATGAGATCTGCATTTAATTTGTTTGCTCATTTACACAGCCAATGAGTCATTTTTCAATAAAGCGCTCAAAGAAGGGTACAATAACACGAAAATATGAAAACGTATCTGTTCAAAGCAAAACCACAAGGGAGACCTGCAGCAATGAAAAATTGAATTTGAAGCTGAAACTCAGTTCTCACCAGGCAGTCAACAGTACAGTCTCAGAAAGTTTTTTCCCCCCAAACAGAACATACATGGTGTGTAAAAAGACCTTTGAGAACTGTGAGCAAAGATGGGTGGATTTCATTGCCTTAGAAGTTGAACGTTGGTGTGATGTTGCAGAATGATATTGTCATTCTGATGAAAGTAGCAAGATCATGTGGAATTGGAGTAAGCTGGAGTCAGTTGCTGATTTAAAGAAACAGTAGCCTTGCTGAGTTTGATTGATAAGAACTAGGCCAGAGGTGGTATTCAGCAGGTTCTGACCTGTTCTGGAGAACCAGTAGCAGAAATTTTGAGTAGTTCGGAGAACCAGCAAATACCGCCTCTTACTGGCCCCGCCCCATCTATTATTTGCCTCCTGAGTCCCAGCTGATCAGCTGGGTCTTCTTTTGTTGCCCCGCACAGGAGAATGGAGGTGGAAAGCAGGTTAGTGGGGTGGGGAGGGAATGAGATTTTGCAGTATCTTTCCCCTGCCATGCCCCACAAAGCCCCACCATGCTCACCAAGCCATGCCCACAGAACTGGTAGCAAATTTTTTTGAATCCCATCACTGAACTAGGCCATGTTCAAGCAACCCATGGCATTCTAGGTATTGCTGAACTACCACTCCCAGCAAACCTGGCAAGCACAGCAATGATAGGAATGCTTCAAATTGTAGTTCAGTATTATCAGAGTAGGCCTTTTTGGACTTTAAGGGGAGTTACCAGCATCTTGAATTAGATCTGGAACCTAAGTGATCCCAGCAGATGATACCAAAGATAGCAAAGTCCATATTATGAACAGAGAGGACCACTGATTTGAAAGAGGGGTCAAAGATGCCACCTAAATTTAGACTGAACAGCCCTCTCTCAATAGAGGGTGAGGGATACGTCATCATTTATCTCCTGTTTACAACACGGTCCTCCCAGCAGTTCCTAGAATTTGCACTATTCAGTTAACCTGAGAGCACAGATAAACTTCCAAGTGCCCTCAAACAACTCTTAGAAAGAGTGCTAATGACCAGGTGATTGCAAGGAATATAAATCCCTCCATCGTCCATCATTCAGTCAGAACTGAAGAAGCTCCTTGGATGAAAAGCGAAATCTCTTCAAGAAAAAAACAAAGGAAGTCCAGTTGCCTTTTGAAAAAGCACCTTTGGGACAACCGTGTCCTGGATGACTGAGGATCTCCATAGATATCCCAACAGGTGGTATAACAATGTTGTTGCAGGAGACACTTCCAGTGGCATTCTGAAGCAGCTGAAGTCTCCCATTAGTCTTCAAGAGTGGCTCCAGTTAAAGCATTCTGTAGCAGTCCAGCCAGGAGGTGCTCATGCATGGCTGAAAGTCAACATCTCATGATCAGATGATATCCCTGATGAGAATGGCCTCTCTGTCAAGAAATGGCTTCTGTTACAATATCTGGACATTTTAGTCAATGAAGTTGAATAATGAATGTTGGGCGCACGAGTCTGTTCCTCGATTGATTTCTTTCTACTCATATTTCTCACTTTCCTATACAAAACAAAGATCATTGGCCAAGACAAAGACACGAGGATCACAAAAGCTTCATTATTTTTAAAATTCAAATGTTTGGCACTGAGCAACTAGCTTTGCACGTAGAAAAGCCAGTGGTGCCTTGAACAACTGGCTACCCTACAATGGAAAAAAAAAGAAGAGCAAGAGTGAAGAGAATCAATTTAACACTAGAGTTGAGTTGAAAATGGCACAGCTTTAAAAGGAGAACCAATATAACCTGATCACCCGCTTGTGCAACTTCTGCAGTTTCATCACCTTTATTTACAAGAAATGAAATTCTGTCTTTTTATATAAGACAGAATTCTGTCATTTTGTATTGGAAGACAGTCGCTGTTCCTCTTGTTAATTTCTTTGAAAGGAAAAAGCTAATCTGCACTAGTGGAAGTGAGTCTCACTGAATTTATAGATGTTAGTTTTGAGTACACGTGTACAGGAGCACCTTTTTTTGTAGCTGGGGAGGGGACACACTTTTTTTTTAAAAAAAAATAGTGGCTAAGAATGACTACACACAGGGCAATGGCCTAATGATGTCGTGTGAGTTGGGGTGGAGGCAGCATTTCCCAGTTGGATTAATTGTAATTTATTTTGATTCTTGTTAAAAGTTGGGTGGGTGGGGGGGCAGAATTGTGCCTTTGGTTGAGAGATTTGCAGCCTATTTCCAGCAGAGCGATCTCTGGTGCTTCAAGACTTCCTGCAGCCAACTCTTGCCTGTCCAGTTGAAAAGAAAAATGGTATTAAATGTGTTTTTGCCTTTGTGGACTCCCCAGAAATATTCAATCCAGACAGATTGCAGTACAATTAGAGGAAGCATTTATCATTCCCCGCCTGTGCTGTCGTTACAATGAAAATCACTCCTCTTGTTCCTGCTGCAAGTAAGAAGCTAATATTGAGGTTAAATGGCCAACCCACCATGTTGTCTGTGTGATGTTCATCTGAATAAATTGTTTATTGTTATACTGACTGTGTGGGGAATTCCTTCCCCCTTTAATCACCAGCAGAATGCTATGCCACCAATGTCCAGAGTATGAGATCCTTTTTTTGTCATGCATCACTTTATCTTCTAGGTAAATGGCAGCCCTCCATAGAGGGAGAAGAAAGCACATGTTTGATACACATCCAGGTAAAAACAATATTTGCTTCTTAAGATATTGGATGAACTCTTTATTATGGTCTAGAGGGTGTGATGGAGCAGCAGTTAAAGATGCTGAGCTTGTCAGCTGGAAAGCCAGCAGCCCAAGTTTGAGAGTGCCACAAGATGGGGTGAGCTCCCGTTCCTTGTTCTAGCTCCTGCCCACCTAGCAGTTCAAAAGCATGCAAGTGCAAATAGATAAATGGGTACCAATTTGGTGGAAAGGAAACACATTCCATGCATCTTTGGCATATAGACATGCTGGCTACGTGACCACATAAAATCTCTTTGGACAACTCTGTCTCCCTTGGCCAAGAAAGGGAGATGAGCATCACACTCTAGAATTGGACATGACTGGACAGGAAAACTTTACAATTTTTCATTATGGTCCAGCTCTCTATAACAGAATATAGACACTGCTGTAGAATCCAACAGCCCACATAAAATGATTCATCTGGAGGGCATCTGCATGTCTTCTCTTTCTCTTCTCTTGGCTTATTTTGACCATTTTGCCTTGTTTATTTGGGAGCAGGCCAGTTCTGCAGCATTGTCTCAAGTTTCTGATCTTTTAGCAACTTTGATTAGCCTACATGTGTTGAGCATTGCTGTGTTTGTACTCCAGGGAAAGCAAGTTTATGCTTTCATTCTACCTATATGCCAAAGCAAGAAAGCATCTCTGTCTTTCTGTCTCTTTGTGAGACATTAGTATCAGATTAATCAGATTAACAATTCCAGAAAAAACCCAGAAACTTATTTTTTCTAGAAATGAATTGCTTGATCAATCTACATTCTGCATTAGTAATGATAATAAAAACAACTATCATTCCTTTAGAATCATAACATATACCCAACTCTAAAGCCATAGCACTTTGTCTTCTTGAACAATTTATCTTCTTGAAAGCAATGCCCAGACTTCCCAAATCAAATTCTAGCAATTAGGAATAACCTAATAATAGGAATCAGAAGCAAGACATTGGATTAATCATTACTTTATTTGCCAGCTATTCTAAATTTATTGCAAAGTACCTGGAATTATATTTCTACTACTCTCAAAAGAACATTTTTGAAAGAAATCCTATTAAGTGTATCCTTGCAGTACTGATCACCCACATACTTATCGCAGAAGCATTTTCTTATTTCAATCTTCTTTCTTTCCCCAACTACTCATGGTCTCATCATGTGGAAAAAATGTCCTATATCTTCAACAGGGTAAAGCAGGTCACACTGTACATTCTTTTTCTCCTCACAGCTGACACGGCTGTTAAGGACGGCATGCTAAAAAAATGCAAAATTTAGTGAGTGGCAAGGAAAGGATGCAAAATTGAAGGAAGTCGGTAGCATTCTTAAAGATACATATGGTTCAAGTGGGTTTTGGCTTCCCGCTCTGTGATCTCCATTGTTGAACCACCCTTATACCCACAAGAGCATTCTTAAAAGGTAGGGGTACTTCAAAATTATGTTGGAAAGGAGGACAACACAAAAGTCATTTTATCATGCCTGGGGGACTTGTAAAAAGAAGCCAGAAAATTTTGGGTTCAAATACATACACACTGATACAAAGAATATTAAGGCAACTAGAAAAAAAGCCATGGAAGATCATTTTTACGTATGATCCCTGCTGTGAGTCTATTGTGTGCACCAAAATGGAAAGATTCTGCTATACCTACAATGGAGGAATGAACTGTTGAATGAACTACAATGAACTACAGTCCATAGTGGACGATGGTACATTTTACAGAACTGGGTCCATTTAGAATACAGGCAGCCTCCTAACTCAAAGCAGATCTTCACAAGGAACAGCATAACAATGCCAACATAGGTACCAGAACTGCAACAAATCCTAGTTTGTCCCCATATCTACATCAACAGCACTATCACCAATAAGATTAGAAGTTCTGCCTTTAGATATTCTTCTTCCAATGTGATATATGTTATCATCTGCCAGCAATAGGGCTGAGAATGAGGCTTGTTCTCAGGAAGCCATGTTTAGGGAAGGGCAGGTAGGTAACTATTTATTTATTTATTTATTTGATTTATCAATTGTTTACAAGATAATAAGTATAAGTGTATACATAGTTATGAATACATGAAATGGGTACGTATAAGAAAAATAAAAGAAACAATAGGACAGGGATGGTAGGCATGTTGGTGCGCTTATGCACGCCTCCTACAGACCTCTTAGGAAAGGGGTGAGGTCAATAGTAGACAGTCTAAGGTTAAAGTTTTGGGGGTTTGGGGAAGAAACTACAGAGTCGGGTAGAGTATTCCAGACATTGACCACTCTGTTGCTGAAGTCGTATTTCCTGCAATCAAGTTTGGTGCGGTTAATCTTGAGTTTGTATCTATTGTGTGCTCTTGTGTTGTTATGGTTGAAGCTGAAGTATTCATTGACAGGTAGGACATTGCAATGTATGATTTTATATACCATACTTAAATCGGACCGAAGACGGCGTAATTCAAACTACATGCTGTGTGAGTAGACAGGTAGAGTAGGCTCTCATTGGTAGTGTTACAAAGACCATATAAGGGGTGGAAGTTAGCACTAGCAAGAGCACTTAGACTCATATACCACTTCATAGTACTTTACAGCTGTCTCTAAACAATCTGGGTCCTCATTTGACTGACCTTGGAAGGATGGGAGGCTGAGTCAACCTTGAGCTGGTAAGAATTGAACTGCTGCTAGTTGGCAGAATTACCCTTCAATACTGCATTCTAACTACTGCGCGACCACAGCTTCTAGCTAGATGGTATGAAAATGTCAAGTGTATCCAAAGCCAGTACAGGTGTGGCCATCCAATAGGAAGCTATCAGATCTGCGGCGGAGAATTTAATCAACTGCAGGAAGAATCACATAAGTGAAATGGGAGGCATAGAAATGTGATAAATAAACAAATAAATAAATAAATAAAGACATGCCAAAGAGGTGGGCTGAAGGTCAAGTAAGCCAGCTGAACATTTCTTGAGATAGACAGCTGAGCACCAAAGCGGTGACGAGCAGAAAGAGTGAAGCCCTGAAGCAGCTTGGTAATAGCCTTTCAGGCAGAAGGTTTTCAAAATACAAAATCGGCCTCTCAGGGGAATATCAGCCTCTCAATCTTACTGAAGACCAAGAGATTGGTATTCCAATGGCAGTACATAAATAGAAAGGACTTTTGACCCTAAGCTATCAGAAAAGAGAAAATTCCCTCAGGTGCGGGGGTCAGAATGTTAAATTGTCCTGCAAGACATAGTATAAGTTGGTGTGTGCTCTGACTGCACGTCTTGTTGATGTGATATTTTGGTCTTTTTTTATTATGTATATTATCATTCTGCTTTTATTGCTGCGTGCTGCTTGAAATAGGAATTTTTGTGCCATATAAATCCAAGCTAAGCCAATCCACCAATCAATAAGCAAGTTGCATCATAAGATGGAAGACGGAGGAAGGAGCAGAGGTTCCTGAAGTCCACAACCTTTAGAATCCCTCAATCCTCCATTTTATATTTTGTATTTATATATTCTATATATTTAATATATACAGTTTGGGTTTTTTTGTTTATTGGCTGTTTTTTTTTTATGCTGCTGTATACCATCCACAATTGTTTGAGTTGGGCAGCTTTATGAATCTCAGGAACAAATACAAACAAACCCAGTTTGGTCTAGTGATAAAGGCACCAGGTACCAGGCTAGAAAGTGGTAAAGTTTGAATGTCAATCTCTCCTTAGCCATGAAAGCAGCGGGCCAGTTACTCTTCAGCCCAACTCATAGGATTGTTGTTGTGGGAAAATAGGAGGAGGAAGGTGTGTTGGATTAAGTGCGGCATCTTGAGTTATGTGCAATGTAGTTTGTGGGGCACTACTTTTCATGCCAACATTTTTTTCTCTCTCTGCTCAAGAATAGAAACAAGTTAATCTGGCTTGAGAAAGAGTCCTTGGTAAGTGAAAAGCTTTGCAAGAGGTGGAATGTGTGGGTCAAGAAGAGCACAGAAAGGATACCATAGGCATCCTCAGGACTCTAAGAAACATCTGAAGAAGTTCCAAAGCTACTGTACTTTCCAGATGGAGAGTGACCATCCCAAGTAAATAATAGCAATAGCACTTAGACTTATATACCACTTCACAGTGCTTTTATAGCCCTCTCTAAGCATTTTATAGAGTCAGAATATTGCCCCCAACAATCTGGGTCCTCATTTTACCCACCTCAGAAGGATGGAAAGCTGAGTCAACCTTTAGCCTGATGAGATTCGATCTGCCAAGTTGCAGGCAGCCCGCAGTCAGTAGAAGTAGCCTTCAGTACTGCATTCTAACCACTGCGCCACCTTGCGCCTCTTGGTGACTCAACAAAAGTCACCATAGTGACTCAACAAAAAACAGAAATTAGAAGAGAGATCAATTTTCTAATCCTTGCTCAATCATTTGGTAGCCTTGTAACCATCACTACCTTAACTTGACTCACAAGGTTTTCCCAAGGATGAAACAAACTCTTGTGTATGTTCCTCAGAGATAGTTTGGGGAAACATTTGCCACATCCGGATATCATGATCAGCTATGTATGTACCATCATAAAGAATCTAAAGAAAGGGAAAGAAATAGAGGATGCTCCAAAGTGAGGCATGTTCCCGGTGACATTGAAATTGGTGCTCAACTTTCTCCAGCCAGACAATGTAGAGTCGACTGGGAAAAAGTAACTTGAAAGACAATGGCAAAAAAAAGAAAAAGAAAACAATACATGGCAAGGGAAAAGTTTGTTCATTTCCTATCACTTGTACTTGTTCTTGCCTCCTCTGTACCCGCTGCAAACAGACTGACAGCCACTGCAGACTTAA
The DNA here is from genome assembly GCF_049901715.1 of Pseudonaja textilis. Lineage (NCBI taxonomy): Eukaryota > Metazoa > Chordata > Lepidosauria > Squamata > Elapidae > Pseudonaja > Pseudonaja textilis. The sequence goes on along the minus strand of NC_141991.1, from coordinate 167,342,294 downwards.
TCAAGTTCTTACTAACAAGCTAAAAAAGGCATGATTGACGTTGAAGGCAGCTATCTCTTAATAACTCGACATCATGCATGAGCTGGCACCCTTTGGTGCCGTGTGGAAATGGGAAGCATAGAGATAGGGATGCATTATCTGGGGCTGCTGTGAGAGAGCCTTTATCTTGCCTCCACAGATGATTTTCCAGCCTGTCCTTTATTGCTCAGGTTTTAATGGCTATTAATCCAGACAAGCCACTGCTGTTTTCCCCGATTTTCTATCTTAGGATGCAAATCAGATGGCCCAGGAGAAAGACAAAAAAAAAAAACCCCTATTTCCATGAAGTTTATGTCAATATTCCCCAACTGGGTGTCTATGGGGGTTTCTTCTCCCTATATTTTTTTTCTCCATGGAAATAACCTTGTAAAATAAGTTGGCCAAAGAGAAAGTGGCCGACCCAAAGCAAGCTCCATATTCAAATGATTATTTGGACTTCTGTTTCCTCAGCTAAAGTCCAATATCTTTACAACTGAATATGTCAACTCAAAAATATTTCTCTGGTCTTTTAGAGTTGTCAGCAGAAAGGGAGTGGGGGAAATAATGCATACCTTAAATATTTTCATAGATAATTGCTAGGCAGCCGAAGCTTCTGGTGCACAAGATTATTACTGGAAAGCATGATTGATGACTCTTGGCTATGGATGTATCCCACTGGAGAATATACATCCAGGGGGTGGGGGAAGACCAGGGTCAAGGATGAGGTGAATGATTTGTCTGAGAGTCAGCTGCACCCAGGTAACGCTGGCATGTTCACTCCTAATAAATGGTTTTTTTAAAACTCTGAGAGATGTGGCTAGAGACTCATAATTTGAATGGGGGTGGATTGTTGGAACCCATGGGTGTTCATGGCTGGAGTTTGCTGTATAAAGGAGAGACAGAAGAGATGGGCATCACCATCTCATGGAGCAGAAGATGTGGAAGAGAGTAGATAATGACAGAGATGGAAGAATACAGCTTGAGGGTGGATGTGCATCAAAATATTACGGGTGAGTGGGAGGCTGAGCTTTACAGAGTTATTAGTTGGAAATGTCATCGAGTTTAACAAAGCTCAACAATTTTGAAAAGACTTCATCAAACCAAGCTCTTTTTTAAACAAAAAAATAAAAATAAAATCAGAACAACTTTGTGCAGTGTATTTCAGGACAATATAGCATTCTGTACTTTCCAACTGGCTTAATGATAGTGTAGGCTTTTGCGGCTCACAACCTCCTTCTTCAAATGTGAAAAATAGACCAGCTGGCAGCAATGCAGCACAAGGCAGCAAATGGATTTTTTCTTTTGCCTTATCTTTCCTCTTGCATAACCTCACTTTTGAAGGGAACAACAGGCTGTGAATCATAGAGCAATGCAGCACCTTGGATTCAAAGGGAAAAGGTGCTTTGGAGCCCATGGAAGGGTGCACCCAGCCCTATTGGCAACTAGCAAACCATGCCCATCTTTTGCTGTGTGGCAGCTGCAGAGGGCAGCCGGAGGGCTCGCAATTCCATACTGCTGCACAGATCTAATCAACAAGGGAAAATGAGGGTTATGAAATAATCAAATGACTCACTCGGACATTACGATGGGAGAAAGAACTGCCATCCTTAATTGTTTAAGGGAGGGATGGGAATTTAAATTCCTGGTTTGTCAAAACTGAGGGATGGAGAAATAATGGTCCTTTTATGACTCATGGATTTCAACTCCCCAGAAATTCTGGGAGTTGAAGTCCATAAGTCATAAAGGAGCCATTCTTCCCCACATTTGCTATAGATGCTCCACACTGAAAGTTTTGAGCATGAGCACTCAGAGACCTTTACAATGGCAGCTTCATAAAAATTGAATATGTTCACATTTTTCTCTGTTTAGGGTTGCCAGTGGGTGAGTGTCTAAGGCAAGTTACATTTTCATCATTTTAAGTGATCATCCCCCAAAGTTGACCCACAGTTGCTCCTCCATAGAAACTTTAAACTAAAACCAAATTATAGTTATTCCCAGATGGGGCACCCATCTGGGCACCTTCTAGATATGTTGGATGATAAGCACCAAAAATCTCTGGCCCCATGGAAGAATTGACCAAGTTGGAGGCTAACTGCAAACATATTTTAGAGCCATAATTTATTACCATCATAAAGAAAGCATTTAGCTCTGTAATATTACAGGATAATTTGATGGGGAAGTCATATCACAATAAGAGAAAGGAGCACACCCTCCTGTTGGCATTCAATTTCTATCATACCCCTTTAAACCTTTCTTTAAGGCACTAATCTGCATACAATTGCAGCTTCTGATTTTCTCTCTTGTCTGTTGTTTCCATTATTCTGCTATTGTTTCTTTATGATCCTTTCCCAACCTCTCCATAACATTCTTCAAGCCAAAATGATAAGCAGCAGCCAGCAATGACGGGGATGAGTTTTTGTACCCTCAATGTTGTCCCATTCTTCTCAGCGGCTGGATGAACAATCCTAGGCAAACTGTCTCCTGCATCATTCATTTCCAGATTAGCAAATGTCTGTGGAGATTCATCCAGGTCATAGCTGTCTCAAAGGTGCTTCTTCAAAAGGCAACTGGACAGCGGAAGCTGTTTTCTCCTTGAGGAGGAGGAAGAAGAAAATGTTTCCCTTCTCATCCACGAAGCTTCACCAGTTGTGATGGCGGGAGGGATGGAAGGATAGGTTCTGACGAATGGTATGGGGGGTGGGGAAATGGAAGGATTATACCTCTTGGCAGTCATCTGATCATTAGCTCTCTCTCTGGATCTTTTGAGGTCACTTGGGGGGGATTATCTTTGACCTCAAGGTCACCTAAATCAGAATACAGTTGTTTGTGGAATCTTCTTCGAACTGCTGCAAGAACTGCATTGTAGACTGGAGATAGATGTCTTATCCATCTTGAGAGAAGGCTGCTTAATGTTAACATACATGGTCTCTTTTACTGCTCTTTCAAACCAATGATCCTTTCTACCCAAAATGTGAACTTAGCTGTCGTCAAAGGAGCAACCTTTGTCTTTCGAATGCAGATGGACCACTGATGGGTTTGATCTCCCATGTTGTGCCCTGCGCTTGTGAAGAGGTTGTTTTATTTCACCAATGTACCAGGGGTGGTATTCTACCGGTTCAGCCCAGTTCTGCTGAGCTGGTAGCGCCGGGGGGCAGCGAAGACTAAACTGATTCTCTTCCCCGCTCTGCTGTTGGGCCCACCCGCCTGCACCGGCTCCCATACTCTCCTATATTCCCTGCTTCTGAAGCACAGCTGCTTTGCGTTGCACAGCATGGCCCTGTCACGCGGCAGCTGCTGCAGTGACACGGAGAGTGCAGGCTTGCAGGAGGTGAGTTGGAATGCCTCTAAGCTTGCGCAGATGCACACATGCGAAGTGTGTGCATGCATGCAAAGCAAGCCCAGCAAGCCATGCCCACCGAACCGGTGATAAAAATCTTTGAATCCCACCACTACAATATACAGATCTGCACATTGTACTCAGTGGTGGGATTCAAAAAAAATTACTACCAATTCTGTGGGCATGGCTTGGTGGGCATGGCATAGCTTGGTGGGCGTGGCTTGGTGGGTGTGGCAAGGGAAGGATACTGCAAAATCTCGATTCCCTCCCCACTCCTGGGGAAAGGTTACTGCAAAATCCCATTCCCTCCCCACCCCACTAACCTGCTTTCCAGCTCCGTTCTCCTGTGCAAGGCAACAAAAGAAGACCCAGCCGAACAGCTGGGATTCAGGAGGCAGAGAATAGATGGGGGCGAGGCCAGTCAGAGGTGGTATTTGCTGGTTCTCCAAACTACTCAAAATTTCAGCTACTGGTTCTCCAGAACTGGTCAGAACCTGCTGAATATCACTTCTGATTGTACTGCATATACCACATTGCTCAGTTTGTGTCTGGGTGCTTTATCCTTGGGGTGGATAAAGTCTTAGTATATTCTTGGGTTTACAGTGTACATGTGTATTCTCTCCATCACAATTGATGAAGCTTCTTGGATGAGAAGCTAAATGTTTTGTTCTTCTTCCTCAAGGGAAAAAAAACCCAATCCAGTTGCCTTTTGAGATTCCAGATTAGCAGTGAGGAAGAGAGGGTGGGATGGCAAGCAGAAATCACATTATTTTGTCAGCAGTTTAAGTTGTTTTTCTGTTAGATTCTTAACCTGGTTTTCTCTCTGGCAAGCACAGTGCTGTGGGAATACCTTCTTGCAACCACAAGTATTCTTCTGTCTTGCTTTCCTTTCTTTGTGCTGAATTTTGTGCAGTTGCCGTTTGAAACCTGCAAGATGGGCAAGAAAGCAGTGGCTTCTCTCGTAAAGAAGGACTTTACGCTACTTAGAAGATTCTCTGATCCTATTCCCCACTGCTCAATCCTAGTAGCAGGTCAAGAAGGCACAAACTCTTTCCATTTTACTCATGCCATTGACACAGTAATAGGTATTTCATAATGCTAGAAAGACCTCCAGAATTAAAGCCACTCTAAATATGAGGCTATTGTTCTATGTGTAGAGAAAAAAAAAAATCTGAACATTATGAAGATGAGACTTTCCTACTGCCTGGGAATTCTCAAAGCTGCAAGTCACAATTCTGCAAGTTGGGAAGGTCAATCCTTATTTTTGGGATGGATGTGGGTAGAGATCTCCATATTTACTTGAGGGTTCTGCTCTACAAGGAATCTAAAGGACAACTCTCTCCAAATGTGTGGGGGTATGCTTCAGCACCCCTGGTTTCTAAGTAGCTGCTTCATTGTTGATCCGAAGTAGATGAGAGTTCATATTTCTTGTGAGGACCAATAGTAGTTGTAATAAACCATTTCGTCCTGAATTCATTATTGCTATTCTAAATAATCAATCGTTTCTGTTACACCTCCTCATTTATCTGATGTTTCTGATGAGAAACAGCTCCACCGGCTTCACCATTTTGTTTTGGAGGTAATGGGTGGCAACCTTAGCGAAAGAGATGCACCAAATGGTCAGGCAACACAATAGGGTATGTTCCATAGACACAACATAGCTATGGAGAAAATGTCAGCATTTCAGAAAACCTCCACTCCAACAAATAACTCAGAGGGAAACATCCTCTCCAAAGTTCTTTTTATTAGAGTAGTAAACTGGAACATCTGGGAAATCCCAAATCTGAAAGTTCCGGGTTTCCTTGCAATAAGTAAAAAATTACAAATCCAGCCCCTGCACCCATCATTGTATCACATGCCCCAACCACCACGTCCTTTCAACTAGGTGCAGAAATAACATGACCTTGACTTATAAGAAGAATGCTATTATGACTAACCGCATATGCTCCGAGAAATCCCCCCCCCTCCCATTTTCCCAGACTCAAGAATGAGGCAGTGTGGAAGCGCCTGGCGCTAATATGGCTTCCAAAGCTGAGAGAAACTATGGAATGAAGAAAAAAACAAAGTTTACATCTTCTACTTCTATACAGGTCACATGATCAAAATTCGGACACTTGACAACTGGTTCATATTTATGATGGTAGGAGTGTCCCGGGGTCACATGATCCCCTTTTGTGACCTTTTGACAAGTAAAGTGATGGGGGAAGCCAGATTCACTTACCAACTGTGTTAATAACTTAACAACTGCAGTGTTTCACACAACAACTGTGACAAGGAAGGTTGGAAAATGGGGCAAAAGGTCCCTTAACAACTGTCTCATTTAGCAACAGAAATTTGGGGGGTCAATTGTGTTTGTAAGTCGAGGACTGCCTGTATTATGTGAATATATTCCAGATCTGATTCAGAGGGGGTTTTAACCATCAGTATTAGGAAATTAGAATGGACCATAGAAATCCTAGAACTGGACCCTTAAAAGAAACAGAGTGTGCATTTTGAACTGTTTTTATTATTTGAATCAGCTGAGAAAAGTTTCATGAACATTTAAAATATTAGGCTATTAGACTCCATTCCTTTTTAGATAAACTGTAGAAATTATTTACTTGGTTTTTAGGGTTAGGGTCAGCACACAGAGGTGGTATTCAGCAGGTTCTGACCAGTTCTGGAGAACCAGTAGTGGAAATTTTGAGTAGTTTGGAGAATTGGCAAATACTGCCTCTGACTGGCCCCGCCTCACTAGGGGCGGGGCCAGTCAGAGGTAGTATTTGCCAATTTCTCTGCCTCCTAAATCCCAGCTGATTGGCTGGGTCTTCTTTTGTTGCCCGGTGCAGGAGAACAGAGCTGGAAAGCAGGTTAGTCGGATAGGGAGGGAATGGAAATTTTACAGTATCCTGCCCCTGCTATGCCACCAAGCCACACCCACAGAACCAATAGTAAAAAAAATTGAATCCCACCACTGGTCCACACTGGTTCCTGCTCTGAATGGATACTCTACTTAATTTGAACCCATTTTCATTTCAGACATATTGTGGCAGTCTGGACCTTTACATTTCATTTATCTTTGATGCTACTCCTTTGATTTTCTCTTTCCCCAAATCTGTGTATAAATGAAACTGTTTTAAAATTTATATATGTAAGTAATTTAGACCTTTTACAATCTGGCACTTACTAAATGTGTTAGTCCCCTGTGCCCATTTCCCCAGCCATAATGAGGCACACCTGCTGGAAATGATGGATACTGTAGTCCAGTATTATATCTGAAGGGCACCAGATTAAAAAATATGGTTATGCGACACGAGTTCGATACCTGTGCTTCGCTACAAAACTATGTGGTCGGGCTTAGTTTTGGGGGAGGAAAATGAGGGGAAAAAAATTCTGCCTCTGCCTACCAGCATCCATCAGTATTCATCTGACTAGTGTCCCGTCAGTGTGTGAGAGAGTTGAGGGCTGTTTGGAAACTGAAGCAGTATTTGTTGTGTGAGCAAGAAGGAGACAGCAAGGAGCATGGGCGTGGCTTAGCTCAACTGTTCTGTACTAAAGCTGCTTGGTGCCGTGAAACTGAACCTGAAACTCCTCTCCTCTGCTTGTGTTTTGCATTTGGAACAGATTTCTTTTCAGGTGGGAAGGGGGAGTTGAACTCCTTAGCATCAGAGCATGTTAATAATATACGAAATACTAATGCTGTGATGGTCATTTCCAAAAATCTTTTCTTAGTGAGCACCTAGAAGCCAAGAGGAACATACGTGCCAAATTTCAAGTTTGTGGGTTTTACGGTTCTGGAGATTTTGTGATGATATGTGTGTGGTATTTTGCTTTTTTATATATAGTTTATTTAATTGATTTAATATTACATTTTTTTCCCTTCAGGAGTGAGTTCGATGTTTCAGGACCAGCAATGTGTTCATTGTAATAAAGACTCTTTCAAAGCAATGCTATTTTGTTTCAGTTTTCATTGACTTGCTCATGCTACAATAGATAAAGATTTCTGTTTTTTTTTATTTTTTACTATGTTCAGTTGTTTCCCAAACTAAGTAATGAGACCATACACAAAGCCCATTGTGATTGCTACTCCAATATGTGTTTTTCTACGCATCTATCTTTGGTTTTAATAAACAAAGTTCTGTCCTCCAATATTAGTTATGAAAGTCTAGGAGGAGGTAGACACTCCAAGCAATATTTCAATGACACTTTGAGTTAGCCTTTCTTGAAAAATGGCATTGGGTGAGGGAAATGCATTTAATTGCTTTTAGGTAGAGAAGAATACTTAACATCTGGGTCTTAGTATTAATGTAGAGCAAGCCAAAACAATGGAGAGCAAACACTGACTATCTTGGGAAAACTTCACATTGCTTCCTTTGATTGCTCTTTCCACATCATAAAACTTCTGTCAATTGCTTTACATTGGCACACCTATAGGCAACAAATACAACTCAGCACCCTGCTAAAAGAATACAGAATAACAGAATTAGAAGGGACCTTGTAGGTCATCTAGTCCAACCCCCTGCTTAGCAGGAGACCGTATACTATTTGTGACAAGTGGCTGTCCAGTCTCTTCTTGAAATCCTCCAGTAATGAAGCACTCACAACTCCTGAAGGCAAGTATGATTGTTCTCATTGTCAGAAAATTTCTCCTTATTTCTAGCTTGAATCTCTCCTTGATCAATTTCCATCCGTTGTTCCTTGTCTGGCCTTCAGGTGCTTTAGAAAATATGTTTTCCCCCTTTTCTCTGTGACTGCCTCTCAGAAACTGGAACACTATTGCCGTGTCTCCCCGGCCCTTCTCTTCACTAGACTAGCCATGACTAGTTATTTCAGGAATTCTTCATTATGTTTTAGCCTCTAGTCCCCTAATCGTCTTGGTTGCTCTTCTCTGTACTTTTTCTAGAGTCTCAATATCCTTTTTTATAGTGAGGTGACCAAAACTGGATGCAGTATTCTAGGGGTAACCTTACTAAGGCTTTATAGAGTGGTATTAATACCTCATGTGAGGTTGATTAAATCCCTCTGTTAATGCAATTTAGGATTGCATTGGCTTTTTGGGCTGCTGCTGTACGCTGTGGCTCCTATTTCATTGATTGTCCACTAGGACTCCAAGACCCTCCCCAGTTACTGCTATTAAGGCAGATTTCACCTAATTTGTACATTTCCTTTTGATTTTTTTTTCTTGCCTAAGTATAAGACTTTACTTTTCTCTACAATAAATTTAGTTCAGTTGGTTTCCAACAGACGCAGGGTGGTGAGACTGCTCTCTTTGGTTATGAGTAGCTAGAAGTTTAAAGGATGAATCATGACAACTGGACCAATTTTTGATAGTCGGAGACATTTGGTTGCTCATCCAAGCAAGTTCATCAGTCAGAGCAAACTTAGTTAGGCAGAGAGTCAGAAAGTCATTGGAATGTACCAACACATGCCACAGCTACTTCAGGGCTTTCTTCCCAAAATACATTGCAATATATCAATGGATATATAATTATCCAGGCCAAAGGTGTCTAAAGATTGAATCATGGCATCTGGACCAAATGTTTGTTGCTCAAACAAGCAAGTTCATCAGTGAGAGCAAAATTAATTAGGGAGACAGTCAGAGAGTCTTCACTGATACATATATTTGTATGTATGTATGTATGTATGTATGTATGTATGTATGTAGGTAGGTAGGTAGGTAGGTATTTGTCAAGCGATTATAAGATAACAAATATAAGTATAAACATAGTTATGAATACATGAAATGGATACATATAAGAAAAATAAACGAGGCTAGGGGCTGCAAGGAGCATCAGTTAGGCCTAAGACTGCAGTTCTCCTATTCCTGGCTAGAAACAATTGGAGTCATCTGTTCACCTTCAATCTCTTTTCAGCTGTCAGCCTTCTCCTCTAAGCTTCTAAAGTACAGCAAAAGTGTTGAGAAAAACAAAGACACCCTAACAACGCTGCTGTTTATAATGAGCGACTCAGTCTATTGCATTATAGCCATAGACACCATGAAACTTAGTTATCTAAAAAAGCTGTGACCTTTTTGGGTGCATATATCCATCTAATTGGCGCAAGTCAAAGCAACTTTCAGATTAAGGAACAAAGTAGAGATTTCTCCCCCATTCACTCTGCATTGTAATTTCAGTTCAGGTTTTTTTTCCCCCTCTCTTTTTTTCCTAAAAAATAACAGCAAGTGTGATCATTAAGATCTTAACAAACTGTTCACATTAGATGAAGGTCATTATTATTTGGTGGTTATTTTCCAAAGGCAAGCTAACCAAGCGCAATGAAAGAGCTGCAAAAATGTTCTGCTATCCCCTTTCCTAACTTTGGATTAGAGTTAGAATCTTTTATTGGTAGGTGAATCAATACACTCATCCATATGAACTCAACATCTATTCATTTGACTACGTAGGTAAGGAGCAAGAAATAGGGCAAGCTACAGAATAACAGAGTTGGAAGGGACCTTGAAGGTTTTCTAGTCCAACCCTCTGCTCAAACAGAAGACCCTATACCATTTTAGACAGATGGTTGGCCAGTCCCTTCTTGAAAGCTTCCAGTTTTGGAGTAACCACAACTTCTGAAGGCAAGCTGTTCCGCAGGTTGATTGTTCTTACTGTCAGGAAATTTGTCCTTAGTTCTTGGTTGCTTCTCTCTTTGTCCATTTTCCATCCATTGCTTCTTGTCCTGACTTCAGGTGCTTTGGAAAATAGGTTGACCCCGTCTTCTTTATGGCAGCCTCTTAAATATTAGAACATTGCTTATGTTGTAATATCAAGACAGATGAAAAAGGAAAGAGTCTGCCTGCCTGCCTGCCTATCTAGCTATTTAGCTAGTCTTCCAGTTTTCTTAACTCGTGGGAACTGCATGGAGTAGTCCCTGAAGTGTTCTTGGCAACCTTTTTTGGAAGTGCTTTTCCATTTTCACCTTTTTCCTATGTACCAGGCCAAAAGAATCAGGACTATTTGTATGGTTGCAGCCTATTCAATCCTATGCACAAGTTGGTCAACTAAAGTTCAACACTAAATTGACACTAGATAAGAGCTAATGGAATTCAAGGGTGGTTGGATTTGGGTCTCTTGTGGCAATGCAAGCACTCTAAACTGACGATGCATTTAACTCTACCATCCCTTCCCCAGCTTCTGTCTGTTCTTCCCTACGTGAGGGCTGAAAAAGAGGGACTGACTTGGGCCTAAGACAGGATAAAACTCATAGTCTGAGTTCTATTCCAGTGCCTTTAACTACTATGACACAGTGTCTTTCATCTAATCTAGTAAAAAGATAAAGGTTCCCCTCGCACATATGTGCTAATCATTTCCAGCTCTAGGGGGCAGTGCTCATCTCCGTTACAAAGCTGAAGAGCCAGCACTGTCTGAAGATGTCTGTCAGGATTCTGGCAGTTACTCCAGTTAAATCATGAGCCTCGAGCTACACTCCCAAAACGTCAAAGGATTTATTAGAAGTTAACACACGGGCATTAGCCTGGGCGTGACCAACTCTGAGATATATAATTCACTGTCACCCTTGATCCTGCTTTCCCCCACCCCCCACCCCTCTTGGTGTATCATCCAATGAAACATGTCCATAGCCAAGAATTATCAATCATGCTCTCCAATTAGATTTTTGTGTGGTAGAAGCTTCAGTCATCTAATCAGTCTCTGAAGAAAATATGAATGGAATGTACTTTCGATTCCTCACTGCTGCCTGCTCTTTGAAAACTTCCCCTTCTTTCTGTTGACAACTATAAAATGTGTATACAAAATGTTTTATGAGTTGACAACATCTCCATGGTCATGTGGCTGGTGTGACTAAATGCCGAAGGAGCATGGAATGCTGTTACCTTCCCATCAAAGTGGTCCCTAATTTTCTACTTGCATTTTTTACATGCTTTTGAACTGCTAGGTTGGCAGAAGCTGGGACAAGTAACAGGAGCTCACTCCATTACGCGGTGCTAGGGATTCGAACCGCTGAACTGCCAACTTTTCTGATCGCATTTAACTCTAGTGCTATTCAATATATTTCTTCATATCCATTGATGCTTGTCGAACATCCTGACTTCAGTGATCTGCTTCAGACATGGCTTCATATAGTGTGGGGATATTTGAAGGTGGGCAATTTTAATTAAGGGGGACGGGCAAGCAATTACAAATAGAGTGGATCATAGTTAAATTTTTTGCTAGTTTACTTCCAATGTCCTTGTGGAATAGAAAATGCATTAAAAAAAAGGCTCTTCCCTTCCTAGCAAAGATCTATTCCTCCTTTGTAAGTAAATTGCATTTCTTTCAATATTATAAAAAGCTTTTTAAACTGGCTTTGGCATTTATGTACATACCATTGATGAATTGGCAAAAAAGTGAGCGTAATTAATTGGTTTGAATTCTTCCTTTTTCTTTCAGTTGGCAGCTCTCATGCCTAATGACAAGCTACCATTTCCTATTTTGTCTCTACCTTATGGCGCAGTCTGTGAAAAAAGAAAGATGGGGATGTTTTTAAAAAGGATAAAATGTTGGACATCAGACAACAAGTGATTTTTGTAGAATATGTCTTCCTGTAAACAACTTATCTTTCCTTCTCCACTGGAGCCTTGATGGCAGTGAAAGGGGAGTTGTAAGACACAAACCTTTCATTCAACTTGATTTGTTTTAATTCATATGATCAGCCCGGCTGCTGCTTGTACCCTCCTGTGATTGCTTTTGCATCTGAAAAGAAAAGCAGCACACAAGGTATCAGGCTGTCAGGAAAAATGGTGATGGGGAGCATCCATCTTTTCTGTTTTTAATTTATAGCGAAGTTGTCCCTAGCACCAGGGACTACCTCCATTGCCTCTGGATTATTCTTTCTACTCTACACATGAATTGGGAAAGTATTATATCTTTCCTAGCCATTCTCCTAAGAGTATATGCATTTTCAGGAGAAATCTTGGCTTCATGCTTTCAGATCTATTGGGTTTTTTTTCCCCCCAAACAAGGAAATAATGAAAGCCTTCCCTTCCAATATATCTGTCTTCTGAAAAGTTAAAATATATGTTGTCACACCTTTTCCGAGATCTTCTAAGTCTTCCTTTTGCTTCTGCTCTTTAGATGATCGAAAATATCTTGGAGAAGTGTATCTGGCAAGAATCCATCATTGATCCCTCCTTTAAAAGTTCTTCTAAGTAATTGTATAGAATGAACTTCCAGCCTGTCCACATTTGGCACTAATGTTATGGCCAAACCCTTGGGCTTCTTCAACTGTTCAAGGAAGCCTGTTTCTTTTGTCTGAGTTATAAGGTTACTTACATAGATGCCATCAAGTTGCACCTGACCTGTGGTGATGGACAAGTGCTACCATCTCAGTTTGTTGCAATTTCGGGATCCCAGGGATCTCCTCAGTTCCAACCATCCATTATCTTCTGCTTCTGCTTTTCTCAACATTGCCAATTATAGTTCTTCATCCATCATCTGGTTTATTATTCAGTTGTATCACAAACCACAAATAGGTGATTCTGCTTGCTGATTGATGCTAGAAGAGAGTAGTACAATTTTGTTGAGTTGGATCATTTGAGTCTTCTTGCTATTTTGGGTACTCTTAATCACCTTCCCAAATTGCTAATTTGAGAGTACCTATCTTTTATCTTGTGTTTTCTATTTCCAGTTTTTGCAGCTGCCCCAGGGAAGAAAAAAAGGTGCTCTAACTATTTTGACCTTTGCTGTCATAGAACTGTCCTTATAATTCATTCTCTTGACTAAGTACATCATTGACTTCTTTCCTCAATTAATTGTCTCTTTACTTGCTCAATGCACTTATCTATTTTGGAAACCAAGTAAACAGAATTATCTACCTCCTTCTCTTTGCTGTCAACTGTTAGCTCTAAGCATTCTTGAACATTATTTCTGTTGTTTTAATATTTCATGCTAAGCCTGCTTTTTCAATTTGCATTTTTTACTTTCATAACAAGCTCTTAAATTTTTTTCTTTATTTTCACCTAAAAAAATGGTGGCATCTGCATGTCTCAGAGTATTAATAGTTTGACCTCTAATTTTGATTCCAGCTTTTAACTTTGCCATTTCTACAAGATATCAGTTGCATGCAGTAAGTTAATTACTACTGTAGGTTGGGTGAGGAGTTCTCTGAAATAGCTGCACTGCAGCTTTAGGAAGGAGGCACTGGCTAGTTCTATTTGTACCAGGAGCCTAGGTAGAAGATGGGGGCCCCGTGGAAAGTCTCTGGTCTAAAAGAGAGCTAGGCAGGGGACTTGGGGGAAGCATTCTGCTAAAATCAGCAAGTGGGTCTAGGAGTTGTTTTTTCACTGGTAAAATAGGGGGGAGTTTGTAAGTTGAAGGTTTGTGATAAATTGTGACAAGCAAAGGCTAGCTTGAATGGCATTGCCATCTTGCTGGCTGCATGAGTAGAGAGTGGTAGTTGGGCCATGGACAATGGTAGATTTGTGAAGATGCAGTAGATTTGGTACTTATGTCAAAGAGTGAATTCTACATAGGAAGGGAGAGCAGTCATACTCATGGAACATATGGAACAGCCTATTCTGCATCCCCTGCAATCTGGGTTCTTGACATGATTTCTTCTGAGTAGCCAGCCAGAAACAGAGCCTGAGAAAGACACTGCAATACTGATTCAGCATAGGCATGAATTCAAGTTCATGGCAGTCAGGAAGATGAAGTAAGATGAAGGACGAAGGATGAAGGATGAAAAAGGTGCTCTTCCTTTTTCTCCTTTAATGTATTGGTGGATTGTTGATGGCCTGCTGGAGATACAGTAAAAGTTTTGTCCCAGTGCCTGAAGGCTGATGGGGTCTGGATGAGGCAAGTTGAACCTAAGCAAGAAGTTGCCCTTTGTCCACCAGAGTTTTCAATTTTCTCCAGCATTGTCTGTTGAAGAGGAGGCATTACACCCTAGGGAGCAAATCTATATTTTGGAGATTGTTTTGGATTCACAGTTACCCTTGGGTGGGTAGTGGAAGCAATGGTCAGGGTAACCTATGCTTGACTTTGGCTGATATGCCAGTTACATTAGCTAATAATTGCATCAGATCATTATTCTGTATTTTAACTGTCAGCCCTGATTCTTTTTAATTGATGTCTTATTGTGATGGAGAAAAACAGATGTAACAAACAAATGTAGTCTGATCCCCTTTGGGATCCTTTGGAAGTGACTAGGGGGAAACCCAACTCCTCTCTTTACCTAAACTTATCAGACCCATATTGACCTTCCCTACCCCCAGTCAAAACCCTCTCCTTCAATCCCATGTAAACCAAGGAGGAGAAGCTTGCTCACTTGCTCACTGTATAGCTTGGGGGCAGTGCCAACAAGGGAATTGCTATATCGAAAAAAACCAGTGCTCCTTCCTGAATGAGGGATACATATCAACATTCCACCTCTTAACAACAGACTTCTCCAGCTGTATTATCAGTCCTGAAGGGCAGATCTGCTTAGTAATAGAAGTAACTCTAGGTACCCAGACCTACCTAGCTTCCCCCCAAATTGCCAACCAGTCAGGTCCTTTGGATTTCCTGCGCTGCCTTGTAGTCCTCAATTGCTATAAAATCTTTGCTTTCCCATTGTTTGAGATTCTCTTTCTTGTGAAATTGGGGGCCAACAATCACGGAGTTCTTTTCTGTTCTTGCAGTCTTTCCATAAGAATATTTGTAATTATGACATGCTTTACTGCTTTTATTTTAAGGGGTACCATGGAACTGTACTTTCTGTGCTATATAGAGCATGTTTTAACTGTGATTCTTTCTGTAAGCTGTCATGAGTCTGCCTGAATTGGCACCAGCCTAATCCCCTAAATAAATAAATAAATAAGTGGATAAAATTGATGCTCACCAAATAGCTACTAATTTTAATACACATAATCATGTTATTTATTGGGTTTTAGCAGAACACATGCTTACCCAGCCTTTTTCTAAATCACCACACTCTATTCCTTCATGTGGCTTCATGCCCTGAATGTAATCAAATGCTTGTCTTATTTAAGGTGGACATTTTAAATCTACTTAGGCTCATTCCTAAAACATCAAATTTTATATGCTTAAAGTTTTCCTTGATTCAAGCTTTTATGTTCCTGCTGTATGCATACCCATAAAACAAAAAATAATAATTGTTGTTCAATCTTGACATCATTCCTCACTAAAGCTTCCTTGAAGCTTTGGTTTGTCCACATCAGGTCTAGATTGGAAGAATGTGGAAACCTGATGTTCTTCTCAAGAACTAGATGAATGCTTCCTACCAAGAGAAGATGGTCTTATCATCTGGTACACAAATCTGTCTAAAAGAGTTTTAGTCACACCTGCAGTTTTGCAGGCCACCATAAAGTAGTGGGATGCTGTTATGCTCAAGCAACCACAACCACTCAAGAATATTGTTAGTCATCCATGTTGTAAAGAACTTGCCAGTCTGAACTGCATTCTCTTGAGAACAATCAGATAATGCTTCAAGGATTCTGGTGGAAATCAAGTCTATGTGGCTTCCTGCAATACAGACTCTAAACTTGTTCTCCTCTTAATAACTCTTTCCAGTCTAGCTGAAGATTCCACCACAGTTGCTACTGAATTTTTATAAAGTTGAAGATTCTGGATTTCATTCTCCTGGGTTTCTATGGAGATTCTCAGTCATCCAAGTCATGGTTGTCCCAAAGGTGCTTTTTCAAAAGGCAAGTGGACTTTGTTTTTTCTTGAGGACTTTTGCCTTTTATCCAAAAAACTTCTTCAGTTCTATTAGAACTCAAAGAGCTTCTTGGATGAGAAGCAAAGCAACTTCAAGGGAAAAACAAAGTCCACCTGTTATGTCCCTGGACCTTGAAGAAGTTCCCACCAAGGTCCGTTTGCACTGCGGGGGCGGCTGCCCCTCCTCATTGGCTGGGTTTCCCCAGCAGCCTGCTATAAAAGCAGGCTGCTGGGTCCAGCCCTTCAGCTGTTCGCTGCGAGCCAGTCCCAGACTGAGCAAGCACGTTCAGCCCTTGTAAATAAACCTCGTTGCACTAAGCCCTGGTTCAGCCTCTTATTTCCCATACTTAATACTGGCGACGAGGGTGGGATGGCTACCAGAGGCAAGCTGCAACGCTGAATCACTAATATGCTGATCTGTAGCCCAGAGAGAGAGAACGATCAGCCAAAAGAGGCAGCGCTGACCGCAACCCAGAGAGAGCGATCAGCCCGAAATGAGAAACGAGCTGAATCACTATAACGCTGATCCGCAGCCCAGAGAGAGGCGGTCAGCTAAAATAGGCAAACGCTGATCGCAGCCCAGAGAAAAGCGATCAGTAAACAAGCTAGCGAGTGAGAAGCGCTGCGAGCCGCAGCCGCTCGTGCCGTTTAAGCGCGAAATTCAAATAGCTGTCAGCTGAAGCACATTCAAATGCAACACAGCGTTATATTACGAAGTCACTAACGCCCACACAGGCGCGAATTTCAAAGACGCTACCAACGACCGTTGCAGCCTAAACACCTTCTGATGCCCAGAGAGAGAGAAGGGGTGCGAATTTCACCAGAGCTGAAGTCACTTGCCTAGCACAGGCACTAAACCTCTACTGCTACCCCAGAGAGAGAGCACTTGCCTAGCACAGGCACCAAACCTCAACTGCTACCCAGAGAGAGCATTTTCCCCAACAGGTTAACCAGCAGACCTACAACATGAACGCCAATCCAGCCTTCCCAGCATTCAAGCCAGATGAGGAGAAGTGGGAATCATACAAGAATCGATTTAATTATTACATCGACGCCATCGGATTGGCTGAGGCAGGGGAACACCGAAAGAAAGCACATTTCCTGACCTACTGTGGAGCCATCGTTTCGATACAGCCACAGCTCTTGTGGCTCCACGTGAGTTAAAAAATGTCCCTGGACAGAACTGTTAGAAATCCTTACTAACCACTATTCTCCTAGACCTTCACAGATTGCCAGACGTTTCACCTTCAGAATGAGGAAGCAGGGGACAAAGAGAGCATCAATCAGTACATGGCTGCTCTCAGGACTGCAGCACTCCATTGTGGGTTTGGCAGCTACCTTGATGACATGCTCCTAGACCAGCTGGTCTGCGGGGTCAAGGACCCGCGCCTACAAAGACGGCTGCTCGCCAAAAAGACCTTAACCTCGCTCAAGCCATCGAGGAAGCCCTGGCAGGAGAGCTGGCATCTCATGCAGCCACCGAGATCCAAGGTTCTGTCACCAAGCAAACAGCAGTTTCCGTCCACTCAGAAGAGGTGATCAATGAGGAAGACCCGAGTGACGAGGCCGACATTCACCGCCTCACAAACGCCAGGCGCCCTCAGGTAGGAACCAGACAGGATAACACCGGGCCACCCAAGCACATCACGTTGTGCCTTTCCTGTGGTGGACCCCACTTGAGGACCACATGCAAATTCAAAGGAGCCACTTGCAACAACTGCCATAAGAAGGGGCACATTGCAAGAGTATGCCAAGCCTCACACAACGCAGCACAAAGGGCATCTTCATTCGCACATGCCGGACCCAAAAGGCAAGTATTAAACTGCCGCACTAATCAAACTTGCTATTCTATTAGTAAAATCTCTCTTTCCGTCTTATTAGAAGGTAAACCTTGCAACATGGAGGTTGACACGGGGTCAGCGCTCTCCATTATTTCCTGGAACACCCTCAAGAAGCTTCAACCCAGCCTATCAAGAAGCCGACTCCAGAAGTGCCAGCTTAGCCTAAAGGACTACCAGGGAAGACCATTCCTGTAATCGGCAGAGGCAAGTTTTTGTTAATTTTAAAACCTTTAAGGGCCACCTACCTCTAGTGGTAGTGAGCGGCAACCTCCCTACACTTTTTGGGACTTGATTGGTTTCCCCACCTCGGTTTAGGTCTAACAGGAGTCCATGCTACCTCAACCTCTGACACGGACTCCCTGTTTGCTGATTACTCAGACGTATTCAGTGACGAGTTAGGGTGTTATAATGGCACCCCTATCTCATTTTCAGTCGATCCCCAGGCAGTCCCAATTCGGTTAAAACCTCATGAGAGTTCCATTCGCCATTCGGCCTAAATTAGACCTTGAATTAGATAAATTATTAAAACAAGGGATCCTGGAGCCTACAGACTTCGCCAAATGGGAGACGCCCATCGTCACACCCCTCAAAAAGATGGTAGCCTGAGAATTTGCTCGGACTACAAGACCACAATCAATAAATTCTTGCAAGTTAGCGCTTATCCAGTACCCGTCATTCAGCATTTATTGCATACTTTTGAACCTGGCACTATCTTTGCCAAATTGGACATGTCTCAAGCATATCAACAGTTCCCTGTTGATGACCAAACGCAGAACTTCAGACCATTGTCACCCACAGGGTGCTTTCCGGTGCAAGCGTCTCCAGTTTGGCGTAAGTGTTGCCCCAGGCATTTTTCAATCCCTTATGGAGCGGATTTTACAGGGCCTTCCTGGAGTAGTACCCTACTTGATGACATCTTAGTCTCGGCCAGGAACAGACCCCAACTCTTCCAGAGAGTTAGAGCAGTCCTGGAGAGGTTCAGACAGCATGGCCTCAAGTTAAAAAAAGAAAAATGCGCCATTGCCACTAGACAGGTGGACTTTCTGGGTTATAAAATTGACGCCTCAGGCATTCACCCCCTGGAGTCCAAGGTTAAGGCAATACACGAGGCACCCACTCAACCTCCAAAGCAGAACTGCAGGCGTTCTTGGGGCTATTGAACTTTTACGCATCCTTTTTGCCCCATAAAGCATCAGTAGCTGAACCCCTACACAGATTATTGGATAAAAAGTCACCATGGCACTGGGGACTCAAAGAAGACTCAGCCTTCCACGCAGTCAAGTCGCTACTCACATCAGAGGCAGTGCTCATCCAGTTTGACCCCAACCTCCCATTAGTACTGGCAGCAGACGCATCTCCTTTCGGCATTGGGGCAGTTTTAAGTCACAGACTGCCCAACGGCTCCGAGGCCCCTATCGCTTTTTTTCAGGACGCTCTTCTTCAACAGGCGCAATTACAGTCAAATTGATAAAGAAGCCTTGGCAGCTGTTTCAGCGGTGAAGAAATTTCACGAATTTCTCTTTGGCCATTTTTGAGCTAGTCACCGACCACAAACCACTTTTAGGGTTACTAGCAGGTGACAAGCAGACCCCTCAAATTCTGTCCCCAGAATGACCAGATGGACTCTTTTCCTAGCAGCATACTCGTATAGACTTGTGCACCGCCCTGGTAAAACATTATCCCACGCAGACGCTCTTGCCGCTGCCCCCTGCCTGACCCAGCAGAAGACCCTGCCCGGTCAACGCCATTTTGAAGTCACCCAACTGGACCTCCCAATCACTGCCCTTGATATTGCCAGTAAATCCAAAACGGACAAAACGATCGCCCAGGTACTGGACTGGGTGAGGAGGGTGGCCGGGCAGTGACATTGAAGCTAAATTCACGCCATTTAAGACCCGCTTACAGGAACTGTCGAGCTTACAGGGCTGCCTGCTATGGGGCACTTTCGGTGGTCATCCCGACATCTCTGCGTGCCCGAGTGCTGGAGCGTTGCACGAAGGCCACCCTGGCATCGTCAGAATGAAGGCGTTGGCGCGAAGCTACATTTGGTGGCCCGGCCTTGACGAGGACATCAACAAATGGGTAAGCTCCTGCCATCCCTGCCAGGTTTCCCGTCCATCCCCTCCAATTGCCACCCCCACCAAGTGGGAAAGTGCCAATGCACCCTGGTCCAGGATTCACATCGACCTCGCGGGCCCATTGCATGGCAAAATGTTCCTCGTGGTCGTAGACTCTTACTCAAAGTGGATTGATGTGGCACAACTATCCGCGACCACTTCACAAGCAGTCATCAAGGCATTGACTCGCCTGTTTGTAGCATACGGTCTACCAGACTCCATTGTTTCCGACAATGGCCCCCAATTCAGCGTCAACCGAATTCAGTCATTTTACGACCAACCTGGGCATTCGTCACATCTTCACGGCCCCCTTTCATCCTGCCAGTAACGGGCTAGCAGAGAGAGCTGTTAGGACCACTAAAGAAGCCCTGGCCAGGTTCAACAAGGATGACTGGCACCACAAACTATCCTGTTTCCTGTTAAGCCAGCATTCAACCCCTTGCACAGTAACCAACAAGTCCCGGCCGAGCTTCTGATGGGCAGACGCCTGCGAACTGTATTGGACAGGCTCCACCCACATTACTGCCCTGACTCTCCTCTCGCTTCCACATCGGGAGTAGGCATTTTGTCTTGCAGGAACCCGTGTTCGCGAGAAACTTCGCTGGCGACCCATTGTGGATCCCAGGAGAAATCGTAGCCATCACAGGACCCAGATCATACCGGGTTAAGCTGGAAGATGGCCGGGTCTGGAGACGACATCTGGACCAGCTTCGAGAGCGCCAGGGCCCCCTTGTCAACCGCGACTCGGGGGCACAGACCGGTGAGAGTCCGCTGCAACTTCCACACAGCGACATCGACTCCGATGACCTGCTAACGACTCCAGCCGGACCAGAGAATCCAAATGATGACTGCGGCGACCTAGCGTCCAACCCATCCGAGCCAGACGGGCGTGAGGACTCTCCCAGCGTCCAGCCCTACTGACCCCGGACCTACTCCGACCGAGGGTGGTACTGGGACTCATCATCGAGCCAACAGTTGCCAACGGACTCTGATCCACTGAGCAGCACACCAGAGTTGCGCCGCTCTGGGCGTCAGCACAAGCCTCCGTATACCTCAAGGACTATGCGTGTTCACATCTGGGGGAAGGGTGTTATGTCCCTGGACCTTGAAGAAGTTCCCACCAAGGTCCGTTTGCACTGCGGGGCGGCTGCCCCTCCTCATTGGCTGGGTTTCCCCAGCAGCCTGCTATAAAGCAGGCTGCTGGGTCCAGCCCTTCAGCTGTTCGCTGCGAGCCAGTCCCAGACTGAGCAAGCACGTTCAGCCCTTGTAAATAAACCTCGTTGCACTAAGCCCTGGTTCAGCCTCTTATTTCCCATACTTAATACCACCTGCCTTTTGAAACAGCATCCTGGGTGGATTGGTTTCTCTGAAGCCTCCAGAGCCATGTCTGCCCTCATGCTGTAAACAGCTGGATCTACTGGGGTGATGGGAAATCTGCAAGATGGTGGCTGCAGCTTTGCAACGGAAGGCCTGGTCTTTTTGTATCTGCAGCACAATCAAAGGTACATGCCAGCTCACAGATGTTTATCCCCCTTGCCTGGACTCCCATAATTCTGTGTGATCTTTAACCATTGACCATCTCTCTTCATCTGACTTTATGGACACAAGTAAGCCTACCAGTAGCTCCTGCTAGCATTGCTGTCAGAATAGTTGAAGCTCTGAACCCTCCTACCCTGTCAAGGTGGGTTATGAGATTGGAGATAGATGAAGAAGGTTAATGGATTTTAGAGCATTGCTGGAGGCTGCCGGAACAGTTTGACAAAATTACTTTTAGTTAAGGGAATAATAGGGTGATGGCTCACAGTGCCTATTTTTTAATGGCTAGGAAATAACCTCCCTCATCTACATACTACATTACTCCCGAAGATTGTATTTTTTATTTTTGCAGCCTTGCTTTTGCACTTTTAGAAGTCAACATATCAACTCCTTTTAATAGTCAATTGAATTACTAGGTAATAATTGCGGTGCTTAAAGTGCTTTTATTTTGATAATAATAAAATCATTTTTTTTTCTCTGGGTGAGAAGCAAAATGCCAGGAACTCTATTTATTTTAAAAGAAGGAAAAATACATGTAATAAAGATTACATTAATTTAAGGTGTACGGTGTGCAGATTTCCAAAAGCTGCATGGCTGGAATACAAGATTGACCATGTGATTTACCAAGGATTTACTGGGGAGAGGGGAGGTACCGTAAACCTTTGAATTGTGCCTTTTTTTCTTTAATCTCTCCCAAAGCAAAACAAACTACAAATCCTGAAAAACTGGGACTGCCCCATCTGCGATGTCTTAGTTTTACTATCCAGCCACTTATGCTTTATGACCATTGAAAATCTTAGGGAACAATAGGTGTTTGATCAGAAAAGGAAAAAAAAATCAATTCTTCTGATATCTGGTGGCACAGTGGTTAGAATGCAGTATTGCAGGCTAACTCTGTCTACTGCCAGCAGTTTGATCCTTACCACCTTAAGGTTGACTCAGCCTTCCATTCTTCTGAAGTCAGAAAAACGAGGACTCAGATTGTTGGGAACAATATGCTGACTTTGTAAACTGCTTAGAGATTACTGTAAAGCACTATCAAGTAGTATATATAAGTGTAAGTGCTATTGCTATCTTCTGTCATCTTCAGATAACAGATAATCAGAGTTGGAAGGGACCTTATAGGTCATCTAGTCCAACCCCCCCGCCCAAGCGGGAGACCCTACACCATTTCTGACAAATGGCGGTCCAGTCTCTTCTTGAAGGTCTCAAGTGATGGTGCTCCCACAACTTCCGAGGGCAAGCTGTCCCACTGGTTGATTGTTCTCACTGTCAGAAAGTTTCTCCTCATTTCCAGGTTAAATCTCCCCTTGTTCAGTTTCCATCCATTATTCCTTGTCTGGCCTACAGGCGCTTTAGAAAGGAGGTTCTGTGGGTGTGGCTTGGTGGGCATGGCCATGTGACTAGGTGGGCGTGGCTCTTTTTTTTTTTGCTTTTTTGCAGCCCCCACCCATTTTGGGGGGCCTTCTGGGCCTCAGAGGAGCCTTAGGGGAGGCATTTTTGCTCCCCTAAGGCTCCTCTGAGGCTCAGGAAGGCAAAAAATGAAGGGGGGGTGGGGGGCTGAGCCATTTTTTGCCTTCCTGGGCCTCAGTAAGGGGGATCCTGCCACAGATGATCTATGTACAGCTGATTCTCGGGAGGTAAAAAAAAGAAAGAAATACCTTAGGCAAACGTCAGGCAGGCGGGGTAAGTGAGCATCTAGGGGGGAGGGCGACCAAGTCGGGGGCATGGCCAGCCAGAAGTTACTACCAGTTCGGTGACTCATGCCAAATTCTTGCTACCAGTTTGCCCGATCTGGTGCGAATCGGCTGAATACCACCACTGTTATCCGTGATGATTGCAAATCAATATCGACAAGGCTGATACAGGTCTTCCAAAACTGAATTGACCTTGATAATGCCTATTCAACCTTGATGACAAATATAAATTAAAAGTAAACTCTGTTTTAAGTCAAATTCATCCCTTGGTGACTTTAGGGAATGTCTTAGCAGCCTGGCAACAGCGGGGAAGTTGTTTACATTGATTTCTTATGAGTTTTTTTTTTTAAATCCGAATCCTGTGATTACACTGGGGATAAAGAACAGGGCAAGTATCTCCCATCCAAACTACTCAATGCCTGCTAACCTCTAATCCCAGATCAAGTCAGCTAAACGTGTCAACTGCTCAAGCATTTCTGCTTAGATCATCTTAAGTATATGTTAAAACGTTATCTAGCCCTTTCTCCCCTCCGTTCTGTTGCATTTACTTTCTCTCCCCTTTGGAATAACCTCTTCCCGATAGCTGCTTTGCAGAACGGCAACATTAAAGCACAAACCAAACATGTTTTCTCCTTTCAGGCTACTAATAGGGCCTATTGGGAAGGAGAGAGAGACCAAAGCTATACAGCTTTATCATTAAAATGGAAAGCCAAGAAAACAACAGATGTTTTCCATCATCTGCTGTTTGTTTCCACCCTCTCCTTGACTGCTACCCATTTTGACAGATTCCTTTTGTGCTTTTTTAAAAAAAATATATAAAAAAGGTCTGTACTAAACTATGCCATGGTTTCTCCAGTAGTGCACACGTACATTATGCGACATTGCATTGCCGTGTTGCTTATCTATTAGTGCAGTAGGTTATATTCCATTAGGCTGAGAGCCTCAGCCTTCTGCTGACATTAAAAAAGAGCGCTCTTTGGAACAATTGCTCCTCTCCAAGCCACAGTCCCTATCTTCTCCTTGGCTATCAGAGAGTGACTTCGCTTGAATAGAACAAACAGGGAAAGATGCTCTCCAGAGGCACAAAGGAATGGTCTCAATACCCTGTAAAATTATGCAATATTAGCATTTCAAAGCCTTAGAATGAATCATCGCTGGCGAGACACAAATTCTGGAGGAAGCCAAGTAGCCCAGGTGGAATTTGCTTGTGTTTCATCCAGACAAAACAGTAGCAGTTGTGCAGAGCTTGGAAAGAAGAATGAAATGTCAGGAGCGAAAAAGAGACCGAAGAAGGTGACTCTCATAAAATTCATAATTGCCTCTTTTCTCTTTATGTACTCCCTCTAGGAGTTCTAATTGGACTTTGTCTTCTAGTAACTCAGCTGTCTTATTTTATGAGGCTGTTTGTAGAGGCAAAGGGCAGCCCCAGGCATCTTCTTTCAGAGTCCTTAGAAAAGGCACATAGACTGCAAACTTAGATTCATATGGAATCCTTAAAACCTTGAATTTTGCCCCAGAACTCTTGTGGTTGTCCTTTTTGTTTTTAACTGGAAAAAAAGGGAAAACATGAGATGTGTTAGGCAATTTAACTGTATTTTAAAACATAATTCAACCAAGTTTATGTTCAGGGTCTGCATTGTTTGTGTAAAGCTGGTGAGTGGCCAGATATGATTTTTGGACCCCAAAAGCCCATGAACCTTTAATTTAAAAGCACTGAGCTTGTGGTTGGGTGCCAATCATTCACCACCTGTTCAGGTAGCAGCCAATAAAATGAATCAGGAAAGTTGAAAAAAAAATGTACAGTGATAAAGCCACAAGACCACATTGAATGTTGGATGTCTAAATAGATTACAGGGTAGGAGACAAGGAAGGGCCTACTGTTTCTGCCTTCTAAGATGTTGGCTTCAACTTAAGTTGCCAAGCAAACAAAGAAAAAAACGAACAAGCCAGGACTATCTTTTACTGATCTGTTTGCAAATATTGACATTCCTTTGTGATTTAGCTGTCTCAATACAGAAATAAATTATTGTACAGAGCAGCTCTCTCCAACCTGGTCTGCCAAGCATACTGATAAACCACATTTTCTGCAATCACTGGCCTCTATTTGGGGATTTCCCTCAGGATCAGCGAGTTTACTACAGCTTATACACATGATCAGCTGCCATGACTAATGAGGAAGAAAGCAAGATGGTTGTTTGTTTGGTCATGTGATAAGAATAAATCAGTAGAAGAGGGTGATTCAACATCATATCTCATTTATTTCTTTAAAATATTTAGATCCCAGTTACCTTACACAGGCTGAGGGATAAGGAATGCTGTGGAAGGGATTTTAAAAAAAACCAACCCAAAATGATAGCTGTGACTGTGTGATCAAAACCAGGTCCCTTATAACATGCTGTCAATATATTTCACAAATAGACAACTCTTTGGCCATTTCCTAATGTTTGAGCAGTTGGTTTTTTTTTAATGGAAAGCAGGTGCAGTTTTAGAGCTCTCTGTTAAAGGCACGAAAAAGAACAACAGAGCAATGACTTAGTCACAAAGTCTAATTATGTAATGGGGATGGGATCCGACTGGTATAACTACCGGTTCTGTCGCTCTGCATCGCGTGAGTCACGCAATTGCAATTTACGACCTGCTGAGCTGCTGGGAGAAGCTGAGCAGCACTGCATGCAAGTGCACAGCGGTTGGAAAAGCCCTTCTTTCCTGCTGTTTCAACCACAGCTGTTTCGCGCAAAGCAGCTGCAGTTGAAAAAGCAGGAAATAAAGGTCAGGTAAGAGCCTGGGTGGGCGGGTGGGACAAAACAGCAGCAGACCTCGAACCGGTTCCATGTATGCTCTCTGTCTGCTGCTCTTCAGGGCAACCAGTTCTACAGAGGTGGACAGAACCAGTAGAATCCCACCCCTGATTAAACTTTGGAAGACAGGAGTAGCTACAGCTTAGACAATGGCCTGCCAAGAGATATCTTAAACTAGGGGTGTCAAACTCACATCATCACATGGCGTATCACAACCTTCGCTAAACTGGGTGTGGGCATGGTCAGTGTGTGACACATGTGGCCCATGGCCCACAAGTTTGACAGCCCTGCCTTAAGTCCTGAAAAGAAATGTAGGTGAAGAAAGATCTCAGAAGTGACCCTCTAGAAATTATCTAGAAAAGTAAAGGCAAGAGAGGGAAGAAGTGCTTTCAGTTTTTCAAGGTTGGGTTACTCTAACCTTACAACAAAGGTAGTGTTAGTACACATGAGGGACTCCAAAGGTGCTTTTTCAAGAGGCAACTGGTTTTTTTAAAAGACGTTTCGCTTCTCATCCAAGAAGTTTCTTCAGCTCTGACTTGATGGAGAATAGAAGGATTTATACTCCTTACAGATAATTGCAAGGAGTATACATTGTTCCATTGCCCACCATCCAGTCACTAATTCTGTGTGCCTCAGCATATAGTCATGCTGGCCACATGATCATAGAAATGTCTTTGGACAATGCTGGCTCCCTAAGTTAAGAAATGGAGATGAGCATTGTCCCCTAGAGTTGGACATGGAGTAGAGTACTCATGGCCTTGGGTTTTTGGGCTGGACTATCTCAAAGGGTTGTCAAATAGCATGCTTAGATAATTTCCCAGGGAGAAGTCAAGAGGATGTGTGGACTTACTTGGAAACTTAACCAGGAACTAGAATGGTCTCTTTCAGCAAAACACTTTAAAGTTGACTCCTCTATATCTTGCAGATCTTGAAGGAAGAGGAGAAATTAGTATAAGAAAGAGAGAAAGGGTGTCATAAGGGAGGAGAGCATCTACCAGTAGTATCTCTGACATGGCTCACCCCCCAGCTGTGCTCTAATTGGGTACTGTCAATATTCTTTTATTGTGCAGAATTAACTTAGAATTTAAGGCTTAGAACCTTTTGACTGGCAGGGAATACCAAGGTTTGCTAATAGTTATACTGTGCATTATTCCCTTATTTTATTTTCTTGGAGCGCTTATTGTCAAGTTTTAATTTCATAAAAAGTAAACCCTGCTTCAGTTCTCTTATGTCTCATGTCTGTTCTTGTAGGGTCTTCACTACCTCCTATTTCTCAAGAAATAAGTACAGCCAAAAATAAAGCTCTCACACAAATATTGTACTCAAAACAATGGTCAGCTGTGTGGCTTTCCCACTGGACACACCCCTCCTCCAGTTGTGGGATTCAAATTAGTTTACCACCGTTTCTGTGGGTGTGGCTTGGTGGGCGCACTTTGCGCGCACGCAGAACGTTTGCTACTGACCTTCTCACTAACACACTCTCTCTGTGTGTTAAACAGCTGACGTGCAGCAATCCGCTGTGCCGCGCGAAGCAGCTGAGCTTCAAAACCAGGAAATAAAGGTCAGGATAGAGCCGGGGCAGGTGAGCAAGCCCAGGAGTTGACATCAGAGCGAACCAGTTCCCTCACAGATGATCCTTGGAGCTACCGGTTCAGCTAAACCAGACCAAACTGGTAGAATAGCACCCCTACTCTCCTCCAAAAGTGAATATTAAGTTGTTAACCTCTTTGAAGTTAACATGAGGTGCATATTAAAATTAGGTGTTTTCAGTCATGTGTTTGGGGATGCCTGTTTGACTGTTTCAACCTCTTTTTTGGATAACCCTGCAAGTGGAGTTTACAATTACCTTTTTTTAAAAAAAAAAAGTACAATGAAATTCTCAAAGCATTAATGAAAATGCAAGCCACTGCAATAAGAACTTCAATTAACACCAGTCAAGGAGATTTCACTGAAGCTACAAAAATCCAGAGGTCTTCCTAAAAATTAATCACCCCAGCTTTAAACAGTCATTGACTGTTATCCTGGGAGTGATATTAAAATGATTTGAAGGGTTCACTTCAGCTTAGAAGTCTAAAGTAATGCCGGTAGTTTCACAAATATTCCTGGAGGTCTAACTGGTCAAAAGCCTCTTATGTGGAAGATCTCAGCAGTGGTGCAATAAATCTTGCTTGACATAAAGTCTGAGCTCCTAAGCTTAGTGATATTTCATCCTATGACTTACTCATCCACATTTTTCTCCAGTTCAAAGGAAAGCCCTGTTTGGAAAAATCTTATCACTCCTGCAAAATCTATTAACTAACTTCCAGATAACTTCCCTCAACCAAGTAATTATACATAGAATTAAACACCTATAAGTTAAGTCAAATTGTTCAGGAACAAGTAGAAATATTTGTGTGTGCATTTGTGGTTTTCACCAAATGTAATAAAAAAGAGAAATGAAGGCCAATTTGGAGAAAGCTACTCAGGTGAAATGTCCTTTGCATTTAAAAATGTTTTATTATATCATATGCTTTATATTTTGGAGAGAACCCTGGTAGGTGTAATATTCTTTTTTTCTGCAGATCTCCAGACTAGATTGAGTTGCAAACTGAGAGTGTAATGAAGCAATTAAAATAGCATGTCACCAACATAAAATACGTATACTCTGAGCATCCAATTACTTTTGCCGTTCACTGAAGACATTCTATTATATCCATGCCAATTGTTTGCCTTTCTCTGACATCTGTGCCTGTGGCTTGAGTTAACATGATATAGGGACTGTGGGATGAGAGTGGTCAGATGGTAATATAATCCACAGTATTCTCAAAGCTGCTTTTTTTCAAAGGCAACTGGAGTTTCTTGGTTTTTTCTTTCCTTTGGAAACTTTTTGCTTTTCATGCAAGAAGCTTCTTCAGATCTAACTGATCGTTAGAGAATGGAAGCATTTATAATCCATAAGAATGGAAGAGTTCCACCTAAGTCCTATTCCCCACCAGTCAATTAGAACTGATGAAACTTTTTGGGTGAGAAGTGAAATGTTTTAAAGGAAAAAGAAAAACCCAAGAAAGTCCAGTTGCCTTCTGAAAAAAAGCACCTTTGAGACTACCATGACCTGGATGATTGAGAATCTCCATAGACAATCCGCAGCATTCCTTTCAATGGAGATCTTAGAAGAAGAATGTGGAATCCTAAGGTCTTGTATCTTCTTCAAGTCAAGTAATGTAAATCTTCTGATTGTATCTGTATAGTACAAGAGCAATTCCATATCACACAGTTTTCATTCTCCAATTCCTCCAAAGCAGTTAATAGTCAACTGTTTGATCCATTTCATTCCAGTTGACTAAATATCTCAGAACCAGAATGGAATATCTCAAACCAATGTTCCCTTGAGCCAACCAATTAAAATTTGGGGGTGCGGTGGGGAAATCATTTGTAGAGCACTCTCTTGTCCAAATTATAGCAGTTCCTGGAGTAACAAAAACACCTTTGCTTGTGTCTATGGAGATTCTCAGTCATCCAGTTCATGGTTGTCCCAGAATTGCTTTTTCAAGAGGCAACTGGACTTTCTGGTTTTTCTTTGAAGACATTTGGCTCAGAGCTGAAGAAGCTTCTTGGATGAGAAGTGAAATGTCTTCAAAGAAAACCAGTTGCCTCTTGAAAAAGCACCTTTGGGACCCTTTGCTTGTATTTTCAAGAAGTCTTTGTGTGCAAATGTGGTTGTTTTGCAAAAAAAAAGCTGAGCTGCTGGCATAATTGGAATGTTGCTTGGCTGTTGAGACAGCCTCCCTCTTACATCTAAACTTTTCCTTGAAAACTGTGATGATGGCTGGATGCTCTCATTTTTGCAGCCAGGCACATTTTCCAAGAAGTACAATCATCATTAAATGGTATAGTATAAAATCTTGTCTGAGTCTGTTCTTGAAGTAGGAATGGGTAAAGAGAGAGAATAATGTTTTATGTAAGAGTGGAAGGCAGGCAAGGGAAGAATTTAGCACACACTGCTAATATAAGCAAGAAAATTAAACCAGCCAGCTTTTAATAGAGTTGTGAAACAAGAAGGATTCAGACTGACTTCATCAACAAGTTTGTGAAATCATCTAGAGAAATTGGAGGCAGAATAAGTTCCAGGAGAGTTGCAACCAATGGGGAAATGAGCCACTCTCCAAATCACCAAAGTTTCAAGATATTCAAATTGTGCCATAAGCAAGCTAGAAAACAAAACAGCTCCCAGTTGCCAAAGAATGGCAACATCATGGAGACATAGATATAGATTGGTTGGAAATGCTGAGCATGACTGTCTCCTGACAGTCGAGACAGCTAATTGAAGGAGAAGAAGAGGTCAGGGGAGGAGGAGGAGGAGGAGACAAATGCAGGAATTAAAATAATAATAATTTGGTCCCTATTTAATGCTCCAAGGAACATTGAAATCCACGGCTCTGTTATTATAATGCTGCTTTAATCAATTTTATTTTTTACTGATACATTTCAAGACTTCATGCACCAAAAGGAATCCAACTTCTTTGTTTTCTTATTATAGTGTTAAATATAGTGGTTCTAGGACCTCTAGGAGTAACCCAAGACTCTTTTGGAAGGGGGTCCACAGAATTAAAATGATTTGCAGGCTTATGTTGAAAAATAATATGAACATTAAAACTCCATCAAACAATTCTGATAAGTAGCAGCAAAGGCAACTTCATTTTTAATATCAGTAAATATAACACGTACAAACATAAGCTCTTTTGGGGTGCTCCATCATTTTTTTAAAGTGGGAAGAGGTCCTGAGTGAAAAGCAAATGTGAAATAAATGTCTTATAGCATTATGATTAAGGCTTATTTTTTTGCTTATTTATTCCAAATGTATAAAATAGATTATGCAGATTTTTGAGATTGGTAATAAGTTTACATCTGAAAAATTCCTCATGGATTTGGGACGGAGGCTTGACAAACCTGTAATGTTTTCAGCATTTTAAATGCTCATTAATGATGTTTTCCATCTTCATGCTTTTTCTGTCTTTGAAAAAAAAAAGCTCTTCTTGAAACAGGTTGGGAGGAATGATCCTGAAGAAGCTGTTTTTGCTTTTTGTTGCTTAATGCCATCAAGAGGGATGAAACGGTACCC